>NC_065544.1:40600792-40957458 GCF_932294415.1 Quercus robur | reverse complement strand
CAAGTAGCCCCACTTGCATGCTATGACTTTCAAAATCTGTTCTCAAATATCAAAGTTCAAATTTGCATACATTTTTTATTGAGAAAACGTGAGCCCATTAAAATATAGAATCGGTGATCATTGTCAAAACCTACCCATTTATCAATCAATGATGATCTGTGTACGGGATAAATTAATGTAATTGAGTTACAGACTCTCTTGGCATCTTCTAACTGTTCAATGTTTGATCGAATTCAAGTAGCCCCACTTGCATGCTATGACTTTCAAAATCTGTTCTCAAATATCAAAGTTCAAATTTGCATACATTTTTTATTGAGAAAACGTGAGCCCATTAAAATATAGAATCGGTGATCATTGTCAAAACCTACCCATTTATCAATCAATGATGATCTGTGTACGGGAAAACTACACAAAGAAATTAAAGAATATTCAATGATCATTTGAACTTGTCAAAGAATATTCAATGTCACTCTCTTGGAATTGGAGTAAATAGTAAAAGATTTCTTGGACTTGAAAATGTGTAGAGCACTAATCAAAATACTTGATCGGACATAGAGAAAAACTAAGAAAAAATAAATACAAATCAGAAATAGAGAAAAACTAAGGATGATGTTCAAGCTTATTTCAATTGGATTTAACAAAAAAACTTAAAGTTAGGGTGTTCAAATTTTTATTGTTTGAGTCAAAAAAAAATTTATATATAAAATTTTTTTTTTTTTTTGGACCAGGTCAGGGGTTCATTTGAACCCCCTGGGTTTGGTCTTGGAGCCGCCCTTGTTATATGGTCAAATTGCATTTTTATATAGAGGGAAAACTAGCCCACTGGAAAGTTCATGAATCATGATCAAAACCTACCTCTTTATAACTACTACATAAAAGCCATGACAATTTGTGTCCATAGGAAGAGCAAAACATAATATGGAGCTGAGCAAGAAGTATTTCATGCTAATTTCTATCTTTATCATGCTTTCATCTCTTGGAATTGAGTCTACTAAGGAGGAGCCACCAAGAACTGGCAAGCACTTTGTGCTAATTCATGGAGCATGCCTTGGAGCTTGGTCTTGGTACAAGCTTGAGACACTGCTAAAATCTTCAGGGCACAATGTCACTGCACTAGACTTAGGCGCTTCTGGAATCAACCCACTGCAGGCAAATGATCTCCAATCAAGTTCTGACTATTTCAAGCCTTTGAGGGACTTCATGGAAGCTCTTCCTTTTCATGAAAGAGTAATCCTTGTTGGTCATAGCTATGGTGGGTATGCAATTTCTCAAGCCATGGAATATTTTCCAAGTAAGATTTCTGTAGCTGTTTTTGCCACTGCCTTCATGCCTGGGCTGACCCTCAACTATTCTACCCTCAATCAAATGGTACTCCTTGCAACTTTTTTTCAAATGATTTTTTTTTTTAACGATAAAGTTCAATATAATATAATCAGATCAAATAGAAGTAAGTGTAACCCTATTACACTTGCAATTTCTCTCCAACAAAATTCATTACCCTTTAAAATACCATTGAGATTCAGACCCAAGTTGGCATATTAACCACAAGATTTGAACTGTTGTGCAATGTCCATGCCCAAATATGAGCTCTTGTGGAAGCTATAGCTGGGCCAAAAAATATTTTAGGATATTGTTCTAGGCTCCTGGCTTTACTATAATCTCGACCTGCCCATCATAAAAAATAAAATAAAAATAAAATCTAAACCTACCCTTAAGAAAATATCTCATCATATATAATTATTATATATATTTCTATGAAATTGGCTAATTACTAATATTTACTTGTCCGATTCTTAAAAAAAAAAATAATAAAATAATAAAAAAATAAAAAATAAAATAAACACTATTTACCTATACAAATTTCATGATTAGAAATTCATAGTTGTTAGTGATCAACTCTATTAAATTTTTTGAATACTCTATTGAATTTTCTTCTTTAAAAAAGAAAAAAACAAACCTCTATTAAATTGGTGATATCAGATATGTGATCCTTAGAAATAAGTTTTCACTACACTCCTGTAACACCAACCCCACTCTTTGAGTTTTGAGCCTTTTGACACTGATTTATGTTATTATTACAGAGACTGAACCAACAAGGCCCTCAGCTTGACAATCACTTTACATATGACCAAGGCCCAAACAAACCTCCAACTACTTTCATCTTTGGGCCCTTGTACTCGGCATCAAAATTGTTCCCGCTTAGTCCAATTGAGGTAAGAAATGCATTTTCTTTTCCAAAACTTCTTTTTGAAACTAACATGTCAACCTTCTGATCATGTTTAAACAAGTGCTCTAACATTTTATGTTGCAATTTGTTGTAGGATTTGACACTGGCTACCTTGTTGTTGAGACCATTACGTTTGTTTAGTGACAAAGACCTGTCAAAGCAGCTAATGCTGTCTACTAAGAAGTATGGGTCAGTTAAAAGGGTTTACATCATAGTTGAAAAAGATAAGGTGATAAAGAGAGATTTTCAATTGTGGATGATTGAGAGAAATCCACCCAATGATGTGGTGGAGATCAAAGGATCAGATCACATGGTCATGATGTCTAAGACAAGAGAGCTTTGGTCTCGTCTCCAAGGCATTGCTGAGAAACATTCTTAATCCACTTTCAATGCATGGGACATTGATTCACTAGCAATGTATTATAATCAGAGAGAGAGAGAATTATAATTTATAAGCCATTGGTATTATGGCACAAGGCTCTCTATGAAAATGATAATGTTTTAATAATAATAAAATTTGTATCTCTAACCTTCTACAATATAAGGAAAATTGATTGAATCGTGTTTAATCATAGAATTGCCTATTTGTGTGTACAAAGTACTATCGAATTCTAAAGGTTATTGGTCCCAATAGATAATACTACCTCCAACAAGCTTACTCTGATATCTTGAAATGATTAATTTGCAAGCTGTCAACATTTAGTTTTTGAAAATTACTTCGCATTCTAATATTTATAAACTCAACCCAGTTGTATGCTCATATTTAGTAGGATTTTGCTCATTTGTCAGCTCTTCCAAGGGCTTAAAAATGGAATAGAGAACTATTCCCTCTCTGAGTTCACTATCACCCTGTGCTCCACACTCTCATACTTTTCATTGCTCCAAACCTAAACAATTTCCATTCCCAAAGTAAAATTGGACAATAATAAAAGCCTTCAAACATATACAAGCTCCAATATAGGGATAGTATCAATTCTAATTGGACCAATAATTATATCAACATGTTACGGTAATCTATGTTACCACCGGCATCCAATTCAAATTCTTGAAAAGTGATGCCTAGTAATTTGGATGCTTGATAATCTAATTGTTCCTATGTTTGGTTTGATTAGGAATTTAATAAGATTCATAGGAATATGAAATTGTTATGTTTGGTTTATTCTTAAAAATCTTATAGTAATTATTTATTTTTCTCAAATTATCGTTACATTTGTAAATACAATATCACGTCATTTTTTTTCCTCCAAAAAATAATGACAAAATATAAATTATAAATCATGGTAAATTCATTGAAACTGTAGTATAATATTGTTGAATGACATACATAATACAAAAATAATTATTTAGCTAGATTCTTGCTCTTCACAACATCGTGCATGTTTTATTAATAAAAATAATATATTTTCTTTTAGCATCAAACTCAATTCCAAATATGTAATATAAAAAGAAAAAATATATATAATCTTACAAACAAACATGACCATGAATACGGTAAAAATTATAGTATGTCTAATATCTTTCTTTTATATATATAAGTGAAGGAGGGGTGGTTTTATACCTGAAAAATGTCAATTAAAGTTACAAAATGTTGTCATCTTCTGCCCATTCAAGGATATGTCTATACAGGACTTCACGCTTGAGAGTGATTCTTTGTCACTGCTTAATGCCTTAAGGGACTTATCTCCTCCTCCTTTATCTGTTGCTGCTCTGTTCTATAGTTCTATAGCTGCTGCCCATAGCTTTCACTGTGTAGACTTTGCCCATGTTGGTTGTAATGCTAATAGGCCAGCCCATTTACTTGCAAGACATGCTTTAGGCATTGCAAATTTGTCTGTTTGGGTTGAAGAGACTCCTTGTTTCCTTGAACAAGCTCTCAACCAAGATGTATTTGTCAATTCTTCTGATTAATAAAGTTTAGTAGTATTTCACATCAAAAATAAATAAACAGATTCCAGAAGCCGCACTTGCTTGCTATGACTTTCAAAATATTTTCTAAAAGTCAAAGTTTTAATTTGCATGATATTTTTATTTTATTGAGAAAACGTGAGCCTATTAGAATGGGCTTCTTTTTTTCTTTTCCTTTTTTTTTTTTAATTTCTTTCTTTCTTTCTTTGCTAGAAGAGCCCATTAGAATAATCATTGTCAAAACCTACCCTTTATACAATGATGATAATTTCTATACTGGAGAACCACACAAAGAAATCAAAACTATTTAATCATTTGTGCTTGTTAACATGTTTGACAAGTGATCAGCTTGGTGTTCTTTGTGACAAGATTTTCATAAAGCCTTATCAGAGATCTCAAAGTCAAATTCAAACAAAGGGAAAAAAAATTATATGGTCAAATTGCATAGTTTATGTTGAGTCCTTAGGAAAGGTGCTCATCATCAAAACCTACCAATTTATAACTACATAAAACCCATGACAATTTGTGTGTCCTTAGGAAGAACAAAACATAATATGGAGCTGAGCAAGAAGCATTTCATGTTAATTTCTTTTTTTATCATTCTTTCATCTCTTGGAATTGAGACTGCTAAGGAGCCACCAAGAACTGGCAAGCACTTTGTGCTAATTCATGGTTCATGCCTTGGAGCTTGGTCCTGGTACAAGCTTGTGACACTACTAAAATCTTCTGGTCACAATGTCACTGCACTAGACTTAGCTACTTCTGGGATCAATCCATTGCAGGCAAATGATCTCCAATCAAGTTTTGACTATTTCAAGCCCTTGAGGGACTTCATGGAAGCTCTTCCTTCTCATGAAAGAGTAATCCTTGTTAGTCATAGCCTTGGTGGCATGGCAATTTCTCAAGCCATGGAATATTTTCCAAGTAAGATCTCTGTTGCTGTTTTTGTCACTGCCTTAATGCTTGGGCCAACCCCCAACATTTCCACCCTCAATCAAATGTTATTCACTGTCTTAATGCACTTCTTTTTTTTTTCTTTTCATTTTGATGGTAAAGTACAATATTAATTAGGTTTAGTAGATGTAACTAGTATGTAAATGCTGGTTGTAACCCTTTTACCCTTGCAATTTGAATCTCTCTCCAGCAAAATTCATGAGCTTTTTCTTATCCAAAAAAAAAAACCATGAGCTTTTATACCATTGAGATTCAAGCCCAAGTTAACATTTAGGGTGTGTTTGGATAGAACTTATTTTGCTGAAACTGAAAACTGAAAACTGAAAACACTGTAGCAAAATAATTTTTAAACGTGTGAAAAGTGCTGTGGGACCCATTTTTAATGAAAAAATTGATAAAGAATGAAATTTGTGGGTCCATGAACAGTGCATCCGTGCACTGTTCATAGCTGACCAGTCAAAAGTTGCGGCTACTGTTGCATGAACAGTAGCCGCTTGTGGGAAAAACGCGTGAAAAAAAAAAAAAGGAAAACGCAGAAACGCAGAAACGCAACGCTATCCAAACCCAGCCTTAAACTATGACTTGAGATGCTGTGAAATGTTTAGGCCCAAAGATGAGCTCTCATTAAAGATAGTGCTATCCCAAATGTTTAGGACAGTCAAAAAACCATTTTGGCTTCCTGGTTTTACCATCATCTCAACCTACCCATCATCTAAGATTCTAAATAAATAAAAAAATCTACCTCAAGAAAATTGGTCATATAATTATATATAGACCCAAACAGAGCTATACAATTTACTATACCATATTTACGTTTCATTATATTATTATTTACTTGTCTAAATTTCATAATAGGAAATTCATAGTTGTTAGTAATCAACTCTCTTGTATTAGTGGGTTGGTGGACTTTAATAATAGCCATGCAAAAGGGGCTCACGTAAAGGCTCCCTTGGGAGATTGCACAAACCAGCAAAGTCCTTTTTCTCAATCTGCTTCTCTCAAAACTTTTAAGAAGCTTGCCCGTAATATTGTGCCTAGTAATGAGGGGATGTCAAATGAAAGTGTACTGGTAAAACGCTCTATATTGAATCCTGCAGAAGTTCAGGGGGGTAAAAGACAGAGGTTGTTGGCTGAAGGTAAGCATTCCAAGGAAAATATTCAGGTGGAGACTGGTTCCCAGTCCCACCCAGTCCAATGAGTTGCCTTAGTTGGAACTGTCGTGGGCTTGGGAACCCACAAACAGAAGATGAACTGGTTGCTCTGGTTGGCAACAAAGATCCCAAAATGGTTTTCTTGATGCAGACAAAATGTGAGAAGTCTACTATTGAGAGAATTGGCAGAAAAACACAGTTTTCAAATAATTTTGTAGTTCCACGGGTTAACAATGGAGGAGGTTTAGCTCTACTATGGAAAACCGACTTTCAGGTGGATGTTCAGTCTCATTACAATAGTAGAAATGTTTGGAAACATCATGTTGTTCTTTGTGTTGTGTTCCTTAGTTGGATTGTTATGTATATTTATGGTGTCCAAAACATATAAATTTGGAATTTGGAGTTTGCCATTTGTTTATATATTGGTAATTTGGTACTTTTGGTGGTCAACACAAAGAACAATCCAACTAAGGAACACAACACAAAGAACAACATGATGTTTCCAAACATTTCTACTATTGTAACATCGCAAGCATACACAATGATGAATATTCAATCATTCAAAGCAAGTTCTATATTATTTTTGTTGAATGTTTTTCTCAGAGTTGTAATCATCATTATAAACTATATTTTTACCTATGTCATTGCTAGCACCTGTATCATCCATGGGAAAGAGAAGAGCAAGATATAGGCTACTTTTGAGCTTGAATGCGCATACGTATTTCTAGGTGATCTCATCTCTTTGACAGTATCAAGATGTGCGAATTTAATGGTTTTCCTCTAAGGATTCGAGTCATTTCTTCTTTCTAAGGTGACCTAAGGCCTATGAAAGGTTATATATAACACATTCAACAGAAACCTTTGACTGAGCTAGGTGACCTCAAGCTCTAAGGATCAAGAGCTCCACATTAAAATAACATATGGGACTTGAATTTTGGAAGAGTCTTCACACTGTGAAGGATGGGTTAAAGCCCATTACATTGCCTTGTGGATCGCCCCTTTGCATCACTTCGGGTCATGTTTTTCTTGCATTTTTTTTTTTTTTTTTTTTTTTTGCATCTTGTGAATAATAATAACTAAACATATAATAATAAAAGTATTTCCCTTCCAAAAAAAAAAAATCCAAAAAATTTGTGTTAAACTTTTGAATCTCCAAATGGGGCAATCAAAATAACAAGTGATGCCATGATTTATTTTAGACCTAGGCCCATAAGTTGTTTCAAAACCTTTCAATCTTTCAAAACTTGGGCCTTAGTAACAAGTAAATCATAGGCCATGGGTTAGCTTAGAATATTCACTTCTCTTAAAGGCTCAACTTTTTAAGCATCTTGCCACTTTTTTCAAAAGTCTTAGAGAGAAGTGTTTTAGCTCAATGCCATGGCTTAAGAGTCCCCTTTATGGTAAAAATGAATTATGGACGAATGTGATTAATTAAGTGTGTCCTCATCTCAGACAATATAGCACCACAAACATCTCGTGAACACATCCTCAATCTTAGGTGGGTTTGTTCACCCAAGTCAAGTAGTTTGAGAAAAGTTTCCGTTGTTTAAGTTCCTACTACTAGTCAAGACATCATCCAAGAAATGGCCGAAGAAGAAAGTAGAGGTAATCATGATGCCCATATGGAAGGGATGTTGAGGAGCATCATGAATAGGTTATCCAAGTTGGAAAAGGGAAAAGGAAAGAAAAATGTTGTTTGAGATGAAGATTTGGAAGATAACTATGAGGACACTAAATGAGATGAGCATGACAAGGCTGAATATGAGCAGAAGAAGAAAATAGAGAGGATGAAGGTGGATAATAAGAAGATAAGTGATTGGATGGAGGCCATGTATATGACTTTCCTAAAGTCCCAAGGGTTGATGACCATTTAGTTGTTTGCAATCTCTTCCCCCACCTCTTCATTTCCTCAATGGTTACAAATCATTTCTCTTCTTCTCCTCTTTATTCTCCCTCTCCTATCTCACTCTCTCATTCCTTCTCCAAACACCCTCAACTCTCAATCTCATGAAGAAAAAAAAAACATTTGGATCACACAACTCCCTTTTCTCCTTCTTCTTCCTTTCTTTCTCAAACAAAAATCAGCAAAACTCATAAAACTCAATGGTAATTCTGATTTAATTGAGTCTTTAGTTTTTAGTGTTTATATTAGTGTTAAAGAATGATTTTGAAGGCGTAAGAAAATTGCTCGAGATCATAGGAGTTTTGTTGTCTTGACTCCTAGCTAGACTCCTCACGATTGATCAAGCTTTAATCAAACTTGACTCCTAGCTTAACTCCACTCAACCGATCGAGCAATGGGAAAACTAAAACAAAATTTTCAGTTTCAAACCATAATGACCTAGTCCACTTAGGATTCATGAACTACACTTCCCAAGGGAATATAAGAATATTTTTAGAGTTGTTATCATAAAGAGAACACACGAATACTTGGAGAAGTTTCTGCAACCTTGTGCGCCTTAGGTTTTTATATCAAACTACCTCTGGTTTACTGTTAGAGTGTGTTTTTTGTGAAGAAATTTGCACCTACAACTTCTTCAATCAAGAAGGTTGATTATGAAGTCAATTAAGAATTGAATATTTGTGCACAGTGAAGAAGTTCACTAAAAAGAGTAGTCCAACTAGGTTGGAGCTATGCTTAGATAGCTCAATAGGTTCTATTATAGGTAGATACTTTGGGATCAGATATATTCCTTGTACTTGTAACCTTAATCTTTGTTAGTGGATTCTTTAAATTTGGTGGATGCCTTTAAACCACCCATTTTCCCTATCATGACCATATTGCATGTGTCAAATTTAGTTTCTGCTACATTAAACTCAAGATTTGCGATGTGGTTGTACCTTAATTCCATCTTTGTATAAACAATTTGGGTAATTGATATGTTCCAATAGGGTCAGCCTTGAACCCAACACTATTTAAGAAGAAATCAAAATGCTTAACTTATGAAAATGAATCTCAAATTCCAAGTGTCAAACAACAAACTCAAGTATTGGAATTCTAGTATAATAAGTTACTAAATGTATAACAAACGATATTGATTATAGGATATGCAGTATGGTACATATGATAGAATAATCCTCTATCGTGCCTCTAGTTGTGTAATAGATATTTCATTTGTTGAAGACGATTGATGTTTGCTCAATGAGGAATCCACATCAAGTGAATTTTTTCCTATAAGAAAACTAGGTTCTTTAGGTTCAGGTAGTAAACTCTCACTGCCTAACATCATAACCACAGATGACATGTTGGGCCTATCCTTCGGAAGTTGTTGCACACATAAGAGACTAACATGGATGCAACGCAACATCTCTGGTAGAGTGCAAGAGTTGTCTGAGCACATATCAATTAGTTCCAAAGGCTTGCCTTCTCTCCATAATTTCCATGCCTAAAAAATCGCAACCTTCTGTCAATAATCAGTTCATTATATGAAATATATATATATATAAATATATATATATTATTTTAGAAAGCATTATATGTAAAATTTACATGTAAAGTTTTTGGATCCTCACATGTCCAGTGAGATTAAGACTATGGTTTGGATGGTAAAACCCTCGATTCTTCTTTCCACTTACTATCTCTAGTAATAAAATTCCGAAGCTAAAGACATCGGATTTTACTGAGAAAAGTCCATCAATGGCATACTCAGGTGCCATGTAACCGCTGCAAAACATCATTATGAATAAAACATGTCAATTAGTAATAAATAGAGACTCTATTTAAAGTATTTTAAATTGATACTTACTAAGTTCCAACCACTCTATTTGTATTTCCTTCAATTTGATTTCTTTCAAATATTCTAGCCAAGCCAAAATCTGATATTTTTGGGTTCATCTCACTATCAAGTAATACATTACTTGGTTTAAGATCTCTGTGTATAATCCTTAGTCTGGAATCTTCATGAAGATAGAGAAGCCCCCGAGCAATGCCATTAATAATGTGGAACCGCTTAGACCAAGGTAGAATTTTGCCTTTTGCTTGATCTGACAAGTTTCACATTTATGTTATCAAGAGTCACCCTGAACTAGAAAACAAATTAAAAGTACCAAGTTGTATATTCTTTGGAAAATTCATAACAAAATTACTTATCTAACTAAAATAATAATTATGTTTTGAGGGATTCAAACCAAAAATGAAGGAGTCCAAGCTTTTGTTGGCCATATATTCATAGATTAGCATTGTCTCCTCTCCTTGAATGCAACAACCAAGAAGCCTAACAAGATTTTGATGCTGAAGTTTGGCAATCAATTCTACTTCATTTATGAACTCATTCAATCCTTGTCTAGAACTTTGTGAAAGTCTCTTTACAGCAATCTCGTGTCCATCTATTAGTGTACCCTAAAAATTCACATTTGTAGGAAGGTTACCATATATTGAATATAATAAGAGGTATTTTTGCTTGAGGTCCTTAAACTAGAACACTGTAAGTTACCTTGTATACAGGTCCAAAACCACCTTCCCCAAGCTTGTTGTTGCTTGAAAAATTGTCTGTGGCCTTTTTGATTGTAGACAGGTCAAAGAATGGGAGCTCCAAATCTTTTCTTTGGCGTTTAATGCTCCGATCTATGATCATGTTGTTCTCCATTTTCTCTGATTAAAGTAAAATATGATTTATATCATCCAATAAATAAATAAATAGGACAGCTATAAATCATTTGGACTAAATGCATATTAATCAAGCCAAATCATAACTTGATTGGGAGCCAATTAACCAAGCCATAAGGCCCATAAGCCATAACCATAACCTAGAAATTTAACAATAATATGAAAAGCATGATTTTACTAATTCAATGACATTGCTCAACTTATTGTGGCAATGGTCAATGGCAAAGCTAAGGAGGGGCTAATTCTATTAACAATTCTAATAAAATCGTATATTATTTGCAAATATATTGCAAATAAGACCATGGTTTCAACCCATACCAGGTCCGTTCCAATCCATGCTCTTGATATGATAATGTAATCTTTTGACTCACAAGTCACAACCAAACCTGTACATTTCAAAATGGTATTGTCCAATTCTTCCATGTACGTGGTTCAAATTCTATTAGATGTGGCAAAATGGGTTGGACCTGACAACCCGACCGAACCTAAGGAAAATACTAGACTTGAACTAGAATTTTTTGACCCGGAGTAAAAACGGGTAGACTTGTGACCCGACCAATTTTTTTTTTTTTTAAATTGGATAATAATAATAATAAAATTAAGACATGGTTGATTTGCTTGTTTATTTTGGGCTTTACAATGCACAACTCAAACACAATTGACAAATATAATGTTAGTGCCACGTGATTATTATTATTTTTAAAAATCAATTTGTTTAACATTTTTTGGATAATTCTCTCTCTATATATGTGTGTATGTGTATAACTCTATTCAAATACAGTGGCCTTAAGAAAACAATTGAAACCTTTATCTAGTTACATGCAAGTGAATTGAAAGATTAATAATTGAGGTATTCTTCTCACTTGAATAACGCTACAAGTAAATATTCTTAGATATCAAATGATAAAGTATATGTCAAGATAATTTGATTACAGTAGAGTTAAAAACATATATTTGAAATTATAGGCATGTATGAGAAGCATTCATAAGTGTGAAAAAAAGTGAACCTGAAGTATATCAATAAAACTAGCATAAACTATGGATGCTTAGGCCTATTTTGTTACAAGTTCATAGCCAAAATAAATGGCTTTTCAAATTTTTTTAAAAAAAATGATGTTTCCTAAAGTGTGTGTTGCTTAACAATAACATTATATTTATAAAAAAGATAATGTATAAATAAGTAAACAATCAAATTTTGATGCATATTCCCAAATTGAAACGGAATATCAATCACTTTGCATCTAAAATTAAACATAACTATTAGACTTGTTTTTAACTATTATACCAACCCAACTCGACTTGTTTTTAACCCATTTAAAATAACCATTTTAGACTTGAACCCGAACCGACTCTCCGTTTTGCGACTAAATATAGATATAATGTCAAGAATGTAAAATAATGTTAGTGAAAACATTACAAATCCTAACTGCATATTGTGTGGGTTATAGGCAAGTATTTAATTAAAAACAAGAAATTCATAATTTTGATGAAATTATATTTATGTTTCTAACTCGAGTCGGGGTTGGCAAGTGATATAGAAACTACACAGTCAAGTTTAAAGAAAATCTTGGTTAAATCTTAATCTTGGTTATATCTATAATAAAACTAGCATAAACTATGGATGCTTAGGGTCCGTTTGGATACAGCTGAAAACTGAAAACTGAAAACTAAAAAACACTGTAGCAAAATAATTTTTAAATGTGTGAATAGTACCGTGAGACCCATTTTTAATGAAAAAGTTGCTGAAAAGTGAAATTTGTGGGTTCGTGAACAATGCACAGTGTGCATTGATTGGCTAAAAAAAAGGGAGAAAAGTCAAACTTTGCGGCTACTGTTCATGAACAATGCATGAACAGTAGCAGTAAGTCTCACAAACGCGTGCAAAGAAAAAAGAAAAAAAAAAAAAAAAAGAAGAAAAACACCAGACCCAGACGCGCTGGGTTTTCAGCCCAATCCAAACGTACTCTTAGGCCTATTTTGTTACAAGCTCATAGCCAAAATAAATGACTTTTCAAAATTTAAAAAAAAAAAAAAAATGATGTTTCCTGGAGTGTGTGTTGCTTAATAATAACATTATATTCATAAAAAAGATCACGTATAAATAAGTAAACAATCAAATTTTGATGCATATTCCCAAATTGAAACGGAATATCAATCACTTTGCATCTAAAATTAAACATAACTATTAGATTTATTTTCAAGATATCTAATTATAAAATTAGTTTTCAAGATTGTAAATTTCTTATATCTTTTTATTCTTTGTCAAATTAGTTATTCAATAGGGCATTTGTAATTTTATTCTCTATTTTAGAATGTTGATACTGTGTAATAGACTAGACTCATCTGTGTTTGTGCTATTTTATTTTGGTCAATAATGTTGGAATTTGTATAATTTTTTTAAAAATTATTAAACAAAGTATCAATTTGTTAAGCTAAGCTCTTTTTTGATATAAGTGGTGAATTCAAGTGGAAAATACATGGCTTGCCAAGTGGAAAATACACGTTTTAAAACTTATAAAAAAATTCATATGAAAAAATACAAGCCAACCCAGTCCAACCCAACTCGACTTATTTTTAACCCATTTAAAATAACCATTCAAGAATGTAAAATAATGTTAGTGAAAACATTACAAATCCTAACTGCGGGTTATAAGCAAGTATTTAATTAAAAACAAGGAATCCGTAATTTTGATGAAATTATATTTATGTTTCTAACTCGAGTCGGGGTTGGCAAGTGATATAGAAACTACACGGTCAAGTTTAAAGAAAATCTTGGTTAAATCTTAATCTTGGTTATATCTATAATAAATTCTTCACTCTACAATGCATTTTGATTATGACCAAATGGCTACGCACATTTGATAATTTTGCTGTTCGGAAAATTAGTAACTCTTCCATACATTTGTAATAAGAAGCTCAATTTAACAATATGGCAATATGTTTTCTGAAGGTCATAGAAAGTAACATTACCTCTGAACTTTTTCCCGCTTTTGCAAATGAGATAGGCAATTAAGAGCATCCCAGGAATTAGGGCAGCGGCAACTGCAACTATAACTATCACTATGACCCTTGTCTTTTGCTCATCTTTGGCCTCTCCTGGGTCAGAATGAACAACCAAAGCAAAGACAATCAAAACTCAGCCAAAAAAAAAAAAAAAGAGAACCTATGGCAACAAATAATCCAAAGAGAAACAAGAAATCAGACAACAATAGTAAGCTTGTACATACCTAACTCTGAAGCAGCCATTCGAACATACAGATCCTGCCCACCAGCTGAAAGTTGTCTAATATCAATTAGATTTCCATACCAAATGGCACAGCCACTACCTCCTCCTCTGATATCTGAATTTGTATAAGCCATACATGAACAATTGTTCAAGCATTTGATCCTGCATTCTTCAAGGCTCGTATTTTTGCTCACCCAAGAGTTTGTAGCATCTGGCAACTTGAGCCCACCAAATTTTAGAAACCCATCTTTATCTTTACCTTGGCAACTCAATTGTGTCCTGCGTACGCATCCTTGAGACCAGTTCATTGGGTTCCATGTTCGTTGTGATTTAGGCTGGAATCCTTTTAAACACTGACAGATTGGTGAACCACCAATGATACAATTTCCGTAGGGACCACAAAGGTTGTAACTGTCACAATTGTCTCTTGGCACATATGCATACAGACTCCAAGTTGAATCTGCTTCAATCCATATGAATCGTTGACGGGAATAGTTGGTTTGGTTCATAACCATTCTTGAGATTACTGATTTATCTAAGTTGTGGTACTCATAGTATGCCTCGTTCTCATTGGAGACGAAATTGAACTTGAAAACGGGGTTGGGCCTTAACTCCGGTGCACCACTGAATCTAAGGCCATTCCACGGGCCACTCCGGTAGTACTCCTCTGAGCCTTTCCACATAACTGCTTCAGGATTTTCATGAAGTTCCATTCTACAGGTAAAGTCTCCAGGAGATGGATCATCCCAATTCTTCCATGCTGATAAAGTCCGGACAAGACCAGATTTTAAGTCCCATCCAAGCTTCATTCCGGATAACAATGTATCAGTAGGAAAATCAAAGCTTTGCCACAAATAGTTTCCTGAATTTCCATCATTCCCATCTCTTATTACTAAATTCCCAGAATCTAAAAGCTGTACTATTGGATTCGAAGCTTGTTTTGTTGAATTTGCGTACCAAACAATGCTAGTAGTATTCTGGCTGAGAAGAACAAGATTGCTAGTGTTGTTTATCATCAACACCCCAGACAAGTCTTTGATTGGGTTGCGTCGGTTTGCTACCCAAACAACAGTTTTAACTGGGATATTCTTGTACCATATTCCCAAGTAACGATTGGTGGAACTACCTGGACTAAAGAAACCCAGTTCAAAGCTTCCATCTGCTGACACCAAAGTTCTGCCCTCGCTGATTGTCTGGGATTGAGTAATGCTATCAGCTGCATTGGTGCACCAAGAGAATAGAAGTAAGATGGTACCCTGAAACATAATGGCATTCAAATCCATAGCTGAATTGATGAAAGGGGTTTTATTATCTAATGTGATTGTTATTTCTCGACTGTGAGAGGACCTAAGTTGTGTGCAACCGGGGAATTCTCGGGGTATCAATTCGAAGTTTTGTAAGCAAGTCCCACAGTCAACCAAGTCTTTAGAAGAGATCAACCAAGTCTTTAGTTAACCAGTTTATCCAAAAAAGTCTTTAGTTAACCATAGACCTCATATTCGTGTGAATCAGACTTGAGAGTCTCTTGACCATTTCAACAAAAGTTTGCTTAGCTGAAGTTTTTCCTCCCGCATTTAACTCTGGGCGTACGGTATACCTACCTCTAGTGGACCATGCCTTTCCTCATCACTACTAAGTATGTGTTTGGATAGGATTATTTTTGTGTTTTGCATCCATGTCTAGACTTTCACGCGTTTTAGCTTTTTTCTTTTTTCTTTTTTCTCTGTGCCATGATTGTTGACTTAATATTGCAACTTTTCCAGCCCTTTTAATCAACTTTTTAGCAACTTTTCAGTCACAGGACCCACAAACTTCACTTTTTAACAACTTTTTCATTAAAAATGAGTCCCACGATACTATTCACACATTTAAAAATTATTTTGTTATAGTGTTTTTAGTTTTCAATTTTCAATTTCAGTAAAATAAATTCTACCCAAATGAAGACACCTTCAAATGAAAATTCGGAGGAGCACTCAATCACTCCTCCTCCTCCTCCTCTTCCCAATGATGCAACTCCGACTGCTGTTGCCGTTGCCGATGCTGATGCTAATGCCAATCACCATCACCACGAAAACACGATTCCTGATCCCATCAACCACGGGTATGTATATATATACACACATAGTTTATACCTACTTTTCTAAACTTAGGGTTTCATTCTTTATTAGTGTAAAAAAATGGCTAAACAAATTGAGATTGTAGAGGCGTAGAGTTGAAAGCTGAGATTCACCACTCCTTATTACACTAGGTACCTATATAAATTTATGCCACATATACATTTAAAAATACCGAACAGTTGTGCATTTTTATTTTGCCCAATAAGTTTCAATATCTACTCACCGTTTTCATATAAGATGTATATATTAAAAAAAAAATTGTCATTGAGAAGAAAAGCATCGGTAAGGCGTAGGGAAGAAAATGAAAAATCTGAGAAGAAAAGCATTTGTAAGGCATTTAAAGAAATCATTCAGTATTATTCTTGCTATCATTGGTGTGGTTTGATCCCTAAACCTTTTCATTATTTAACCAAAAAAAAAAAAAACCATTTTGGACCATGAAGATGCCATTGCTTATCTGATGAACAAGAGAACCCCCCTTCCTATACTAGCATTTCATTTCAAGGAGATTATTCAATTCTAAAGAAGAGTGGACTCAAAGTTATGCCTTTCACTTTTTGGTTTGCCAATCATATGGCACGTCTTGGTCGTCACTTGCACTCTAGGGATGGAAACAAAACTTAAGTGTGTTACTATTCTTATTTATTTGATTTTTTTATTCAATTGATATAACTTATAAATATAAATTGTATAATAAGTTATTATTAATTTGATAAAAATCTATAATTAGTTATTTAATTCTATTTATTTATGCATCCAATGATTGTTATTTTAACGATCTTTCGAACGTTAATATTTTTTAAGATTATTGTACAATATAGTTGTGTTGTATATAACGTGAAAGTTATATATATAGAAAAAAAAATAATCACTTTATTTTTTACTCACACCTCCCCCATCAATAAATTCATGGCTCCACCATTATTGACCCCCCTAAATAAAAATCCTAGAGCCGCCATTGCCATATAATTTTCTTTTCCCTTTTTTTTGAATTTGACTTTGAGATCTTCGAGAGGAATTTTGAAAAACTTGTCACAAGACAACATTTCTCAAACAGCTTTAACAAGTTCAAATGATCATTGAATATTCTTTAATTTCTTTGTGTAGTTATCCCGTACACAGATCATCATTGATTGATAAATGGGTAGGTTTTGACAATGATCACCGATTCTATATTTTAATGGGCTCACGTTTTCTCAATAAAAAATGTATGCAAATTTGAACTTTGATATTTGAGAACAGATTTTGAAAGTCATAGCATGCAAGTGGGGCTACTTGAATTCGATCAAACATTGAACAGTTAGAAGATGCCAAGAGAGTCTGTAACTCAATTACATTAATTAATCCATTTTTTAAGGAGAAATAGGGTTCAAAAAAATTTCAGAAGCGCCTAAGTCTAGTGCAGTGACATTGTGCCCTGAAGATTTTAGCAGTGTCTCAAGCTTGTACCAAGACCAAGCTCCAAGGCATGCTCCATGAATTAGCACAAAGTGCTTGCCAGTTCTTGGTGGCTCCTCCTTAGTAGACTCAATTCCAAGAGATGAAAGAATGATAAAGAAAGAAATTAGCATGAAATACTTCTTGCTCAGCTCCATATTATGTTTTGCTCTTCCTATGGACATAAATTGTCATGGGTTTTATGTAGTTATAAAGAGGTAGGTTTTGATCATGACTAATCAACTTTCCAATGGGCTAGTTTTTCCTCCATATATACATGCAATTTAACCATATAATTTTCTTTTCCCTTTGTTTGAATTTGACTTTGAGATCTTTGATAAGAATTTTGAAAAACTTGTCACAAAACAACCGGTGGCAGTGCCACCTTATGGTCAGGGTGGTCCTAGGACCACCCTGTCCTTAAAAAAAAAAAAAAAATTATATATAAAAATTTAAAATTTTATATTTATTTTCCTTTCAAAAAATTTTTAGGACCACCCTGAATTTTTTTTTATGTCAATAAAATTAAATTTAAGTCCATAATTTGAGCAATTTAATAATATATTGGGGTCTTTCAAGCAAAAAGGAAAAACTCAAAAAAAAAAATTAACTAAAATCTGAAAAAAAAATATATATATATATAAAAAAAAACTACTATAGGTTAGGCAATGGTTTGATTCCTTCGACTAAACACACTGCCCAATACAACACAATTTTCAACCTTCTATTATTTTTTATTACAGTATTATTTTTTCTCATCAGACATATATTACTTACTTCTCATTTTTTATTATTTTTTCTTATTTATTCTTAACCACAAACGTCTTCTGTCTCCTCCATTTTTACATTTCATACTTTTAAATTTTATCACATCTTCATCTACACTTTTACATTTACGTTTTGTCTTCTTCCTTATTCGTAATTTCTGTATCTTCTACTAGTACCAGTGTGGCAGTGCCTTTTCTCAAGTTTTGAGTCTCAAATTTCTCAATACGATTTTTTTTTAGTTGTACAGGTACCTTTGTTCATTTCTTTTCTTTTCATTTTTTTTTTTTTTTCCTTTTGAGGTTTTTTGGTTTACAGAATGCAAATTATTTGTTTTCATTTTAAGAACAATTTTTATTTTTTTTTATTTTTTTTTTTATTTTTTTTAAGCACAAACTTCATGCTAGCCGAATCTTGAATTTTGGCCGGTATTTACCGAAATACCCTGAAACACCTGAAATAGACTAAAATGACCCGAAATTTTTTCCGAAGTGGATTATGGTGGGTTACTGTTCTAGTTTGTTTATTGGCACGGTATTTTCCGGCCGTTACGACTGGAACAGAATAAAATTTATAACATTGAATCAAACCTAATTACCTAAAGGCTAAAAAGAAATAAGATTGTGTAAATTATACTTCTGAAAGAACATCCTGAACAAAATTCTTGGAGTCAAATAGGTTAACACTTCTCAAACAGGTTTAACAAGTTCAAATGATCATTGAGTATTCTTTAATTTCTTTGTGCAGTTATCCAGTACACAGATTATCATTGATTTATAAATGGGTAGGTTCTGACAATGATCACCTATTCTATATATCTTGATAACGAGCAAGCTTGGTAGGAGGCACTAGTGTAGACCAACATCGAGTGTTCACATCAAAATTAAGGAAGGTCGACTCGCCATCATATTTTTGAGATACAAGGATCTTTTTTTTGAAGGGGAGAGCAGTGTAAACGATACGTTTAGCAAAGATGTTATCAAGGCCAAAGCCAGATGGAGGATTGGGCAAGGGTTCACAAGTATTTAAGATGGGGTCATAAACCTCCATCTAGCCATACCCTTTTGCTTCCGCTTCTTCCAGTCGAAACTCACCACCATGCCAACTACCCATGACATATAACTTACCATCAAGGACTAAGGATTTTGGGTATAATTTATCAGGAAAAGTCATGGGTGGAAGAGCTTCCCAACCAGCATCAGGACAGTTAAGGTCCAAGCGATTCATATCCAAGAAACCAGCTGGTTTGATATCACCTTCAAAATTCAAGCCCACAATAGAATAGAGATGGGGTGCTACATATTCATGTTTACTGTATATACCTACTGATAGGTTCAATTTAAGGTAGTTCGTCCATATTGGTCGTTCATGACTAGACCACGTCCAGAAGGTTTTGTAACTCCGACTGATGCAACTCCTTAGCTTTGCCATTGACCATTGCCACAATAAGTTGGAGAGGATCCGGATCCTCTTCAGTTCTTCTTTCGTTCTTCATGGTCTCCTTCCTTCCGTTTAAAGCAGATGACTTCTTTCAACTTTATTTTTGCTTTTTAGTTTGGTGAGCCTAGCACGTGTGACATGACAAAGCCTTGGAAAATTTCCATCTCATTCTGACTCATTGCCCCTCCCAACGTGATATGATGGAGAAGTGAATGAGCCTAATTTAATATTAATATATGATTGTTTTTGAAAGTTTCTGGCTCATTGCCGTGTGAGCCAAGCACGGGTGACACGATGGAGAAGTGGATGAGGACAAAAATGAGTTTGAAAGTGGATGAGCCTAGCACGGGTGACATGAGACATGATGACAAAAATGAGTTTGAAAGTGGATGAGCCTAGCACGGGTGACATGAGACATGATGGAGAAGTGGATGAGTGTGAAAGTTTCTGACTCATTGCTCCTCCCAACATGAATATTAATATTATTATTATTTTTTTACTATTAAGTTGGATTTTGAAACATTATAATAAAATTGGTGATATAAAAATGCATTAAAAAAAGTATTTATTTAGATTATTTTAGTCAAATTTTCAATTTTTACTAATTTAATATTTTTATTTATATTTAAAATAATTATTAAAATAATTATGACGTCATTACGGTTCGACCCCGGTTCGACTTCGGTTCGATCTCAAAAACCTTGAACCTCTCTCTTTTATGGTTCAATGAACGGTCCAGGTCTGAAAACCTTGCTCTAAGATGGCACAACTTTGGGCTAAAGATAGAGCAAAAGGTGATCATGCTGAAACTACAAAGGAGAAACGTGCTAGGTATGCTGCATCGACCACTATTGATGAGATTGATAATTTGATATCTCAAAATGAAGTTTCTTTGGAAAACTTTGAAGTGGAAGATGATCAGAGGTCACCAGAAATTAATGTTGCACGTTCTCGAGTGTCATCACAAGATACAATGTCTTCTAGAAGCAAGAAAAGACGACTGGCAGAAGATGATGAACTCGGGAATGTAATTTCTCAATCATTTGATAATGTATCAAAGGCAATTGATAGGGCGACTGAGGTTATGGCAAAGTGTTTTTCAAAGTCATATGGAGCAGAAGTTCACGCAGTTTTGGGCATATTGGACTTAGATCCAATATCAAAGACTGAGGCCTACATATTTTTGATGGAAAATCCAACATATAAGGAGATGTTCTTTGGTTGCCCAGATCATGAACTCAAATGTGTCTTACTGACACTGATGTCTAGGCCTAAAAATTAAAAAAGTGTGGGATTTTTTTGGCGAACCTTAGTTTTGGAATAGATTATGTTATTTTGTTTTGTTTTAGCAAAACTCATTACCAGAAATTTTTTTTTTAAGATATTTGTTTGCATTGTTAGACAATATTTATTTTGTTAAGAATAAATATGTGATGCGTGAATTGCTTTACACATAGAAATATACAAAACTAATTTTTTAGCAATTATAAGTTTTCATTGATTATTTTTTATGCTTTTTAAAATGAGGGTATAATAGTAATGTTATTATAAAATGATTCCATTCCATTACTTCTAATGTCACTTCCAAACGGTGTTACTTACTTTCCATTCCATTCCATTCCTTTCCATTCCTTTATTTTATAACATCCAAACAAGATTTTTAAATTCCATTCCATTCCATTCCTTTCCTTACTAAATTCATTCCATTCCATTCTATTCCATTCCATTCCTTTAATGATCATTCCATTCCATTCCTTTATAAACTCCCAAACGGACCCTTAGGGGTAAGGCTGGAGCGTGGGAGTAAGTGTGAGACTAAGAAAAATAATACTCCAATAATGAAATTTTGCTTTTGAAGAGTATGATTTTTTAAATATGCATGTTGTCACTCTCTTGGAATTTGAGTAAATAGTAAAAGATTTCTTGGACTTGAAAATGTGTAGAGCACTTATCAAAATACTTGATCAGACATAGAGAAAAACTAAGAAAAAATAAATACAAATCAGAAATAGAGAAAGACTAAGGATGATGTTCAAGCTTATTTCAATTGGATTTAACAAAAAAACTTAAATTTAGGGTGTTCAAATTTTTATTGTTGGAGTCAAAAAAAAAATTTATATATAAATTTTTTTTTTTTTTTGGACCAGGTCAGGGGTTCATTTGAACCCCCTGGGTTGGTCTTGGAGCCGCCCTTGTTATATGGTCAAATTGCATTTTTATATAGAGGGAAAACTAGCCCACTGGAAAGTTCATGAATCATGATCAAAACCTACCTCTTTATAACTACTACATAAAAGCCATGACAATTTGTGTCCATAGGAAGAGCAAAACATAATATGGAGCTGAGCAAGACGTATTTCATGCTAATTTCTATCTTTATCATGCTTTCATCTCTTGGAATTGAGTCTACTAAGGAGGAGCCACCAAGAACTGGCAAGCACTTTGTGCTAATTCATGGAGCATGCCTTGGAGCTTGGTCTTGGTACAAGCTTGAGACACTGCTAAAATCTTCAGGGCACAATGTCACTGCACTAGACTTAGGCGCTTCTGGAATCAACCCACTGCAGGCAAATGATCTCCAATCAAGTTCTGACTATTTCAAGCCTTTGAGGGACTTCATGGAAGCTCTTCCTTTTCATGAAAGAGTAATCCTTGTTGGTCATAGCTATGGTGGGTATGCAATTTCTCAAGCCATGGAATATTTTCCAAGTAAGATTTCTGTAGCTGTTTTTGCCACTGCCTTCATGCCTGGGCTGACCCTCAACTATTCTACCCTCAATCAAATGGTACTCCTTGCAACTTTTTTTCAAATGATTTTTTTTTTTAACGATAAAGTTCAATATAATATAATCAGATCAAATAGAAGTAAGTGTAACCCTATTACACTTGCAATTTCTCTCCAACAAAATTCATTACCCTTTAAAATACCATTGAGATTCAGACCCAAGTTGGCATATTAACCACAAGATTTGAACTGTTGTGCAATGTCCATGCCCAAATATGAGCTCCTGTGGAAGCTATAGCTGGGCCAAAAAATATTTTAGGATATTGTTCTAGGCTCCTGGCTTTACTATAATCTCGACCTGCCCATCATAAAAAATAAAATAAAAATAAAATCTAAACCTACCCTTAAGAAAATATCTCATCATATATAATTATTATATATATTTCTATGAAATTGGCTAATTACTAATATTTACTTGTCCGATTCTTAAAAAAAAAAAAAAAAAAAAAAAAAAAAAAAACTATTTACCTATACAAATTTCATGATTAGAAATTCATAGTTGTTAGTGATCAACTCTATTAAATTTTTGAATACTCTATTGAATTTTCTTCTTTAAAAAAGAAAAAAACAAACCTCTATTAAATTGGTGATATCAGATATGTGATCCTTAGAAATAAGTTTTCACTACACTCCTGTAACACCAACCCCACTCTTTGAGTTTTGAGTCTTTTGACACTGATTTATGTTATTATTACAGAGACTGAACCAACACGGCCCTCAGCTTGACAATCACTTTACATATGACCAAGGCCCAAACAACCCTCCAACTACTTTCATCTTTGGGCCCTTGTACTCGGCATCAAAATTGTTCCCGCTTAGTCCAATTGAGGTAAGAAATGCATTTTCTTTTCCAAAACTTCTTTTTGAAACTAACATGTCAACCTTCTGATCATGTTTAAACAAGTGCTCTAACATTTTATGTTGCAATTTGTTGTAGGATTTGACACTGGCTACCTTGTTGTTGAGACCATTACGTTTGTTTAGTGACAAAGACCTGTCAAAGCAGCTAATGCTGTCTACTAAGAAGTATGGGTCAGTTAAAAGGGTTTACATCATAGTTGAAAAAGATAAGGTGATAAAGAGAGATTTTCAATTGTGGATGATTGAGAGAAATCCACCCAATGATGTGGTGGAGATCAAAGGATCAGATCACATGGTCATGATGTCTAAGACAAGAGAGCTTTGGTCTCGTCTCCAAGGCATTGTTGAGAAACATTCTTAATCCACTTTCAATGCATGGGACATTGATTCACTAGCAATGTATTATAATCAGAGAGAGAGAGAATTATAATTTATAAGCCATTGGTATTATGGCACAAGGCTCTCTATGAAAATGATAATGTTTTAATAATAATAAAATTTGTATCTCTAACCTTCTACAATATAAGGAAAATTGATTGAATCGTGTTTAATCATAGAATTGCCTATTTGTGTGTACAAAGTACTATCGAATTCTAAAGGTTATTGGTCCTAATAGATAATACTACCTCCAACAAGCTTACTCTGATATCTTGAAATGATTAATTTGCAAGCTGTCAACATTTAGTTTTTGAAAATTACTTCGCATTCTAATATTTATAAACTCAACCGAGTTGTATGCTCATATTTAGTAGAATTTTTCTCATTTGTCAGCTCTTCCAAGGGCTTAAAAATGGAATAGAGAACTATTCCCTCTTTGAGTTCACTATCACCCTGTGCTCCACACTCTCATACTTTTCATTGCTCCAAACCTAAACAATTTCCATTCCCAAAGTAAAATTGGACAATAATAAAAGCCTTCAAACATATACAAGCTCCAATATAGGGATAGTATCAATTCTAATTGGACCAATAATTATATCAACATGTTACGGTAATCTATGTTACCACCGGCATCCAATTCAAATTCTTGAAAAGTGATGCCTAGTAATTTGGATGCTTGATAATCTAATTGTTCCTATGTTTGGTTTGATTAGGAATTTAATAAGATTCATAGGAATATGAAATTGTTATGTTTGGTTTATTCTTAAGAATCTTATAGTAATTATTTATTTTTCTCAAATTATCGTTACATTTGTAAATACAATATCACGTCATTTTTTTTCCTCCAAAAAATAATGACAAAATATAAATTATAAATCATGGTAAATTCATTGAAACTGTAGTATAATATTGTTGAATGACATACATAATACAAAAATAATTATTTAGCTAGATTCTTGCTCTTCACAACATCGTGCATGTTTTATTAATAAAAATAATATATTTTCTTTTAGCATCAAACTCAATTCCAAATATGTAATATAAAAAGAAAAAATATATATAATCTTACAAACAAACATGACCATGAATACGGTAAAAATTATAGTATGTCTAATATCTTTCTTTTATATATATAAGTGAAGGAGGGGTGGTTTTATACCTGAAAAATGTCAATTAAAGTTACAAAATGTTGTCATCTTCTACCCATTCAAGGATATGTCTATACAGGACTTCACGCTTGAGAGTGATTCTTTGTCACTGCTTAATGCCTTAAGGGACTTATCTCCTCCTCCTTTATCTGTTGCTGCTCTGTTCTATAGTTCTATAGCTGCTGCCCATAGCTTTCACTGTGTAGACTTTGCCCATGTTGGTTGTAATGCTAATAGGCCAGCCCATTTACTTGCAAGACATGCTTTAGGCATTGCAAATTTGTCTGTTTGGGTTGAAGAGACTCCTTGTTTCCTTGAACAAGCTCTCAACCAGGATGTATTTGTCAATTCTTCTGATTAATAAAATTTAGTAGTATTTCACATCAAAAATAAATAAACAGATTCCAGAAGCCGCACTTGCTTGCTATGACTTTCAAAATATTTTCTAAAAGTCAAAGTTTTAAGTTGCATGATATTTTTATTTTATTGAGAAAACGTGAGCCTATTAGAATGGGCTTCTTTTTTTCTTTTCCTTTTTTTTTTTTTTAATTTCTTTCTTTCTTTCTTTGCTAGAAGAGCCCATTAGAATAATCATTGTCAAAACCTACCCTTTATACAATGATGATAATTTCTATACTGGAGAACCACACAAAGAAATCAAAACTATTTAATCATTTGTGCTTGTTAACATGTTTGACAAGTGATCAGCTTGGTGTTCTTTGTGACAAGATTTTCATAAAGCCTTATCAGAGATCTCAAAGTCAAATTCAAACAAAGGGAAAAAAAATTATATGGTCAAATTGCATAGTTTATGTTGAGTCCTTAGGAAAGGTGCTCATCATCAAAACCTACCTCTTTATAACTACATAAAACCCATGACAATTTGTGTGTCCTTAGGAAGAACAAAACATAATATGGAGCTGAGCAAGAAGCATTTCATGTTAATTTCTTTTTTTATCATTCTTTCATCTCTTGGAATTGAGACTGCTAAGGAGCCACCAAGAACTGGCAAGCACTTTGTGCTAATTCATGGTTCATGCCTTGGAGCTTGGTCCTGGTACAAGCTTGTGACACTACTAAAATCTTCTGGTCACAATGTCACTGCACTAGACTAAGCTACTTCTGGGATCAATCCATTGCAGGCAAATGATCTCCAATCAAGTTTTGACTATTTCAAGCCCTTGAGGGACTTCATGGAAGCTCTTCCTTCTCATGAAAGAGTAATCCTTGTTAGTCATAGCCTTGGTGGCATGGCAATTTCTCAAGCCATGGAATATTTTCCAAGTAAGATCTCTGTTGCTGTTTTTGTCACTGCCTTAATGCCTGGGCCAACCCTCAACATTTCCACCCTCAATCAAATGTTATTCACTGTCTTAATGCACTTTTTTTTCTTTTTTTTTTTCATTTTGATGGTAAAGTACAATATTAATTAGGTTTAGTAGATGTAACTAGTATGTAAGTGCTGGTTGTAACCCTTTTACCCTTGCAATTTGAATCTCTCTCCAGCAAAATTCATGAGCTTTTTCTTATCCAAAAAAAAAAATCATGAGCTTTTATACCATTGAGATTCAAGCCCAAGTTAACATTTAAACTATGACTTGAGATGCTGTGAAATGTTTAGGCCCAAAGATGAGCTCTCATTAAAGATAGTGCTATCCCAAATGTTTAGGACGGTCAAAAAACCATTTTGGCTTCCTGGTTTTACCATCATCTCAACCTACCCATCATCTAAGATTCTAAATAAATTAAAAAATCTACCTAAAGAAAATTGGTCATATAATTATATATAGACCCAAACAGAGCTATACGATTTACTATACCATATTTACGTTCCATTATATTATTATTTACTTGTCCAAATTTCATAATAGGAAATTCATAGTTGTTAGTAATCAACTCTCTTGTATTAAAAAAAAATAGTAATCAACTCTTCTTTTTTTTTTTTTTTTTGAGAATCAAGTGATCAACTCTATTAAAATTGCCTTTTCTTAGCTACCTACTCTTTGCAATTTTATTTAATCATAAATTTCATGATAGGAAATTTAGTGACCAACTCCTTTTTTTTTTTTTTTTTCAAGAATTAAGTGATCAACTCTATTAAATTGCCTTTTGTTAGTGACTTACTCTTTGCATTTTGACACTGATTTATCTAATAATAAATTTCATGATGGGAAATTCATAGTTGTTAGTGATCAACTCTTTTTTTTCTTCTTTTTTTTTTTAGAATCAAGTGATCAACTCTATTAAATTGCCTTTTGCTAGTAACCTACTCTTTGCATTTTGACACTAATTAGTCTAATAATAAATTTCATGATAAGAAATCCGTAGTTGTTAGAGATCAACTCTATCTTTTTTTATAGAATCAAGTGATCAACTCAATTAAATTGCTTTTAGTTAGCAACCTACTCTTTGCATTTTGACACTGATTTGTCTAATAATCAATTTCATGATGGGAAATTCATAGTTGTTAGTGATCAACTCTTTTTTTTTTCTTCTTTTTTTTTTAGAATCAAGTGATCAACTCTATTAAATTGCCTTTTGCTAGTAACCTACTCTTTGCATTTTGACACTAATTAGTCTAATAATAAATTTCATGATAAGAAATTCATAGTTGTTAGAGATCAACTCTATCTTTTTTTATAGAATCAAGTGATCAACTCAATTAAATTGCTTTTAGTTAGCAACCTACTCTTTGCATTTTAACACTGATTTGTCTAATAATAAATTTTATGATAGGAGATTCATAGTTGTTAGAGATCAATTCCTTTTTCTTTTCTTTTCTTTTTTTAATTTTAATTTTAGAATCAAGTGATCAACTCTTTTTATTTATTTTTTTAGAATCAAGTGATCAACTCTATTAAATTGCCTTTTGTAAGTGACCTACTCTTTGCATCTTGACATTGAGATGTCTAATTATTACAGTCTTTCGGCCAACAAGGCCCACTGCTTGACAATCACTATACATATGACCAAGGCCTAAACAATCCTCCAACCACTTTCATCTTTGGGCCCTTGTACTTGGCATCAGATGTGTTCCAACTTAGCCCGATTGAGGTAAGAGTTGCATTTTTTTAAAAACAAAAATAGAATGGAAAATACATTATATTAAGGCTGCGTTTGTTTCACATGAAAACGCTTTTAAGAAATTATTTTACACGTGTGTTTGGAAGGTGAATGTTCAAATAGTGTGTAAAACACCTTGAACGTTTAGACCCCTAAATTACAAAATACCAATTCAAGCTTAATATCAAACAATATATGTGCAGAATATGAATATAAGCTAAAACAGAATTGATAAAATAATCTAAACCAAATAAAATCACAACCACAGCAGAAATTAAATGGCAGGGATTAAGGGAAGAGAGATGTAAACACAAAGACAACACAGTGATGTGTTATTAAAGAGGAAACCGAAGTCCTCGGCGTAAAACCTTTCCGCCGCCCTCCAAGCAGTCAATAATCCACTAAAGAATGAAGTTGGGATACATGAACAGCAAAAGACCCTCCAGGCCTAATCTACCCAGTGTACCTAAGCCCTCCAAGCTTCTTGCTCCAACAAGGTTACACCGAACCTTTGTCTTCTTTAACTTACCGGATTCCGCTATAGCCTATAGCATCAACCAATATCAATTGGTCCCTTCCTAACTGCTTCCCAAGCACCAAATAGCCTCCTCATAGATATGGGTATGGTGAGAAAAGGTTTTGGCTAGTGTACCTCTCAAGGATGTAACAATGGAGAGAGTGAGAGTTGAAGAATTTGAAGAGTCACTATGTAAAGATTGTGGATGAGTCAATCTTGTTTTTCTCTAGAGTTTTTCTCTCAAAATTCTCTCTAGAAGCTCTCTACATTTCGTGGGTATAAGGGGTATTTATATTTGTGTGTGAGAATGGAATGCGAAGAGTCAGTTTTTCAAAACAGAGCTGGCTGGCGACTTGACTGAGTCGCGAGTTCAAGCTACAAGCTAACTGAATGGCCAGTCTGGACTTTTTGTCCTGTAGTACTACAGCTAGCATGACTGTTCAGCTTCTTTGCATACTTCACTCGTGTGCATCCTTTGGCGGCTTGCCAGTCGTGAGCCACCCGCGAGATCCAGTCACGAGTCCCTGCTTTAGTGCACAGTCTTGAGTATTTCTTTACACTCTCTCACACACTACCCTTACATGATTCCCACCTAAATACAGGGTTTCTAAGTGCTGAATTACAAGCAAATTGGCACAGAATAAAGCCAACAAAATAGTCGATTAAATTCAACCTCACAGAAGGTATGGACAGAAATTTACATACACATTGACTGTAAAATACCCCACTAAAAGCGTGAAATCATTTACAGTCTCATTTTACCTTCAATGAATTTCCGGACTACACACCCGAAGAGAGAGACCGAGAGAGAGTTCAGGCACACTCCACGCGAACTCACACACCCGAAGACAGAGAGAGAACTAGAAGGGAAAGTGAAGAAGACAACCCAACCTTAGACTCACCGGACTGTCATCGTCTTTGCCACAGATCTACACCGCTGATGAAGGAAGCTTTCTCTTCTCTCTTCCTCTCTCTTTCCTTCTGACCAACCAAAGCCGAGAAGCTATCAGACCCACAAACGATCTCTAATCTACAAACCAATCTCGTCATCATCGCCTCCTTCATACCCACCCACCGATCTCGCCGCTGTCAGACCCACCTGCCCATCTCGCCTTCTTCAGAACCACCCATCGATCTGTGGTCATTTACCTCTCTCTTTCTCTCAATCTATCTCTCCCTCTCCCTCTCTCACGATCGGTGCTTATTTTTTAGAAAGACTGGATTTTTTTTGTTATGTTTTATTGTTGATTTGTTTATATATTCAAATTTCCTATTATAACATTTGTTTGGAAGCTGAGAAAATGTGAGAGAATGTGTTTTCTAGAGGATTTTCAAAAACACAACCAAACACCTTAAAATATTTTCCAAAACATTTTTTGTGATGTGACCAAAAAACTGAAATCATTTTCATTTCTGAAAAATATTTTACACTTTGAAATCATTTTACATTGAGCCAAACGCAACCTAAATACAAAAGTTCTTGTTGAAACTAACTGTAGGGACACGATTCTCAAACGGCCCAACAACGACGTTGGGCTCGCACGTGAAGGATCCCTCACAATAAGATTTGTAGAGAGTGGGCTTAAAAGGCTGGCGTTTGGTCACAGGGCGTTGGGCCAGACCGGACTTTAAGGAAACTCAGATAAGAAAAGGTTTCAGCCTGGATATCCAAGCCTTACGACTTTGTAATTTGAGGGATTGGACTCCTCGGATCATGTCCGAGGAGCACTAATGCCTTTCTCCGGTTATCCGGCGGTGAGTTTTTCGTGGTGGTGTACATTTATTATCCGGGCATTCTCCTCCCTGGAGTTTTTTCCAGGAAGTGAGATGGGCCTCCCTTTTCTAATTAGTTTACCTTTCCTTTTATAATAGCCTATGCTTGATGTCCCTCGTCCACGTGTAGGGTCAACTTTTTCCAGGACTGATATTTGTCCCGTCAATCTAATCCCGGAATGGTTAGGTATGGTTAATAAAGCCTAAGAATCCGGTTTTGTTAGGTACAGAGTCTTATCAATGAAGGGTATTAAGGACAACCTCCCTGAGATATTTTAGATCTTCTTACGGATTTGTCCTTATAGCTCTCTTTTACCCCTTTTGTCAAGGGAGCTTTAGGCTTGCCGAGGACTAAACCGTCCTCGGCTGCATATCTGGGCCATCCTCGGCCTTATACTTCTAAGCTTGGGCCATAATTTTCTTCAGCTCGGGCCTGCGGGCTCCCCATGAGCAAGTGGGCCTGGCCCAGAAACTATCGGGCCCCACAATAGCCCCTAAAAACCCTGCTGTCCAACATCCTGGTTGGAAAGGTGGGTTTTGATAATGCCGAGCCTTAATTATGGCTCATTCATTTCAGCCCTTGAAGGACGCGGGTAACTCTTCACATGCCCAAGGAATGTACCGGTCTACGAGCTGTTCCCCTTAATTTGCGCACGTTACCCTTATGCCGTTTGGGTATTCGAGGCGCGTCTTTAATACCTTCCCTTTACGAGGCCTCCCAGATCTGACGGTTATTGATGGTGTGGGAGAACGAAACGGCGTATTCTTCTTTGTAGGTTTCCCTGGGGATCTGAACGTGTTATGTACCCTTTTCTTCATCCCTTATATAAAAAGAGAAGACAAAAGATGATTCTCTCATATTTGAATCCCCCAAGCTCTTCCCAGAGTTCACTTCTTCCCTCTGGTTACACCCTATCCAATAATACGTTCACCATAGTAGTCAGCCATGAATAAGCCATTCCTTTCCCAGAAACACTATGTTCTAGCGAAGCTTAAAATGGCCCGGTCAGGGCAAAGATGGCGGAGACTCAAGATTCGTCCCGCCGTCCTTTTAGCCAAAATCTGAAGCAGGGACTCGTCACGTCACACTTTCGGCGTGGCTGAGCTGAGGAAGCACATCATCATTACCACCCGCTCTTTCACGAGCATATCTAATATGGCGCCGGCATGTTAGGAGTCAGGAATGGGGCAGGGACTAAGTGCCCCTGCTTCTTCCTCTCTTTGTTCACTGGCGCCCCCCTTTGCCTCTCTCTCTTCTTCTCCTCCTTCCTACTCATGTCCTCCATCTTCTTCATTCATCTCCTCTATCTTCTGCTCATGTCCTCCATCTTCTTTTTCCTTTACGCTCCTTGATGTCAAGAGCTTGCTGAAGTGCTTCCATGTGTTCCAATTCTTCTTCCTTCTCCTTCATCTTTTTCTAAAGAAGGTTCTTCTCCTGATATGAGCAGTGCTGAGGCGGAGATTGGAGAGACTTTGAAGGCGAGTTTAAAAGACACCTGACTGTTTACTGATTTGTATTGCGGATGCTATTGTTTCTTTTAGCAATTCATTTTTTGTATAGGCTTGTTTAAGCCCTTCTTCGTACGTTGTAATAATTTTTCATATTAATAAAAGTTATTGTTATTCTACTTCGCATGTTCTGTTTATATGTTTTAATAAATTTGCAAGCACTGCTCGGCACAATAGTATAGCATTTGAATCAATGACAACTAAGGCCAAAATACGTGCTAATAAAAAAATGCCACCATAACTTTAACAGAATTACTTAACATAGCAATGCCGACCAGGGAGGGACAACACTTACCTCAAAATTAGCCAAGATGAGGACTGAGTATTCGATACGGTGTAAGAAGTAACTATCCGAGGACATGTCATCCGCAAAACGCACAGTTTCCTTAGGCTATTGAATAGGGGGTCATTTTGCCATCTTAACATATTGGCTTTAACATTTTACAGTATTGGAGCCGAGGACTTTCCCGTCCAAGTAGTTGGCGTTCCCATAGGCTTGAGTCCGAGAACCATGCAATGCCTTGGTTCTGTCCAAAACTTTTTTAGAGTACTTGGTTTCCCCTTAGGCTTGAGTCCGAGGACCATGCAATGCCTTGGTTCTGTCCAAAACTTTTTTAGAGTACTTGGTTTCCCCATAGGCTTGAGTCCGAGGACCATGCAATGCCTTGGTTCTGTCCAAAACTTTTTTAGAGTACTTGGTTTCCCCATAGGCTTGAGTCCGAGGACCATGCAATGCCTTGGTTCTGTCCAAAACCTTTTGAGTTCAATTTCTCCCTTTCTTCAGGTATATCACGAGGCGCCGAGCAGGAGGTTGCCCTCGGCAGCGGCTATTCCTCGGCGTGGGCCATAGTCCCTGGGCCCTTATGCAGAACGGGCCTGGGCCGCGAATTCACTAGGCCCACGAATTAAGAGGTATTTATGCAATCTTTGGCCACGCGGTACTTTCTGATGTCCCAGTGTTCGAGGTGCGCCTTTACGAGGCTCCTTTAATCTTGTGGTTGCAGTTGACGTTGGAAGTTGGGCCAGAGCCACTTTGTCTGTAGCGTTCCTTGGGATGCTGCGTGAGTTGACTGCCACCACCTTGTCTTTTCAAATAAATAGGAGGGAGAGAGTTGCTTTATATACACACCGCTCCTTCAGTTTCCTCCCAAATCACAACTCCTATATTCAGTGCTGTCCTCCCTTAACATAACATGTTTGAGGCGTAGGTTGGGAAGAAAGAACTCTCTCCATCACAGAAGCGTCGTGTCCTCATGAGACTCAAAATAGTAAGGTATGGGCACAGGAAGCATAAGTTCAGGGTAATACTCCATTTCGACCGAGGGGAAAGGGTGTCTCTCTCTTTTAGTCAAAATCCGAAGCAGGTTCTGTTCATGCCAGAATTTTGGCGTGTCAGAAGAAAGATTCTCCGCCATCAGCGCCTCTGCCTTGTGGCGGGCAAATATTTAGAGAAAGCCCCTCAACTTCCAACTCCCTGCACCTTTCCTTCAGCGGTGTCAGGCTCAAATTGGGTCTCTTTTGCTGTTTGAGTTGTGGGCATGTGAAAGCATTGAGGAAGAACAGGGTCTTGGAGCTGTAGCCAACCTCTCCTCTGATCTACTTCCTCGGCTTTATCTTATTCTCTTGTATCTTCCTTTCTTTTTGGTTATGTAGTGAGTTTTGACACAAACTGATTCCAGCTTTTCATTGTACGCTGTACTATTTCTTTGTTTTAGTAAAAAAAAAATGGAAATTTCTTTACTTGTTTCGAGTACTGATCTTTTGGCAACACTGCTTTGTGAATGGGTGTGCTCTATGTGTGTGTTTCTTCAAGAATATTTAGAGCAAGATACCTTGAAACACAATCTAACTAACTCTAACTTACCAATACTACCAGGCATTATATCGATAATTCATAGTAAATCAAACTTAGGAAACTAACCGGGGTAACAGTTGAATATACTGTGATAAGCGCGTGAATACCGTCCAAGACTGATAATCTCTAAATAATCCACCCGAGCAATCGACTGGGAAGTAGGGAGCTCCGATTGTGCTTTTGTGTACTTGGTTTCCCCATAGGCTTGAGTCCGAGGACCATGCAATTCCTAGGTTCTATCCAAAACTTATGGTTTTTCTTTTACGTACTTGGTTTCCCCATAGGCTTGAGTCCGAGGACCATGCAAGTCCTAGGTTCTGTCCAAAACTTGTAAGATTTCTTTTTTGTACTTGGTTTCCCCATAAGCTTGGGTCCGAGGACCATACAAGGCCTTGGTTCTGTCCAAAACTTGTAAGATTTCTTTTTTGTACTTGGTTTCCCCATAGGCTTGGGTCCGAGGACCATACAAGGCCTTGGTTCTGTCCAAAACTTGTAAGATTTCTTTTTTGTACTTGGTTTCCCCATAGGCTTGGGTCCGAGGACCATACAAGGCCTTGGTTCTGTCCAAAACTTGTAAGATTTCTTTTTTGTACTTGGTTTCCCCATAGGCTTGGGTCCGAGGACCATACAAGGCCTTGGTTCTGTCCAAAACTTGTAAGATTTCTTTTTTGTACTTGGTTTCCCCATAGGCTTGGGTCCGAGGACCATACAAAGCCTTGGTTCTGTCCAAAACTTGTAAGATTTCTTTTTTGTACTTGGTTTCCCCATAGGCTTGGGTCCGAGGACCATACAAGACCTTAGTTCTGTCCAAAACTTGTAAGATTTCTTTTTTGTACTTGGTTTCCCCATAGGCTTGGGTCCGAGGACCATACAAGGCCTTGGTTCTGTCCAAAACTTGTAAGATTTCTTTTTTGTACTTGGTTTCCCCATAGGCTTGGGTCCGAGGACCATACAAGGCCTTGGTTCTGTCCAAAACTTGTAAGATTTCTTTTTTAAGTAGTTTTTTCTCTATACTTATTTATTTTTCGAAGGTTAAACCCTAGGCCAGGGAGGGGAGAGTTAGCTTGAGGCCGGAAGCCCCTAGAGCTGCCCGCGCCGTTAGCAGCGCAAGGCGTAGCCCCTAGCAGAAGCCTATGTTAGAGCAACAACTGCACGTCGCCGGAGATGGGAAAAACTCGCGAATCTCTGCTTGCTAGAGAGTCGACTCATGCGCCACACGCGCCAACGCGTAAGCCTTTCCCACAGACGGCGCCAATTGTAGGGACACGATTCTCAAACGGCCCAACAACGACGTTGGGCTCGCACGTGAAGGATCCCTCACAATAAGATTTGTAGAGAGTGGGCTTAAAAGGCTGGCGTTTGGTCACAGGGCGTTGGGCCAGACCGGACTTTAAGGAAACTCAGATAAGAAAAGGCTTCAGCCTGGATATCCAAGCCTTACGACTTTGTAATTTGAGGGATTGGACTCCTCGGATCATGTCCAAGGAGCACTAATGCCTTTCTCCGGTTATCCGGCGGTGGGTTTTTCGTGGTGGTGTACATTTATTATCCGGGCATTCTCCTCCCTGGAGTTTTTTCCAGGAAGTGAGATGGGCCTCCCTTTTCTAATTAGTTTACCTTTCCTTTTATAATATCCTACGCTTGATGTCCCTCATCCACGTGTAGGGTCAACTTTTTCCAGGACTGATATTTGTCCCGTCAGTCTAATCCCGGAATGGTTGGGGATGGTTAATAAAGCCTAAGAATCCGGTTTTGTTAGGTACAGAGTCTTATCAATGAAGGGTATTAAGGACAACCTCCCTGAGATATTTTAGATCTTCTTACGGATTTGTCCTTATAGCTCTCTTTTACCCCTTTTGTCAAGGGAGCTTTAGGCTTGCCGAGGACTAAACCGTCCTCGGCTGCATATCTGGGCCATCCTCGGCCTTATACTTCTAAGCTTGGGCCATAATTTTCTTCAACTCGGGCCTGCGGGCTCCCCATGAGCAAGTGGGCCTGGCCCAGAAACTATCGGGCCCCACACTAACGTATCAACATTGTATGTTACAACTGTTGTAGGATTTGACATTGGCCTCCTTGTTGTTGAGACCACTACGTTTGTTTAGTGATGAAGACCTATCAAAGCAGCTAATGCTGTTCTCTGAGAATTATGGGTCGATTAAATGGGTTTACATCATATCCGAAAAAGATAAGGTGGCAAGGAGGGATCTTCAACTGTGGATGATTAAGAGAAATCCACCCAATGATGTGGTGGAGATCAAAGGATCTGATCACATGGTCATGATGTCTAAGCCAATAGAGCTTTGGGCTCATCACCAAGGCATTGCTGAGAAATATTCTTATCCCATTTTCTAATGCACGGGACATTTCACTTTCTAGTTTCAATACAACATTGAAATGAGGGAGAATACTAAGCTATAGATTGTGGCAAATAAGCCATTGGTGTTATGGCACAAGTGATAAAATATCAATAAGTATTTCAAGGGTATAAATTTTGTCATAACTTTTTTCACTTACATTGAATTGAATATGGATTGAGATTGTGTTTAGTGCATCTTTACATTGGACGTGTTAGGATGAGGACACTTATCCTTATCCATTGAGTATAATTTGTAGTGGTAGTGCAGCTTCCTTTTGCAGGTGAATATTTTTTAATCAAAAAATAATATTACGTTGTTATTGATATTACTCTAATAAAAATTTATCAAAAAAAGTGAAAAAAAATTGCTTCCCTAATCTCAAATAAATATGGCTTAGATAGAACTTAGGGCGAATTTAGTCAAATCTACTTTACTCTAATCTCCTTTTCTCCAACTCTACTTCCCCTATATTTCCTTTTAATCCAAACTGGTCGTTATAGAGACAACTCTTATTCTAGATAAGGATATCTATTTTCATATTTCTCAATAAAATATCTATCTTCCAATATTATGCTTACACAATATTTTTATTTTTCCAAACTCATGCAAAAAAAGATTCATGCTCAGTTATTTCTTTGGTGTTTGTTGAATGAAAAAGATTGATTGGGGCATTATTTCCAGATAGAACTATCACTATAAAATAAAGTTAATTTTATGGCCGTGGCCACTGGGCCAGGGCACTGTATAATATGAATAAATCAGATAAGATAAAACTGATAATACTATTGAATGCAAACAAAGTTACAGGACATTTGTTGCATGTCAATTCTGACATGATTCTTGGAAGAGAGTACTTATCCATTAAAAGGGCATCTCTCATTGACACTTTTGGAGCTTATGTATTATTTTTTAAGCCTATTTTAAATTTAGACGGATGCTAGCTAATTGCTAACTTGAATAATTGATATCACAGTGTTATCACTAAAATAATGCAATAATGGTCTTCAAATTATAACTTAATTGATCCCCCACATGTTAATTAAGGCTTAATACATTTTTATATAGCAAAGGAATATATGATATTTTAGTCATAAACCAACTTAATTTAGTCCTTTATTGGCAATGTACCCTCCTTATTTGAACTTAGTGTCTTTATGCTAATTATTTTTTATTTTATGAAAATTTGTGTGTTTCAATTAGCTTAATTGGTATACTTCATCGAATAAAGATCTCAAATTCATGATTGAATTTCACTTTAAAAAATTCATTGGTGTCAGATGATCATTATTATGAAAAGGATGAAATGGATGGTATAAGTTTAAAGAATATATATATTGTGAAAACCTTTTCATCAAAAAATATTTTATCATGAAAGCTTTGGCCATTGTTAATTAGCACGAAGCCAAAACAATGCAAAAGTAAAACGCACCATAAAAAGTTTGTATTCTTAATTCTATATTCTTAGTATGCACCACACATGCACCTACCTTTTATAGACATTTTCAATGGAAAATTACTCGGCAAGGGCCACTAAAAATATTATTAAGGATAAATTATATATATTCTAAACTTTGTAGTTTAAAGACAAAGTTTAACTACAAAATTGGCTGTAACCTAAGGCTACAACCTTATTCAATAAAATAAATATTGCTACATATTTTGAAAATCTAATCATTGAATTGTATGTTTTTTATGCTCTTATTACACATGTCAAATTTTGTATAAATCGGATATTATTTACTATATCATCTATAAACTTATATCTTATACATAATTTTAAACTACAAAAACTTACAATTTAAACAATTTATTGATGATCTATTGATCTTTAATTTTTTAGAAATTTTGCAAGCATAGAGGATATAAGAAGAAGATGTAATCCAATGGTGGATTTGTCAAAATTCATTTCCAATAAAAAGATATTGAGTAAGGTTGTAACCTTAGGCTACAAACTTACTCAATAAAATAAATATTACTACATATTTTGAAAATCTAACCATTGAATTCTATGTTCTTTATGCTCTTAATACACATGTCAAATTTTGTATCAATCGGATATTATTTACTATATCATCCATAAGCTTGTATCTTATGCATAATTTTAAACTACAAAAACTTGTAATTTAAACAATTTATTGATAACATAGCTATTGAAAAAAAGTAACAAATTAAACCTTGTAGTTCGAAACATAACAAATTAAATCCAAAATTTTCAAAAGTAACAAATGAAACATTTGCATTGAATTTGTAATTTAAAATAGATTAAAGGTTTAATTTGATATTTTTTTAAAATTTAGAGTTTAATTTGTTACTTTTCAAGGTATAAGGTTTAATTTGTTATTATGACCCTGTGAGAGACCGCACTTCTTGAGGGGTGCTCTCGAAAAAGAGATTTGGGTGCTTTTAAGGACACCTCTCTTTTGGGTGGTGGTGTGTAGTAGCTACTTATTTTTTTTATACAAAAAAATAAGAAAAAATAAATACAAATTACATGATCAAAATACTTCATTGTCATTGATTGAATAAAGAAAAGTACAATTTTGGTAAATTAACCTTACAAGGCTTTGGGTCCTAGTTACAATCTATGCAAAAGAATACAAAACTTTTGACCTAGTTACAATACACCAAAATTAAAGAAAAAAGACAAAACACTAATCTATTAACCAAAAATCCTAAGCTCGGGGGCTAGGTTACAAAATGGGAAGATGTTAGGCACCCATTCCGCTCAGACAGAGTCTGGTCTTCTAGACTTTAATGACCAATATACCCTTTTTTACATGACATTGAATGATATGTTGAACATACATGACAAAAGCTTGACAAAAATTAATTTAAATAAATCTGCCTTGTGGATGTGTCCTTTTTTAAAAAGAATATTCAGATTTGTTTTGTGAATTAAAAAAATTGATTTGGTTTGTAAAAAAAATCAGATCTATTTTTATGAAAAAGAAAGAATAAGATTTTGTTAAAAAGGATCAAATCTATTTTGGTGTAAAATTTAAAAAAAAAATGTGATTTTATCAAGAAAAATCATATATGTTTTTATGTAAAAGAAATAATAAGATTTTGTTTAAAAGAATCAGATCTGTTTTTATGTAAAGTTAAAAAAGAGTGGTTTTATTAAGAAAAATCAGATCTTTTTTTTTTTTTTTTTTTTTTAAAAAAAAAAAGAGACTTTGAAAAGAATTAGATCTTTTTTGTGTATAGTAAAAAAATGATTTTTTGTTTATTAAAAACCAGATCTGTTGTTGGAAACAAATGAAAGGGACTTTTGAAGGAGGATTCACATTCAAGAGATGAGTTTATCATGCATCACACACAAAAAAATTAAAAAAATTAAAAAAATAACCTAAATTCAATCCCTTCTTTTGAATTTCAAAATCTACAATTTTATGACACAAAAAAAATTTTCAAAAAAAATCAAATCTGTATTTAATGAAAATACAGATCAGTTTTTAGTTTAGAAAAAAAACAGATCTGTATTTAATGAAAAATACAGATCAATTTTGAGATTAAAATAAGAAATCAGATCTAAAAATACAAATCAGTTTTGAGATTTCATAAAAAAATTAGATCTGAAAATACAAATTAGTTTTAAGATTTCATTAAAAAAAATCAGATCTGAAAATACAGATCAATTTTTTGAATTTTGAAAAAAAAATCATATATGTTAATACAGTTTAGTTTCTGAATATTTAAAGAAATCAGATCTGAAAAATACAGATCAATTTTTAGTTTTCATAAAAAAAAAAAAAAATTGTTAGTCATTGCAGATTTTGAAACTTAAGAAAAAGAATTACAATAAACAATCACCTAAGCACATGTTAAAGAAAATTATAGCAACGTATTTAAGCATGGTAATTATATATCAAGAACAAAACATAATAAAGACATGCTAAACATATTCATGCATCAAACAATAAAAATTAATGAAAGAAGAAAAGAAAGAAAAATAGAATACCTCTTGCATGAGTGTGCTCTTCCTGTTTGGTTCTAAGAAATTAGGAATTAATGTATTAGAACTTCAATTTGTATTATGTTGGCAAACCATGATCAAAACATAGAGTCTAAGTTTAGGCTTGCTCAAAGTATGTTTATTTGTAAAATTGGAATCGAGTGATTGCAGAATTTATTGGACTAAATCTGCAAGGCTCGATCGATCGAAAATTAGACTCGATCGATCGAACCATGTGCAGATTTATTTTTCTGCAGAGTTCCAGTTCAGCCCAAACTCTACTTAAACGTATTAGGGTTCAAATAAAACTCTCCTATATATAAGGGAAACCCTAGAACGTTTTTCAAGAGCAGTTTAGAGAGATTAGAGTGCATCTTGTGCCTCTTTTATAGATCTAGGGTTTTGTACCCAAGAGTTCTCTAAGGTTGCTCATATTGCGGTTTGTGTAAATCTCTTGTGAGATCTAGAGAAGCTTTCCTTTACACAAACTTAGGGTTTTCAAGAAGGAGATATTTTCTACACCTTGATGATCAATTCAGTTGCTGCCATTAAAGCTTAAAGAATACACAAGCGGGGGTGCTTGTAGCTGGTGGGAATCCAAGAAAGAAGGAGTCTGTGGATTCGGAGCTTGCATGTGGTCGTGTCAGTAAGTTCTACTGGTTGGTTTCCTGGGTGATCATATCGTGTGTTATTTATTTTCCGCTGCTTTGCATGATTTGATCTTTATTATTGTGATAACCTAGACTTGTTTAATTGGACTAAGTAACAACCTCGCTAATTACTTAGATTTAATCAATTGTTTAAGGGGTCTAAAAACCAACACTTCCAATGAAAGAATATTTTAGGATTCGAAGAAATTTGTTCACCTCTTTGAAGTATAAAATACTTTACTTACAAAAAAGAAGTTCCTAAAGTAAAAGCCTCCGGAACGTCTTTAACGTAAGGGGAATTGAAAAGTCAGAAGAGAAGAGGCCTTAATTCTGATTTGTTTCCTCTATTTATAGAGGTCGGGATGCTTCAATGAGATCAGATACGAATTGGGACGAGTCCTTATCTCTAAAAAATTGATAAAGGTAGGCCTTATCTCAATCAGGGAGTCCCCGGGCCAAGCCACAAATTAGGGCCAATCGGTACTTTTCATGTGCCGAATGGCTCTCTTGAATGCCAAGCCTACGTTTGAGTATTGGTCCATTTTGGACTCCTTGTTTGAGGATTTTTTTAGCTGGGAATTGTACTTAGACGTATTTTTTATTCGTATTCTAAAAAATTAATTCCTTTTTCTTGATATTCAGATCTTTAAAGTGATAATTATTTTGTAGATAAACATTCCAAAAAGTCTTGATTATCCACAATTTCTTTGTTATCTGATTATCCACTTTATTCTCAAGCAAACAAGTCTATTTTTGACACTAACTAACAACCAATCACAAAATTATTTAATTAATTTTAATTGCTTAGCCAATCAGAATTAATTTAAATTAATCATGCGTAATCAGTTCCACCCAAACAAAATGCATGCAAACCGTGCAAACTTGATCATGTGATATCTTTCAATCCAACAGTCTGATTTGGAAATCGGACACACCGTCACGACCGTTAGAACCTCAAGATCATTCTTATGATATGCAATGAATGAATTAATGCATGTAATGCAACTCTAAATTTTGGGTATATGAATGGTCACTCTAGTCATCTTCCTTAATTAAATTATAGGTGCAAAATCGAGTGTTTACAGACCCTAAACTATAAGATTTAAAAATATAATTTTTCCTAATATAAAAAAACTCATGTGAATTATGTGATACAAAGTTGAATAGATGAGTGCTTGCACTAATAGGAAATGCAAAAATGAAACTTAGAGTTTTTTTTTATTATTATTTTTTATCTTGTATATATAGGTATAGAAGGTCTTAATAATGTATGATGTCTTAGTAAATGTATTTAAAACTTGAGTTTAAAGGTTTGGACTCATTTATATTATTTTAATTTTAAATTCTTTATTTATCCTTCATGTGAGACTTTCACTGATGTGATTACTTATTAAACTTAATCACTAATTCAATACGTGGTCATAATTTTATGATTAAAATACAAATTATAATCTCTAAGTTTGAGATCATTTTGTTTTTGGATTTTGAAAATTTAAAATTTTGATTTTAGTCGTTTACATTTGTGATGGATTTTAATATTGTCCTTTTGCACATTATATATGTTACTTTAAAGTGAAAGTTGATAGAAAAGATCAATCAAAAATCATAATTAGATTCTAATTGAACTCGAATTTCGTGCCAAGTGTCGTTTTATTTCTATTATTTGATACTAAGTGTTTCTATCTTTTGAGTGGAGTTGTGGTGTGCTTTTGTGTTAGAACCCTTTTCCTTCTCCCTTGTGTGTGTGTGTGTGTGTGTGTGTGTGTGTTTGTGTTTGTTTCTAAAAAAAAAGGATAGGTAATTGTCCCATATTGCTTAAGAGAGTGTGTTGTGTGTAGTATAACTTGCCTCACCCTCTCTTAAAAGTTACTAAGGTTTTTTAGTGGAGTTGTGATGTGTATTTGTGTTAGAACCCTTTTCCCTCTCTTTTGTGTGTGTGTGTGTGTGTTTGTTTCTCAAAAAAAAAAAAAGGTAATTGTCCCACATTGCTTAAGAGAGTGTGTTGTGTGTAGTATAACTTGTCACACCCTCTCTTAAAAGTTACCATGGCTTTTGAGTGGAGTTGTGATGTGTCTTTGTGTTAAAACCCTTTTTCCTCTTCCTTGTGTGTGTGTTTGTTTCTCAAAAAAAAAAAAAAAAGTGTTTCTATCTTTTAACTACACTTATATATATATATATATATATATATAAATATTTTAACTACACTCCATTTCACGCCAAGTATACTTCCAATTATTCATTAATTATGTGTAAAATATTTTTATATGTAAATTCAAGTTTCTTTTTTTTAGAAGGCAAATTCATGTATCTAAACCTAGAAAATGTAAAATACTCATTTCAAATTCATTATGCATTTATGTAATACTATGAATGTGTAACATCTATTACTAATTAGGTATAAATATTACGAGTGTGTGTACTACACCCTTGCATAAACAAAGCTTATAACTTATAAGCTAGTTTTCTCAACAAAAAAAAAAAAACAAAAAAAAAAAAAAAAAAAAACTTATAAGATAGTTTAAGACTTTTAGTAAATAATGTAGTTGTTAAGTACCAACTAAACACAAACAAAGACATTCTAATAAATTAAGTCAATAAATTTGAAGGTAGTGATAATAATGGTGAGAGGTAGAGGGAGATAGATATGTTGGGTATGTTTTAAAATTTAAGCCTATGATATTTTGTTGTAAAGCCCAAGCCCATGCTCTAGAATTTTCCTTGGCTGTCGTGGGAATTTTTGGCAGTAAACAAAACCATCAATCTTCTCATATTTCCTTATAAAATAGTCAGCCGCACCTTCTCATGTTTTGTAGAAAATACATAGCGGCTTGTGACATCAATGGAAAAGAAAATTCCTTTGTTTTTGCCTTTCCCTTTTTCACTCTAATCATCTTTAGCTACTTCCTTTTTTCCTTTTTTTTAAGAGCTCTAAGACTATCAAAATTCTGCATATATGATATTAGTTAAAATATATATATATATATATATTACTTTTGATACTCTAGCTACTTTGTTTTTGCTGAAAATCTTCTCTTGGGCATTTGTGACGAGTTCGAAACTCTGTTTGTGAGTGCACATTAACAAAGTTGCCGTTGTATCCTGAAGAGCGACCGCCTAAGTCATTTACACCAACGGATTCATTCCAATAGGGGCAAAATCGCTTCTTAAGGACAACGGATTTAGTTCTGTGCCTCAGCGATAAGTTTTATTTAATCCTTAATTTTATACATTGTTGTACTTGTCTATTTTGCTTATAAGTTAATTTGAGCATATCTTGTTTTATTGATATATTATTGATATTGCTTTGTAACTTTGTTAATCAATTTGGACAATGTTCCAAACTACACTTCCAACAAGATATGTGATTTGGTGAGGAAGAGGAGGGTTTGGAAGGTGAAGGTATAGGTTTTTAAGGCAAAGGATATGATGGTTAAAGTAAATTTCAGTTGTGGCTGTAGGAGGTGGTTGGATACTTGGATTGTGTCCGTGGCTGTGAACAAACGTTGGTTAGGATTTTAGGGGAGAGAGATATAGGTTAAGAAATTGGGAAGAAAAAAAAGGAAATGAGAAAAGCGAGGAATAAACTTTAAATAAATAATTTCAAAATAATTTCATAGTGCTCAAATTTTGGGACATTAATTAAATGGCGTAATTTGTGTTTAATTGGCATTTAATGGACATGTCATGCGTAGAAATGAGAGTAATGCTAAAAACACAAACCTTTTTACAAAGAATTTTACAAATTATTGATGTGGGAATAATTATTAGTAAATGAAAAAAGTGATATTGATAGTGGGCCTAGATAAAAAGAAAACCAATAAGAAATTGACCACATCAACCATTTGTAAAAATATTGTAAAATAATTTGTGACGGTAACATTACTCGTAGGAATGGACGGAAAAATAATATTCATAGCAATAAGGGAATTAATAAAAAAATTTTAAATTCTAGCTACTAAAATCAAAATTACCCATTTTCTCAAAAAAAAAAAATTCAAAATTGCCCCAACTTAGAGAATATACTAAAATTTAGTCTGATTTCATCATATAGTACTAGCCAGAAAGTTTGGAAAATTATTCATTTTGACACCCAATTTGGATCTTCTTAATTAGCACAAAGGTAGGTAAAACTAGGTAGCTTTACAGGGAACCAAAATTGATCGCTTTGGATAATCTTAATGCTAAAGGAAGGTGAAAAAACAAATGAATTCAAAGGTAGGTAATTTGCCAGCTTTGAAAGCAACTAAATTGGTTGTGAAGTCAACAAGCGTTGCAGTTGATTAAGAGGGAGTTTGGATACAGCGTTTTGTTTGTTGCGTTTTAGTTGCTGCGTTTTGCCCTTTTTTTTTTTTTTTTTTTGGAGCACGCGTTTTACCCCAACGTGGTTACTGTTTATGTACTGTATATAAACAGTAGTCTCAACTTTTAACCAGTCTTGTGTGAACAGTGCATCCGTGCACTGTTCACGGATCCACAAATTTCATTTTTTATCAACTTTTTCATTAAAAATGGGTCCCACAGCACTATTTATACATTTAAAAATTATTTTACTACAGTGTTTTCAGTTTTCAGTTTCAGCAAAATAAGTTCTATCCAAACAGAGCCTTAAATAGCCATTATTTCTCCACACACACACACACATAAAGGAAAAGACATAATATCGGCAAACCCATGTTAACCTGAGTTGGGTTGTCCCACTAAAATAAAAACTCTTCATATATACCTCTGATATCCCCAAAAAAATCTAACAAATATCTCTAGCTACACAGTACTGTATGTACAAATTGCAAGGGTAGCTCCGAAGTCCAAAGACAAATTCAGCCAACAGTATCTAATAACAGTTCCACCTAAAAACCATATCCAACCTTAAAAATTCTGGAGCTCTTTTTTAGGTGCAGATGAGTGACCTTAGGACAGTACTGCTTTTTACATAAGGAAAAGCTATAGACCCTACAATAAAGCAAAATTCTTCACCAAGTTACTCATCCATCCTAACTTTCTTATTTGAATTGGAAAAAAGTTATAAAACCAGATTTGCGAAAATAAAAGGATAATGCATGTCAAATCGCATTCAGAACTACATTGAAGCATGGAGCTTATGTGCACCACAGTGCAATTATAAATTTATAATAAAAGTGATAATCTACATATATGCAACAATAACAATACAACCAAGGCTAGCTTAGCCCCAATTTTTTACTATTGGACTACGAATCTTCAACAGATTAGTCGACCACCGTGAACAAAATGTGTAAATCATATAGCTCACAAGAAAAATCATCAAAAACTAAATTTTCAAAGATGGGTATTTCTTTGAAACATCAATTCAGCATGTAACTACATTCCATCTTGCCAAAGAAGAAGAAGAAGAAGAAGAAGAAGAAGAAGTAGTAGTTAAAGCTGCCAACTTCTCACTATATACAAAAACTGTTGTCTCAGAAAGAAAATATACAGTGGACGATAAAAACTATGGCATAAAGCCTACAAAAGGAGTAGCAGTTCCATAACCAGGGTATGTAAATGTTAGCTGAGGAGGACCGTTCTGCTGGATGACCACGCCAACTGCTTCGGCTACAATGATGACGAACCTTACAGACAGTCTTATGAGTTCTATGCACATCTCTAGCCTCTGGAAAAGCATCACAACTGCAAGAAAAAAAGATGTTGCGGTTTTCTTTGTCTGTTTTCCGTGCTTTACCAATTTAGCCACGTCTATTTATATAGCATACTTGAATACCACCAAAAAAATAAAAGAAAAAAACTATATTCCGTATCTCAATTTGATTTCTAAACTGTCAATTATATTAATTTGATTCTCTTTCAGTATCATGTTAATTTAGTCTTTATCGTTATTTTTTAAATGAATATTAGTCTAATAGTCAAAATAAAAAATTAGCTTTAGTTGATATGACAGTACATTAAAACTTTATTTTAACTGTTTGACATGTCATTAACTTTCATCTAAGATATAACAATAAAGACTAAATTAATATGACACTGAAAAATTAGTTACCAAATTAACATGATTGAAATATTAAAGGCCAAATTAAAATATGTTATAAAAGATAAAAAAATCTAGTTAAAAAAAAAATGCTGTGACCGTCAAATCTTTTCTTTATGAACTTTCTAAAGTTTGACCAGCATCTAAGTTTACTTAAATGGTAAGTCTCTTTTTATAAAAACAGGTGGCCGGGGCCGTGGGGGTAAGTCTGTGGTTTCAACTTTCAAGATAGAATCTGTGTAATATTAAAAAAAAAATATATATATATATATATATATATATATATATATAGAATCTGCGTATCACAATAAAAAGGAAAAAAATATAGTAGTTCTCAATTCAATCAAATTAGACTACATACCAAAAAATAAAAATATAAAATCTAAAGTGAGATCGAGTTTCCGAATTTGGTTAAGTTATGTTCTATTATTGAACTGAAAATTTCAATTTTGGATATGGGATCCTCATACATGTTTATAAAAAAATAAGAGTGTAATTCCATTTATATAGTTTTCTATTTTTAAGTAAAGAAAGTTCATGGAAAGAAAATCATAATAAGTAGATTCTTTTTTTTCCTCAATGTTACTCTATTACCCTGTATAGTACTCCTCTTCCCTCCCCCTACATCCAAATGAGCTTGAAATAGGTACAGGATTCTAAACCTACGTATGGTACATTCATAACCCAAAGGCCAACTAACTATTTCTAAATCTTGTCATCTGTCAGTTTTTTGGTTTAAGTCTCCTAATTAATCAGGTGACGATATTGATTTATCCTTGTAATTATTTGATGTGTCTGAGATAAGAAGACTAGACAGAGTTGAAAGATGAATTGAATAATCAAAAAGTGTTGGACACCCACATGACATGACATGAGATACAAATGCAATACGCCATAGGCTATGCGTAGCGTAGGTAGTAAGAGACGCATGAAGACATGTGATGACCATGGCCACTTGATAATTAATCGATCTGCAAGCAACACTTATCCTTAATTATGGGAATACGACAACTCCAATAATGGAAGCATGGGCCCGAGAGCCAGCCTCAACGGCTACAACAAGCCGAAATGACGAAGTAGCATCCAAGAATATTGCTAATATTAATATGATTGATGGATGGAGTTTTTTTTTTTTTTTTTAATAGGATTGATGGATGGAGTTTTTTAATCACATAAGCATCTCCGATGCTAAACTCTGAACCCTTGATAATCATTTTCTTAATCAAGAAAAGAGGAACAATTTGAAATTTAAGCACAAGTTTTCATTCACAAGATGGAGTTTTTTTTTTTTTTTTTTTTTTTTTTTAATTCTTAAAAAAAAAAAATGTTCTATCAAGTTAGAGACGTAGAAAGATAATGAGTTCATTTTATAGAAACTTTAATGAAACTTTTTTTTTTATCACTTTAATGAAACTTGTTTGACATTGCTAAATATATTTATATGTTGAAACCCTTGCGGAAATTAACAAGATAATTTTTTTTTTATAAAGAATCAACGAGATAATGAGTTAATTAGTGTGTATGGACTATGGAAAGGAGTATTATTAATTTTTTTTGAGAATAAGGAGTATTATTAATTAATTGCGTATTGAAACGTGTTCATTTTCTTAGAATATATACCAAAGGACTGTAGTAGATATTTTGGAGTGTGGATTATGGTCTTATGATATATCTTATAGAGGTTTTATAATATATGTATGAGGATGAATATGGTAATACCAAACGCCTAAAACCATTATATATATATATAGAGAGAGAAACAAAACAAAGGTAGAAAAAAAAATTTAGTAAAAAAGTATTAGAAATGATATATCAATCAACAAAGTAGCATCTTCTAAAAAAAACAAAGTAATGACTTTAGATAGAATATATTGCAAGAAAGAGATACATATTGTTTACCTTAATTAATCTTTTTTTTAAGAGAGTTTTAACCTATAATGTCCGCTTCTGAGCTATCTATCATCTGACTAAGATACCAATCAGTTTTTGGTTTAGGCGGGATTAAACCCCAGATCTCTTATACAATCATTAGAGATTTTACCAGTTGAGTTAACTAGAAACCACATCTTAATTGATCTGTTAAAAATTCATAGTCCTAAAAATATTTGAGAGTAAATTTTTTTTTATTGTTGTGTCTATATAATATATATACATTTTAATGGTACATATACTTTTCATTGATGTTTTGTAATATACAGAACTGAAAGTATAACCGATTAAGACATTGTATGTCAAAAACCTTATATAACTTAATTAGTGACATTGCTTAGCTCTTGCAAAGGAGAATTAAGGTTTAAATTCCATCTCACACTGAAAAAGGCATTAGCTATATACTCACTTTGATGGAAGTAGTCTCAAGTTTTGTACGATTTTTTTTGTTTTTTTTTTTGGGTTTTATTGGCTGATTTGTACAACCCCGTTTACTTCGTGATGCATTCACTTAACCAATAAAATATCCTTTTCCAATTAAAAAAAGGCCCAACCCACATTAATCATTGCCCTCTCTCTCTCTCTCTCTCTCTCTCCTTTTAATATTTTTATCGCTCAGCACACCCCCCATCAACAAAACAAATAGCATGCGAGCAAGGGGTAGTTGCCAATGCATTTTCTTTCCTTCCTTATATGAGGACATTATTTAACGTAGTTTTATTAAAGAATTTCTAACTTTGTTAGCACTGTTTATAATTGTATTATTATACATAGAAGTACCAAAGAAAAAAAGGGAGTTAGAAGATCGAAGAAAGCAGCAAATGTCATTTTAGGCATTATTTCGACAATGACAAAACTTAGATACAGTACTTTAGATGCTGTTCCTTAGATTCTTCTCTTAAGATTCAACCATGTGACTACTTAACTAAAAAATACACTTCCATTTCATGAGAAAAAATCAACATGGCAAAATCTTAATTAAGAAGGGAACCTAAGAAACATCACCTAAATATTATACCCAAGTCTTACCCATTTGGATAGTATATCAAAAGAATTATTATTAGTTTATTAACATCCACTGTTAATAAACTAATAATATCTCAATGATGTTTCAATGGCCCATTTGCGATAGATAATTGTATATTTGTTTTTATTTTAATATATCTCTTCTACTTTTAAACAAAACAAAACAAAAAAAAAAAACAAACAAACAAAAAAAAGAAGGAAAAAAAAAACTATTATGACTTATTTTTTAAGGAAAAAACTATAATGACTTTGTTATCCTAAATAGTGTTTTTCCTTTACTTCAAAGCATATCACCAATGCAATTACATGGAGCTAAAATTGAGAATGAACGAAAATCCATAAAAGCTCAAGGGATGTTTTTCAACAAGTTCAAGCCATTCAATGATCAATAAACCAAAGAAGAACAAGATCATGTCGACACTCAACATATGCCACTTTATAAATTTCTCTTAGCACATGAAAGGAATCTAATTTCCATTGAATCAGGGTAGATGGAACAAAACTTGCATGGGTATCAGTTTGTCTATTAACTAAATCCGTCTATGCATCCCAACTCGTTCGTACAACCCGTTTTAAGTAAGAATCCACAAGCTATATAGGAGTACTATTTTGATGTAAAAAGAAGTCACTTTGATGACTCAACCCAGTTTGGGAAGCCCAAATCGTCAAGAATTGATGCAACATTTCGAGAGTTCAGTCCTTATCTTCACTCACATTTACTCCACTACCATAGACACGGGATATCGTAGAAATCACGGACAGGTGAGGGATCAACTATATAATATATATACATTTGTCATTGTACATGACAAGGTATGTAAAAACATCCCTAAACACTAGGGGCCTGTTTGGAATTATATTTTAAACAAGAGTTTTCAGTGTTCAAACACTGAAAACTGTTGTTCAAAAAAAAAAAATGTTTGGTAGATAGTTTTTTTTAAGAGTGTTTGAGTTATGTTATTCAAAATATGGTATTTAAACACTGATTTTAGAAAACTCCTCATATCAGTTTTCAAGATGCAAACAATGTTGTTCAGTGGCATTTTTGTAAATAAGTTAAAAACTGTGGGACCCACTGATTTGACAAATATTAAGTGTGAGTTTGGATAGCAAACACGGCTGGCATTTGCGTCCAAACCTGAGTCCCATGCACTGTTCACAGGACCTGCAAGTTTTTTAATAAAGTAAATGTAACATCCAAACTGGGTCCCACAGGTAATATTCATAATTTAAAAATTATTTTGCTATAATGTTTTCAGTAATAAGTTTTCAATTTTCAACAATAAACGGTATCCAAACAGATCCTAATTGAATCTCTTTTTTTCACGCTTTCTCATCATCATCTCTCTCTCTCTCTCTCCAATTCATCGTCCTCTGACTCTCACAAAGGAACAAAAACTTAAAAACTATCAAGATCATCGTAGGAAAAAAAAAAAAAAAAAAAAAACACCAAGCCTGTGAGGCTCTCTCTCATTCTCATGTGGGTACTAGTTTTGGTTGAATTATCTTGGTGTAATTTTATGACTTGCAAAATAGGCCTTTGGGAATGGGTGGAAAGAAAATGAAGAAGGAGGTGGGAAGAAGATGATAGGATGAAGAGGAAGTGTCAAAATGTGTGTGGTTGTGGGAATGGGTGGGCCGTGGGCAAAAAATTAAAAAACTTAAAAGTACTGTTATTATCAGAAAAAGTAAAAATTTTAACACTTAAAATATATATATATATATATATATATGCATACCAAACACATTTTTTGCATTATAAGTACTATAAACACGTGTTTTCACAACACTTTTTAAACCATAGTTTTCACATTATTTTGAACAACAATTCTTAAACATCGCTACCAAACAGGCCTTAGATATTTTGAAAAATCAACTTTGTGAGTTTTGACTTAGACACCGAAGTAGTTTTGGTTGATACCGCACAAGTTTTAACTCCCAATTTTCATGTGTTCTTCTTGTAGGTCTCTGAAAATCCTAACGGAACATGTAACCACTAATCTTGAGCACTATCAAAACTCATATTTGATGATCTTAGATTATTAACAATGGACTAGTCAACTAAAATTTTGCTAGCCAACTCAAAAATAAGGCTAATTTTGAGCCAAAATAACTTCTAATTACAATTCATTGGCAAATCTAACTAGCACTGTAACTCAGTGTTGATAACCCCATTTTGGTCATCCCAGAACATTTTTGATGGATGTACCAAATACCAATTTGCCTTAACCCAAAACAACGTAGTTTGACTAGATATTGAATTTGAGTGGCAGTTGCTCGAGCATGCATAAAAAATTTGAAGCTTGCTAATGCTACACATATCTTGTATACCTTTTTTTTTTAGAAAGAAGTTGTAAAATTTATTCAGAAACAACAGCCAAATTGACTTGAATTACAGCATGAAAGTGAGGTGCATGGAACATCCTCCATTCACATGGAAAAACCAGTGACATGTATAGCATGCCTAGCTAGTTTGTGAGCTACAAAGTTGCCTTTGTGGCGAACATGAGAAAAATTAATACTATGAAAGGACTCAGCAAAGATTTTTCCCATCTCGGATCAAGTGACCAAAGGAAGCCAGAAAAAGGAGCTGGATCTTTCAGTGAGTTAATAACTAAACTTGAGTCACCCTAGAAGAGCTGTTAACACACCATTATCCAAAGAGAACTCCAAAGCTTTGGCTGTTGCTAGGACCTTGATCTCTACTGCAGAAGAAGGGAGAGTGACATTATGTGACAAGGAAGCCATGATGAGGCCTTGATCATTCCTAATGACAACACCAATCCCAGCTCTGTCTTTGTCCTTGAAGATGGCACCATTGAAATTTATTTTGCAGCAATTCGGCGGTGGAAGTCTCCAGATAGTAGGCGGTCTTGGTGGAGAGGAAGTGAGGCAAGGCTATGCGTTTTGGTACTCTTGAAGAAAGGAAAGTGCCCCGTGAAACACCTAATCAAGAGGGAGAGCTAGAGAAGAAATTCTAACCAGGTTACGCCTATTCCAGATGGACCAAGAGACCGTGGCAAAGAGTTCAAAATTAAGATTTGATTCCACAATGAAGCTAACTAGATTTGAGAAGCTAACGAAGTTCTCCCCTTCTCAAAAAGCCCACTGGTCATCACAACCCCAAACTCCAGCAAAACACAGACAGGACCAGATAGCACGTAGGACATCTTCTTCCTCTTGGGAACACAAACTGTAGACACCACTTTTAATCATAGTTCTCAAGACTAGATTCATGTTGGTGGGAGTAGCATTCTTGCAGGCCCTCCAAATGAAATTTTTGACTTTGCTTGGAGTTTTTAAACCCCAGATTTTCCTCCAAAAATTCTTTGGTTAGGCAGAGACATCTTAGGGAACTTATGGCTGACTTTGTTGGCCTTTTAGGAACTGATATCCAGATTTAACGTAGTATACACCAGACTGAACATAAGGCCAAAAGAGAACATCTTCAATGAAGTGATTGCTCAGAAGAATTTTCTTGATTAGTTCGACTTTAGTAGGACTAAAAGAATTGTTTAGCAGTCCCACCTCCCACTGCCTTGTAAAAGGGTTGATAAAGGAACTCATTGTAATCTCTTGGGCATCATCAATCAGTGGGGAATGGATCTTTAGGTAACTCAAAGAGGGGAGCCAATTTTTAGACCAGATATTGATTGAATTGCCATTGCCTATCCTCCATCTAGCTCTCTGTTTTATTACATCTCTTCCCTTAAGGATGCATGCTTCTCCATGCATAAGAACCCATCTATGAATCTTTGGCCTCCATCACCGAGCAATTTTGGAAGAATTTAGACTTGAAAACTAGTTAAAACAGTGAGTTTTTGTTGTGCAGCAGCCTCCATGTTTGCTTAGCCAAAAAAGCATCATTAAAGAGAGTCAAGTCTTTAAACCTCATACTCCCTTCAAGTTTTGGATTGCACATATCCTCCCATTTAACCCAGTAAATTTTTTGTCTATCTGCCTGTTGGCCCCACCAAAACTTACAGATTAGTTTCTCAATATCATTGCAAAGTCCCAAGGATAATTTGAAGCAACTCATGCTGTAAGTTCGAATGGCTTAGACGACCGCTTTAATAAGGATGTCTCTTCCTGCTTGAGATAAGAGCTTCTCTTCCCAACCTTGAAGCTTTCTCCATATCCTTTCTTTTATGTAATCGAAGCTTTCTTTTTTCCTTCTTCCCACAAGCGAGGGTAGGCCTTAATACTGCTCATAGTGAAGGAAATTTCGAAAAAGCAAACTTTGACTGGCCATGCAAATATGAAAATGTTAGTCAAGCATACATGTATGTCTAACCACCAACATTTGAACGTCCAAAAATCCATTAAATAGCCCATTCCCTCCTCATTTTATTCATTCATAGTGAGAAATCCGTTTAGACCCCAAAGTTTATTATGAATTAATTACCTTTTAAACCAATGATGTGATCACAATTCTAATAATATAAACCACAATCACAACAAGTCACTACAGACATCCTTTTTTGCAATTGGGAATCCACCAAGGGCAAAATCATAAAAAGTCGCTTGAAAATTTGGATGGACATGAAATCAATCCCAAAATATATTAGAGTTAACAATGATCAAAACGAAGTGTTAAATGTAATGATTAAACCATCTAATTAAAAGATCAAATAATATTAAAATTTAACTGTTAATATGTGTTCTTGCAAATTAGAATTTAAACCATGTGTTACGGTTAACCAAGTTAATTAGAAGTTAAAATTCAAAATTGAACCAAATGGTTGTTAGGGTACATTTTTTTTACACCTAATATTATTGAAGTACCGCCTATTTATTTTCAAATAGCACTAATAAGTTATTGGGTTTTCCCAAATAATTTTTGCTCTATTATTATGTTAATCACAAATATTTCATATCTCATTATCTAAATTGAGTCATAATATAAATTATCACAAAAAGCCCAAAAAACTCATATTTTATCCAATTTTATTATCATCATTTAGCTAAGCCCAAAACCGGCCCTATGAGCCCAACACACACATCCTATTCTATTTAAAGCCTAAGAATACTTATGCTTGGCAATATTTGAAAAACTCATGATTCAAGTTTATGGCAAAACAATTTTATCAATGGAATTCAAATCCATAATCAAAGCTCATGGTTTAAACCTATGGCAATTTATTTATATAAAGCCCAATTCATATTAGCAATATCAAAACCCAATTTTCATTGGCAATATCAAAGTCCAATTCTCATTGGCAACATCAAAACCCAATTCTCATTAGCAATATCAAAACTCAATTCTAGCTGGCAATATTTAAAGCACAATTTTCATTGGCAACATCAAAACCCAATTCTCATTGGCAATATCAAAATCCAATTCTCATTGGCAATATTAAAAACCCTATTTACGTTGGCACTATTAAAAACTCAAGCTAACTACTTGGCACTATTTTATCAAAAGCCCAAAGTTATTAATACTTGGCAAAATACTATATCATAATTATTTCACTTAAAAGACCAATAATGAACAATACTTTAGATTCTTAAACCTATTACTATAATATTACAAGCTCATGGAATTTATGAATTATCTATTCTCAAAACCCATGACAATCATTTTATAAAAACCCATGGAAAGTTATGATTATTTATCTTAGACCCATGACGTTTATTTATTTCATATCATATTATAAACTCATATTCACTATTTATCTTACATCACAACATTCATAATATTTATTTCCAAAACTCATGACAATTATTCACCTTACAAGCATATTATGATAAAAAAAACCATGAGAATATCACATTATTCCACTATAGTGGTTGTTACCATATTTTATTTGAAACCCATGGATATTGTCTCTATTTAAAACCCATAGTAAATATTATTCTCAAAAAATATTGGAGGTCATTATTTAAAAGCCCAAATAAAATATCATTTACAAAAATAATCCATAGCAAAAATTATGAAAAACTATACAAGTTGTTATTTAAAGCCCATGGAAATTAATACCCAAAACCTATCATAAATATTTATTAAAGCTCATGAATTCTTTATTTCTACTAACAACTAAAGCCCATGTGGAATAAAAATCCATGGCAATATATGGTAGTTTTTTTTTTTCTTTTGAATTTTTTTTTTTCATTTTGTAGGGCTCATAATGAGAAAACAAAAGCATAGGCCCAAGTGGAGAGAACCAATAAGTCAGAGGCCCACCAAAATACTCAGCCCTCCCACCATGAAATCTCATCCAAAACAACCTATGTGTGCAAACTGACCCTACTGGAGAACTCCATTCAATTTTGTTTTCTACTGGAGGCCACCTCAAGAAGCAACCAAACTCCCCAACCAAACTCCCAAACCAAATTAGGAGCTGGCCACTTGTCCCACTACTAACTCTGACGTGAACAATACCAGATGCTGACACCTAAAGGCTAATGGGCAATAAATACCCTTATTCCCCAAGTTTTGGTCACAACTCAAGGAAGCCATAACCAAAACCTCCAAGCTATGAAATCCTCAACCAAATAGTTTATTTTATTACTAAAAATGTATGTAATTGATTCATGAACCAAGCCCATGAATCCTAAAGGGGAAAATTTGGGAACATGTGGTTTGGATGGCATAAATGGATCTCCAGTGGAACCCTTTGAAGTGGACTTAAACTTTGACACCTGTCTTGGGATGTTGAATTCTACTTCTTAGGGTCCAAATCTTAGTTGCAGCACTAGGATTCCTCCTTAATACCTGCCTTAATCCCATTGGCTAAACACAATCTCAAAATTCTTAGCATTTAATGCAAGATTATGCTGATTTTTACCCATGTGTGACATTGCCCAAAGAAGCAAAACAGCCCCAAAAGCAAATCTTCCATTTTAGGCTAAATCCTAAGATAATTATATCAGCTATTCTGCCCATGAATCAATCCTACGTTTTGGACTTTTGCTAATTAATGCTTCTTTAAACTCCCCTATAAAGCCTAAGCATACCAACCCATAAGACACCAACCAACCAATCTGAAATTTCTGATTTTCTTGTCACTTTGCTTGTGGTTCAACTCTCATCAAGCTCATAAATCATTCTCCTTTGCCCACACTCACTTAGCTTCAAACATTCCCTTTCTTTTTCTGCATATTTACAGCCCATAAATGTTTCCTAATCAGTCACAAACAATTCTTTACCCATTAAAGCCTTAGCCTCAACATAACATTAACTCCATCACACCACCACCAGCTTAAATACCCACTCACTTAAAAATAGCGTACACTACACCATTCATGCCCCACATATAGATATTCCAAATATCTTAGTTCAACATGTGCTGCACTAAGCTGGAATCTCTCTCTCTCTTCATTTCATCATATTTTTTTCATCTTTTACTTGTAATTATGAAGCCTTTAATCCTTATTTATTATTATTATTATGAAAACCATAATATTTTGGATACTATGGAAGTTTTCCCTTGTGTTGAATTAATAATAATAAGGAAAATATATGATTTTTACCATGTAAACACACTTATTAACCTGTCAGACATCTACCGCTGGAGGTCTGTCATATTCATTACTGGACCATTTTTCCTCTTGTGTACTTGTTATAATGGGTCCACTTTTATATTAACTAACTAAGGAGGAAATGCATAATTTTTACTATGCAAATACATTTATTGATTTTCCAAACATCTACCATTGGACGTTTCTCTTGCTTACCTCTAGACTATTATTTAAGCACTCATTGTGGTGGGCCATCTTTTGTGCTAGCTTATCTTTGTAGGAGGTATTTTGGGGCCTAATTATAATATTTGTTGGATGCAACTTAGACCTTGAGCAAAATGGGTCTATCACACTTCACCAATAGCCTTTGGACCATGTTCCAAGCCTAAAGTCGAGTCTCAATCTTGACTCCCCTAACATCATATAGGTGACGAAAAAAAAAAAAAAAGGCCCCCGACAATGATCAAACAATCAAAGTGTTGACTGGCAGTTGTCATAGAAGATTAAGTATCGTCAAGAACTTTGTTCCCAAAAACTCTAGAAGTTCAAATGTTGGCACCTTTTTCTAGCTTGAACTTCAGTTTAAATGTCTAAGGAGGTAAAAAAAAGTTTTAAAGCCCCTAGATGGTAGGTTGATAGGAAAATTTTAAACTCCCAATCTATTTCCTTCTATAAATACAAGCATAGATCATTAGAAAAGAGATTCATTCATTTTGGGGTGATTCCAATTCATAAAATTCTGGCATAGATAAATTTTGCAAAATTTGAGAGAGACATTAGGTTGTGCATATGCAACATTACATTTTGCAAGTTAATGTACATAAGCATACTTAGCATCCATTTTCTCATCTAAAAACACTATTCTTGCAATCACAATCACTCCCCAAGCACTACAAACACTACAATCTCCTACATGCCACAACAAGCACAATCTCCTACAATCTCCCAATCTATTTCCTTCTATAAATACAAGCATAGATCATTAGAAAAGAGATTCATTCATTTTGGGGTGATTCCAATTCATAAAATTTTGGCATAGATAAATTTTGCAAAATTTGAGAGAGACATTAGGTTGTGCATATGCAACATTACATTCTGCAAGTTGTTGTACATAAGCATACTTAGCATCCATTTTCTCATCTAAAAACACTATTCTTGCAATCACAATCACTCCCCAAGCACTATAAACACTACAATCTCCTACACGCCACAACAAGCACAATTTCCTCAAAGATTTAAATGAAAGATATGTGAATTATTCCAAGAAAGCAAGAGCAGCAAGGTGATTCATATTCTTATAATAGGGTTTGACTTACCTCCAGTACTTTTTTTAACTATAATCTCCTTTTGTTTTAATGAGAGTCTGCCACGTCACTCACTAACTAAATAAAATGTGGAGATTAAAATCCATTACCACTTGCCATTGTATATTTAAAACAAAAAAGACATGTCCAATTAAAAAAATACTAGAGATAAGCCAAATCCTTATAATAATAAAAAAATTATTGTACTCTTTTTCTAGATTGTAATTAAGAAACAATGATTATACTTTTAATAAAATAAGCAATTAATTCATTTTAATAGAATGATTTGCATTTAATACACTATTTGTTGCCTAGAAAAAGGTAATACGAAAAAAAGAGTCAGAATTTGATAAGGGTGCGATCTAATCCCAGAGTGACACATCAGCATTGCATTAATTAATAAATAAAGGATGCCACACAATCACTCCTCGTCAAATGCCAAGGTCCAAACTCTGCCATCACAATCTTCTCTCTTAGATTTGATTGCCACCAAGCTCCGTTCATCACCGTTGGGCTACCTTCGTTGTCCTTAATGGTGGCTACCACACTCACCTTTCTCTTTCTCTCCCTTTAAAATTTTCTCATTCTCTCACCAAAATCCTCTCTAACCTAAAACTCCACGGCCTAGCACGAAAGTTACCGATCATCACCACCATCATGGTTGTCCCCAAGCTCAAAGAGTTCAGGCTTAACAACCTTGACGCCATAATGATTCAAAAAATATGGGTTTAAAGAATTGATTGATTCATTAATTTGTAAAATGTTGAATTTAAAATCTCCTAACAAAACGGTTTATTTGGCATAGTACTACCAATTACCAAAGTTCTGCTAAAAATTGATGAAAAAAGAGAGTTCAAGGGGTTTAGAGGGTTTTTAATCTAATTTATTTATTTTAACTTATTTGAACAAAATTACAAGGTGATTTCAGAACAGGGACTCTGGTCTTGAACGCATTTGATCTCCTACCCTTCCGACAAATACTTGCGTAATAAAAGTAATATAGGTCCATAGCCCAACGCCACGTCCGCACCTAGCCGTTGAAATTTCAAAATTGATCCATAATTATGCCCTCGCAAATTTCCTTGACCAAAAAGCCCCTGCAATTCAAATCCCAAAAACCGCGACATGTCTCCAATTTCAAATCCAGATCACATCTCAGCCGTCCATCCAAAAACCCCTCTCTCTCATTTCAAAATGAACCTTTTAAACTTAACACAAAAAAAACACAAAGACAAAGAGAGAGAGAGAAGACTCTAATCATGAAGATCTAGAGCTGCTAGATTTTCACCAAACACAGTGAAAAACAAAAACTTACGCTCTATTTTTCCAAAAAAAGAAATTTCAGGAATTCGAACTCTCGGGATTCTGTTTTCCATTTCCTCTTGCAGGTACACGTTCACTCACTCACTCACTCATTCACTATTTCAATCAATTTCCAAATCACAAATCCACGAAAATTTTTCACACTTTTCCAATTCCTACTACTTCTTAGAATGTTGAAGGATTTCAAATTCTTGCGCCGGAATTCCGGCAAGAGCGAGGAGATCGAGAATGTGCCTGTAAACCCTAAGGATTTGGCGCCGATTCAGACCGGCACCGACTCGTCAAGGCCTCCGCTCAACGCAATCCAAGAACCGGTTCAAAACCCTAAGCAAGAGAGTAAGGTCGAGAGGACTCCGACGAAGGCGAACAAGGGCAGAATCTCTGACCATTCGTTGCCGCTTCGTACTCCGGACAAGCACGGCGTTGGGGTTTCGGTGAAGCAACGGTTCGGGTGGGCTCAGAAGCACGAAGCCGGTTCGGTTCATGGCGATGAGGGAGGGAGTAGTTTGGTTCAAGTGAGAGGTGGAGTTGGGAATGGGGGTTTGGTGAGTATGACTCCTCGGGCGAGCCGGACGGTGGGAAGAGCTAATTCGAGTTATTCAGAGAGCAATTCAACTCAGAGCACGCCGACTAAGAGTGTTAGTAAGCCTCCGAGTTCAGGGTTTCGGAGTAGGGGGGTTGATGGAAGTGTTGGTGGTGGTGCTCGTGCCGGGAACTTTGCTGCATTGTATAAAGGAATGCCCATTTCTTGTGGTCCAGCTACTGTTGTTAATAGTGTGGAAGTGCCTTACTTTGATCTTAAAGAAGACCCTTCGTTTTGGATGGAACACAATGTACAGGTAAGGTTCATTTGGAGTACCATTGCATTACATATAGTGTTTTGAATGAGGTTTAATATGTGCTGAAATGGTGATTGTTGATTTAATGATTTATTGAAAATGTTGATAATTTTTTGTTGATAATATAGGGGAGATCTGAATTGGGTATGTAGAATTTGCAAAATTTAAGTGAGAGTTTGAAATTGGAGTACATTTCATGACATATAGTATTTTGAATGAGGTTTAATATGTGCTGAAATAGTGATTGTCGATTTTGATTTAATGATGTGTTGAGAATATTGATAAGTTTTTTATGATAATTGAGGGGAACTCTGAATTGGGTATGTAGAATTTGGGAAAAAATTTAAGTGATAGTTTGAAATTTTATGCTGATGGGTCTTGAATTTGTCTAGGTTCTCATACGTGTCCGTCCTCTCAATAGCATGGAACGGAGTACACAGGGTTACAATAGGTGTTTGAAGCAAGAAAGTGCTCAAAGCATTACTTGGATTGGGCAACCAGAAACTCGATTTACATTTGACCATGTAGCATGTGAAACAGTGGACCAGGTTTGATTAGAGATGATGGAAGATTAATGGAATGGTTCTTTTTATTAAAATCTCTTTACATAGTTTGTTTATTTTTGTCTATTGTTGGTTTTGCAGGAAACACTTTTTAGGATGGTTGGTCTGCCAATGGTAGAGAATTGCCTTTCGGGCTACAATAGCTGCATGTTTGCCTATGGTCAGGTATTTACCTAAAACACAGGGTATTGAGATATTCACTACATCATATAGCAGTTAAGTTGTATATACTGTTGGTAAAGCAATATAGATACTGTTTTTGGTCTGTAGGTCTTGACACTAGGTTTGGATTCTATCACTTCCAGAGTGTTTCAATTAAAGCGCACATATTGCCTACCCTATATGGAGGGAATGTAATTGGCACACTTTTGAAGATGAGGAGAGTACAAGGTCTCAGTTGTTAGAAACCTTTATTAGCTCCTTTTATGGGTGGTCTTGTGTTTGGGGTCATATGTCTAGCCATTCTATTGCTTCATTTATAGAGTCTTTTCCATTTTGTACATAACTCTCTTCATTGTAAATTTTTGGCTACTTTGTCCTTTGTACATGAAGTCTCTTCTCAATAAATTTATTCTTACTTATTAAAAAAAAAAAAAAAAAGGACATGGGGACTGTAGGGTGGAATGTTATATACTTGTATGCTCTACTCTAGCATTCTCTAATTTCTTAGAACTCAATGATCATTTTTATTCAGCTATAACAAGTTAAGCCACTGAGACACAAACCTTTTTTTTAGTTAGAAATCAATAATACAAGTATTTCTTTTTTTAAGATTTTAAACCCATTATAAATGAATGAGTTTGGCAATGCAGACAGGAAGTGGGAAGACACATACAATGCTTGGAGAGATTGAAGATCTAGAACTCAAGCCCAGTCCACATCGTGGAATGACACCACGCATTTTTGAATTCCTCTTTGCAAGGATTGAAGCTGTAATTTTAGCACTTTTTTTTTTGCTTCATCTTGCTTAAGAATTTATGTTGTGGTCAATATACTTTTCTCATTCTTATTTCTTTTTGTAGGAAGAGGAAATTAGAAGGGAAGAAAAACTAAAATACAATTGCAAATGTTCTTTCTTGGAGATATACAATGAACAAATAACGGATCTCCTTGATCCCTCATCTACCAATTTGCTGGTAAGTTTAGTTCTTAGTGCATGATGCTACATTAGTGTTCTTTTCTTCATGCTGTTCTTAGTATTTCTTTTTTTGTTTGTGATATTTTAATAGCTGCGGGAGGATGTTAAGAAGGGTGTCTATGTGGAAAATCTCTCTGAATTTGAAGTTCAGACTGTGAGCGATATTCTAAGGCTTCTAACTCAGGTTACTAATCTATGAACTAAAAGGTTCAGTTTGAGGCAACTAAATTTCTCAGTACATTTGTGTGCACGCACACATGCATTTGTGCACATATGTATATGCAGGTGTGCACACGTATAGGAGTGTGTATGCATATTCTTGCTTTGGTATCTTGGTTTCTCAAACGTGTATTTGTGGTTCTTGTGCATAGGGTTCTTCAAATAGGAGAGTTGCAGCTACAAATATGAATAGAGAGAGTAGTCGTTCTCACAGTGTATTTACATGTGTAATTGAGAGTAGATGGGAAAAAGATTCCACAACTAACCTACGGTTTGCAAGATTAAACCTAGTTGATCTTGCTGGTTCAGAGAGGTAAGTCATCATACTTGAGCTTGTTCAACTATATATACTTCAGCACATACTTGATGAGGGTCACCCCTGCTAACTTGATTATCCTTAATAGGCAGAAAACTTCTGGTGCTGAGGGTGAGCGTTTAAAGGAAGCTGCTAACATTAATAAGTCATTGTCTACTTTGGGGTAATACTTAAGTCACCTTAATGCTCTAACGCCAATGGTGTTGTTCAGATTAGCCCTTAGTTAGAATATTATGGATTTACATTTGCATTTTGCAGTCATGTAATAATGGTTCTAGTGGATGTGGCACATGGGAAGCTGAGACATATTCCATATAGAGATTCAAGGCTAACTTTTCTTCTTCAGGTTCTTTTTTTCCCCTCTGCCTTCCTCAGTCTTATGTTTCTTGGTTATGATGTTAGACTTGACACAAACCAAAATGCAGGATTCACTTGGTGGAAACTCAAAGACAATGATCATTGCAAATGTCAGCCCTTCTATATGGTTAGTTTACTTGCTTTTAATTGATTTTCTTTCATTTCAACTCATACAATTGGTCATAAATGTGCAGTGGGCCTTTTTTTCTTATTTTTTTTATCCTTTATTCTTGCAGCTGTGCAGCTGAAACACTGAATACTCTTAAGTTTGCTCAGCGAGCAAAACTTATTCAGAACAATGTAAAAGTCTATCTGTTACCTATGCTGTATGGTGGAATATTCTCGACATCTTATTTTTGTCTTAATATTTTTTTACCTTCTTGGTGTAGGCTGTGGTTAATGAAGATTCTTCAGGAGATGTTATTGCACTGCAACACCAGATACGACTGTTGAAGGTGATATGAATCTTTTGTGTTATTGCAAGTTCTAATTTGTAGGAAGGTTTGAATTCAAAATCATTGGGTAATTTTGTAACAGGAGGAGCTCTCTTTACTTAAACGTCATAATGTCTCCAGATCTTTGTCATTTGGTGTGACAAAAGATGCAACTCAGGAACAAGAAAATGATTGTATAGAAGACATTTGTGACATGGATCAACAGCATGTTGTTGATTCACTTGGGTATGAATCAAAAGGCATTGTTAGAATGTCTACCAAACAGGTACTTTGCTTTGTTAGGCTTATAATATTTCAGTAAAACAATCTGACACTTGAATAAAGAAACTTTAGAATGATTCGACTGATATTCCAATAATTACAATTTTTTTTTTGTAATTTAATTCAACATCATCATCATCATCATTATTATTATTTTTCTTGTTATTGCCAAGTAACTCAACTGGTTGGCCTCTCTTGGTTTTTCCATTGGAGACATTCAAGGTTCAAATTCCCCCTCCCCCAACTATCGAGTTAACCAAAAAATATTATTGATGGGTTTTACTAATAAAAATAATTATTTTTCTTGTTATTGTTGTTGTTACTGTTAATATTATGTTAACTTTAATTAGAGATTTAAAGTAAGTTGTGGCTGTTTGATTTGAAATGCATTTAAAGTAAGTATTGGCTCTTTAATTCGCTTATTCTCTATTTCTTTTTAATTTTCTATTTCAAGCAAGTTATTCCACTCAAACATTCCATGGGGTTGGTTTTCCATATATTACCAATCGTAACATGCCAATGAATAATACTGAATCAGTTGAAAACTTTGGAAACAACACTTGCTGGTGCCTTGAGAAGGGAACAGATGGCAGAAACTTCTATCAAGCAACTTGAGGCTGAAGTTGAACAGTTGAACCGCTTGGTATTTTTTTTAGAGGCTTTATTTATTTATTTTTATAAATTTTAATATATAAGGTTTCCCTTCCAAATGTGGTCTAATGAGCTATCAATTATTGCTTCTTAGGTTCGTCAAAGAGAGGAAGACACTAGGTGTAGTAAAATGATGCTCAAGTTTCGGGAAGACAAAATTCAAAGAATGGAGTCACTTCTTGGAGGTTCTATTCCTGCAGATGCTTATTTACTGGAAGAGAATAAAGCACTCTCTGAGGAGGTTCAGCTGCTTCAAGCTAAAGTTGATAGAAATCCCGAAGTAACTCGGTTTGCTTTGGAGAATATTAGGCTTTTAGACCAACTTAGAAGGTGATAATAAGTACAATTATGACTATTATTATCATTATAATTCATATTATCCTTTTTATCATCATTATTAGTGTTATTAGTTTCTTTATTGTGGCATTTATAGATTTCAAGAGTTCTATGAAGAAGGGGAGAGAGAGATACTCCTGGCTGAAGTGTCCATGCTGCGGGATCAGGTGTGTGTAGAATCTAATACTCCCTCTGTCTCATATCTATAGTCCACATTTCCATATTTGGCTGTCTCCAACTTATAGTCCTTGGTCAAATGTCAAATAATAAAAACCATTCACTTTACTATTATGCTCTTTATAACAATCAGTTACAAAGAATTCAAATTTTTGATATCTTCACAGTTTTCAATAGCTGAGCAATATTGGGAAGTATTGGTATGAGATGAGAAATGACTAATATCATTTAAATATTATTGTCCCAAAATGTGTGTTGAGTCAACCCAGACATCTTTATGAGATACAAGTAGTACATATTGTTTTGGAATGTCATTTGGAAGCCTGTATGAACTAAAAGACCTTTGTTTTTGCAGTTGCTTCAATTTTTTGATGGGAATGCTAAGCAGTGTATCGATCCAAAGTCTAATATGCAACCTAAGGTTGGTCAATATGGTTACCTTATTTAATTTTTCATGTGTTCCATTCCTTAAACAGTTAATATGTAATTGACAATAGTGGAAAGAGAGGGATTTGAACCCTCGGTACAAACAACATCATTTCATTTTCAGAAATATCGGTCAAAGGAAAGAAATTGATGTAAAGCATTTTCCTTTACCTCATTCTTATTCTATAACAATCGTAGAACTAGAAATTTTTAATTTAATTTTTTGTCCTTGGATTTGTTTGTCCTTTTATTTATAGATCTTATAGTCTTTTTTCATTGATACAGGAAGATATATGCAGCAGCAAAGAAAATAATTCTCCCCACTTGGAGGTTGCACTTTCTGTCTCTATATGTACATCCTAACACGTTTCCTCTTTAGTACTGGCTAATATATTTCACATTTCTCATTGGTTTCAGTTGAAAAATACTCTTGATGAGTTAGAGGAATGCAGGTGCCGATTAAACTCTTGCTTAGAAGAGAATGTAAAACTCAGTAGGTAAGTTTGATGCTCCTATAAGTTCATTTTCTCCCACTTTCAATTTTGTTGAACTTCTTCTTTGCAGATTGGAGCTGCTAATCTTGCAGTGACTTCCCTAATTTTTTCTGCAAATTGTTTCTCCTATGTTCTGCAGAGAATTAGATGATCTACGCTCTATGTTAGAGAATATCAGATCTGAACCCAATGAGCGAGATGCAATTGTCAATACCACAAAGGTACTTTTGCTTTTAAGTGTATTTTCAACTTGGCTTGCTTAACTTTATGGACTAAGAAAAAAGAAAGCCAAGATGATGGAGATTACAAAATAGCTTTGACAAAATGAACTCCATGAGCCTAATTCATTTGATTCTATATGATTACCAGTAAATTGTCCTTGGCTTATGTTTTAATGGATGTTTCTTCACTTAGTTGTGTGTTAACTCACAAAAGTGTATGCCATTTTCTGACTTATCAGTGGTTACAAAATTTCTTGTAGGATTCAGTAAAAAGTCCAGCTGTTGAACACCAGGTGTTCAAGGCAGTCCAAAATGAGAACTCGGAAGAGGAGAATGAATCTCTAATCATAAAACACGCAGAAGAAATGGTGAATTTGCAGCTGGAACTGGATATATTAAAGATGATTATCAAAGAAGAGAGGTCATCTTGTCGTGAGATGGATGAAAGGGCAATGTGCTTGAGTAGAGATCTTCAGCTAGCAAATGAAAAACTTTTACTGATAAGTCAACAATGTGAAGAGGCAAAATGTGAATTGAAAGAGGCAAAGTCTGTAACTGAAGCTCTTGAGTCACAGCAAATTCTTTCGATTAATGAGATGGAGGACCTGAGGAATACAAACAGTCATTATCTGCAGCTTTTGAGTAAACTAGAGCTTGAAATTATAGCTTTGAAGGAGCAGCTTGCCATTAAAGAGTTACACAATCACTCAATTTCTACCCATATTGAGAGTGATGACTCCCCCTTACAGGCAAAATTGAAGAGGATGCAAAATTCTCTTGAAAAGGCCAAGAGACTGAATAATTGGTACCAAAGTGACCATGACTATCAGGTGTCCAATGAAGAAGAAATGGATGAAGTTCGCAGGCAGGCTGAAGCTGAAACTGCTGAAGTGATTGTCTGTATGCAGGAAGAACTTGTGATACTTCAGCAGCAAGTCCAAGATAGTCATTTGAAAGAAATAGAGATGAAAAAGACTACAACAATTTTGGAGACTGAATTGAAAGAGTTGAAGGAAAAACTGTATCTCATAACTGAAGATAACAAAAGCTTAAATCAAGAGCTTGCAGAGAAAGATGGGGAACTAAAAACAATGTCTGAAGAATGGGAACTACTGACCTGTGAGTTTGAAGAAGTTCTTGCTGATGGGCATGAGGCACTCATCAATGCCTCTGATCAGCTTGAACATATATCAAGCTCCTTTCCACAGAGAAGGATATGGATATCTGAACAAGTTGGCATGATGATCAGAACGATCTCCGAAAAGGAATTATTGATTGAAGAACTGAGAAGAAGTTTAGAGGATGCACACAATAAAAAAAGTGATGTGGAGTGCATGCTGAAATCTCTAAGAGGAGCAGCCCTGGCTATTACTGAAGCACACCAGCAGGAGTGGAGTGAAAAGGAGAAAGAAATTCTCTGGTTGACATCCGAGTTGACCACGAAGACATCTATGATAGCAAAGCTGGAGGACAAATTGAAACTGGCAGAAGATCGTATTGGAAAAGCGTCAGTTTGTGCTACAGTTGCTTTTGTGATTGTGAATAGATTATCAGAAGTGAATCTTAGTTACCTTGATGCACTAAACCACAAGGATTTCCAGCTTAGTGAATCGGCAGAGATGAACTTGAGGAAGGATGCCCTTGTCAATGATCAAGTTGCTATGATTGAAGAAGCAGAAAAACATATTGAATCTCTGAGAGAGGAACTAGCAGTGTCAGAGGGAAACTGTGCTAAACTACTAGAAAAACTTTCTGAGGAGCAGGAGCGTTCTTGTGCTATGGAACAAAAGATCAAAGCTATCCAAGAGAATGACATTTTGATGACAAGGGAGAAGCTGGCTGAGCTAAAATCAGGTGTATCGACACTCCAGTCATGCATGAGCACGTATGTGGAGAATTGTGGAAGTCCTGCAAGGAATGATTCACAAGAAGTTTCTACATCTGTTGATGGCAATGGTGAAGGACGGGTAAGCTTCTTGCCTTCTGGTAGACAGCCTTAGCCTTGAGGTTAATTAACATCTATGCTGTAGTTGTGGTCTTTGAATGGTGTTGGTTTAATAATTGCTAATCTAGAAATTGTTGCAGACAGATACTGAAACAAGTCAAGTAAGTGACATAGACTTAAATCCTGTTGAAGACCAAAGAATTGTGACATCTGAATATTCTGAAGTGGGGAAGAGTGAGTGCTGCTATTCATATGATGGGAAAAGTATGAAGTCCAGAACTTTCAAGGACGTGTCTAATAGAGATGTTACCATTATACTTCTGAAAAAGGAAATCGAATCTGCCCTTTTAAGCTTGAAGGAGGTGCAAGCTGAGATGGTAAAACTCCATGACGAGAAAAAACAGATGTGGATGTCTGAGAAACAAAGTCAGGAAAGCATGAAAAGTCTTACGACTCAGGTACTGACACTGGAAGCAGCTATGAGTAACTATGAAAAGCAATCTCGACTCAAGATGGAAGCTTTCAGTCATAGGCTAAATGGATTTGAAAAAACTGTGGAAGAAGCGGGTTCTCAATGGTGTCAGACTAAAGAGGTAATCTGTTATGTCTTTCTAAATCTATTGTCTCAAATTCTCTTGACACAGGACGTTTTTGCGAAAATAAGAGAAATAAAAGAAAAGAAAAAAAGATCGGGACAAATCCTAGTTTTCACCACCTAGAATGTACCTGAAATCCCCAGCTTCACTACCTAAGGGTTCTTGGAATCTCCACCAAACTTAGATAAACATCTCAATTCATAAATTTTTTTTTTCAAATTGCATTGCTTCAAAGCTATTCATAGAGCCTCTTCTTAATAGTTTCAAGTGGTACATCAAGCCCCAATTACATTCCATAAATATTTAACAACATTAAAGCCTAAATTCAAAATTCAAAAATAAAGTCTGAATTCAAAGTGAAAATCTGGGATTTCAAATAAGAAAAATTACGAAATAATTCTGGTTGTGCTCCCTGCATCATCTTTTGTATAATTGTGCTCGGTTCTGTTTTCATTCATGGGTTTGGATACATTGAAACAAATGTAACTTTTTACACACCTCTATCAACTTCTTGTTCTTCTGATCTTTCTTTTTATTTTTATTTTGTTGGGGAGGGGGTGGTTCTCTAGATAAAAATAAACCTTTTTTGATATGGATAATAAACTGTATATAATCTGGATTCACATGATTTCATAAATCTGCTCCCTGTCTCTCTATCTCTCTCAAACTTCATGCTTTTGAACATAGTAAACAAATCGTCCATTAATTCCCCTCTCTTTTCCAAATTTCATGCCATTGGGGGGACATATTTAATGTCCATTAATCTCTGTATTTATCAGCATTCAACACATTAATCGACTTTATTCTAATATCTTGTTACAGTTGCTTGAGCTTGAAGTTGGTGATGCAATGATAATTGCAGCTCAAAAAGCCTCAGAGGCTTCTTGTATCATTGCCAAATTTGAAGAGGCCCAAGATACTATGAAAGATGCAGATATTATTATCAATAAACTGGTGGTAGCAAATGAAGAAATGAAGTTGGATGTAGAAAGAATGAAGGAAAGGGAAATCGAATTAGTCAATGACAAGAGTCTATTAATGGATGAGGTCCAGAGCTTGCAGGCCATCAATGATGTGAAGCACCAGCAGTTTGAAAGCCTTGAAAAGCAGCTTTGCACCCATTTGACAGAAACAAGGGATCTGGTAATCGAATTTGAGGGTATCATCAAAGAGGTTCACACTACATGTTACCAAAACTTCATGTCTTTAGGCTGTGACTTCCACTGCATGAAGTCTCTGCTTTTAAACTCTACAAAGTTGGTGCGCTCATGGCTTGAGGATGTCTGGTCCCAAATAATTGTGAAGGACTGTGCTGTGTCAGTGCTTCACCTCTGTCACATGGGAATTTTGTTGGAAACAGTCACTGGGCTGAATGCAGAAAATGGTTTGCTTCAGAATGGTGTGTGTGTATCAAACTCTGTTATAGCTGATTTGAGAGAACACAATATTAAGTCAAGAAAAGAACTTGAGATGTGTAGAATCCTCAAGGGGAAACTACTGGCTGACATCAAGAATAGTTTTGATAGAATCTCACAGAAGGAAGAGGAAACTGGGGAGCTCAGTGTCCAGCTAAACACTTTCGAGAAAAAAATATCAGACCTGCAGCTCCAAGAGGAGTTGATGTTGCAAAGGTCTAATTATATGGGATCTCAGCTTGCAATTTTAATAAAGGAGTTGGACCTGAGTAAAACAGATGTCTTGTCATACCTTCTGGATCAGGAGAAAACGCTCAAATATAAAGAGGAGGTCCTTGAATCTCAAGCTGATCTTTTTGTGGTAGACTGGTGCTCCAAAGACCTTGAGTCACTTATCTTGGCTTCAGCATTAGAAGAGATGGCTCTCCAGAAAGCTGAAGCAGAAAGAGAGCAAATCGAATGTTGTTCAGTCCTTGAGAATTTGAAGAAAGAATTAATTCTTTTCAAGGTTGACTCAGAGTTGAAAGAAAAAATTTTACTGGACCAGGAATTTGAGGTCTTACTTCTACAAAAAGAAATTCAAGAAACAAAAATGGAGAGGAAGGACCTGTTGTTAGAGCTGAACCTCAGCAGTTCAAGAATTTCTCAGATGGAGGAAGTGAACAAGACTCTTGAAGAAGATATTCAGTTGCTGAAGGATGTTAATTGTTCAAATGATGCATTGAAAGGTGAACTTGGTGAAGTCAATGAGACAAAGGTGAGGCTGTTGAATGAAGTTCAATCACTAGAAACTGAATATGGAAAACTACAAAAAGATCTCAAAACAAAGGAAACTGCATTAGAATTTTCCTCCAGTCAAATTTCTGCCCTTGATCAAGAAAACCAAGAGTTGCAGAAGAATATTTGTGTGCTGGAAAACTTGTCACACAAGCTTCAAATTGAGCTGGACATGAAAAATGCAGAGCTAATCAAAATGAGTGACTTTGTGGATGAGAATGAATCATTGAAAAATGAGATAATGAAGTTGAAGGCTGAAAACACCTTGGTTCTTCAAGACTTAGAGAAGAGAAGTTCTGATTTTGAATCATCTTTGAGCCGCATAGATGTCTTTGATAAGGACAAACACAGGTTGCAAAATGAAATATTCTCATTAGAGAGTGACATTGTCAGTCTACAGACTAATCTCGAAATGAAAAATGCTGAACTGAAAGATCTTCAACATTCTCAATCTGTCATTGTTGAGGAGTTATGTTTGAAAAGCAAGGATTTGGAAAACTATATTAACAATGTAAATTCACTGAAGGAAGAGAATGCTTTCTTAAGAAATGAACTTTGCTCTCACAAGAAAATTGAGCATGAATTCCTCTCCATTTCAAGCTTAAACATTATGAAATGTGTTGATACAGTGGGAACTGTTGATTTGATAGATAGCAGATTACTGACCATACTGAATGAAAAAAGCTCTTTTATTTCAGATAAATTGTTCCAAGAGATATCTGAAAACACAGAGAGGATATCGAAGTTCATGGCAGAGTTTGACTGCTTGGAGTGCCATGCTAAGGCACTTGTAGAAGAAAATTCAACTCTTCATGCTGAGTTATTAAGAAAGGAAGACATTTTAAAAGGACTGTTATTTGATCTGAGCATGTTGCAAGAATCTGCATCTAATACGAAAGATCAAAAAGATGAAATTGAGGAAATAATGGTTTCTTTGGAGGCATTAGAAGATGAGCTTGCGGTAAAAACAGGCGAGCTTGATCAGGCTCTTTCTAATAGTCAAATGCTTGAAGCTCAGTTGCAGGATAAAATACACATAATATCTGAGCTTGAGTTGGATCTCTCAAAAGAACGTGAATCTTTAAAGTTGCTTTCCAGTGAAAATCTTGAGATGGGAGCTTGCTTTAAAGAATCCTTGGTAGAAAAAAGTTCTCTAGAGGAGGAATTAACAGAGAAAAGCAAGATAAATGAGCGTTTAGAGATAGAGCTGTCAGAAATGAGTAATGCACTTGGCCAAATGAATGATTCAATTGAATCCCTTATGAGCAATTTGAATGAACTTGGTAGTGAGAGGGATCTTCTCCAGGTTGAGGTGCATAATTGGAAGGGAAAACTTGAAAGGGCACAGGCACTGGCTGATGAAAATGAAGCAATTGCTATGGAAGCTCAACAGGTACAAGCTAGTTTAACTATCAAACTTTGTGAAATATTTGATTGTTTTCATCTCTAATTTTAATTTATTACATCAACATCAGATAGCTGAATCAAGAAAGATATATGCTGAAGAGAAGGAGACAGAGGTTAAACTATTAGAGAGATCTGTTGAAGAGCTAGAATGTACTATAAATGTATTGGAAAGCAAGGTAAGCTTTGAAAGAGAACTGAGTCATATTATGCACATTCCACCTGTACTTGTATTGTTATCATGCCTCACTGATTCCCACTTGCTAGGTTGACATGCTTAAAGACGAAGCTGAACGGCAACAGTTGCAAAGAGAAGAGCTAGAAACAGAGCTTCATGCTGTAAAAGATCAGATGCTGAATGTTAAAAATGCTGATGCTGACATGAAAAGGTAAGAAATTATTTTGGATCTGTAAATAAGAATGTTTAGGTTATGCATGGTTGCTGAATTATTGATTAACTATAGGTATTTGGATGAGAAAGAAAAAAACCTTCAAGAAGCCTTAAAGCATTCACAAGTTCTTGAAAGGGATATAGCAGAAAAGGACGCAGAGGTGAATTTTTTTTTTTATTTTTTTGGTTGTTGCACCTTCCGTAAAATTATCTAACTTTGTTTTAAGCCTGTGTTGGTCAAACCAAATTTTCTAAACTGACTTTGAACTCAATTGTTTTTAATGTGTTTTTTTGCATTAGAAGTTTATACTTTTGTTATTATCTAACAGATTGCTCAACTCAAGGCACATATCTCTGAACTTAATTTGCATGCTGAGTCACAGGCTAGTGAATATAAGCAAAAGGTAAGCCAGAAATTTTAAGATTGGTTAGATTTTGTTGTTTGCTGTAAAGGGGTTGGTTGGCATGTATAGAACTAGATTTGTTCTGCTATAAAGAGGTGTGGCATCCATAGGACTAGACCCTAGTAATTTATCTCTCTCATTTTTTTGTTCACAATAATGTAAATTTGAAAATTTTAACAGTTCAAGACATTGGAAGCCATGGCTGAACAAGTTAGGCCTGAAGGACATTCCACCCAAGTCACGAATTCTTCATCAATCAAGTCAGAGAAGTACGCCACAAAGTCTAGGGGTTCTGGTTCCCCTTTTAAATGCATTGGATTGGGCTTGGCACAGCAAGTAAAATCTGAGAGGGATGAGGAGCTTAGTGCTGCAAAATTGCATATTGAGGAGCTTGAATATTTGGCAGTAAGCCGACAGAAAGAGGTAGCCTTTGACTTACCAATGTGGATTTTACAAATTCTAACAGTTTGGAGATATGTATTAGTCTTTTGCCCATATATTTTATGTTCCTTTTCTGGATAGTCACCTTTTGTTCTGGGCAATGCAGATATTTGCATTGAATGCCAGATTAGCTGCTGCTGAGAGCATGACCCATGATGTAATCAGAGACCTACTGGGAGTAAAGTTGGATATGACCAATTATGCGGTAAATTTGTGAATCCTTTGTTTTCTTTACTCTGTTGTGTCTTTTGTTACATACTGCCACTCAGAATATATGTGGTATCAGAATTTATATATTACCATCCTATTCAGGAATTCCTTCTTTTGGATGATGAGATCAACTTCCAAATAGATTTTATTCTTAGTTTTCACAATTATGCTTATCTCAAATTTCGAATTTTGTATTGCTAGTCACTGTTGGATAATCAGCAAGTGCATAAGATAACAGAGAAGGCTCGACTTCATAGTTTGGAATCTCAAGAGAAGGTATTCTCATCTTTAGAACTACCAAAACTAGGTTCAATTGCTACTAGTTTTTATGTGTGTGTGTGTGTGTTTTTTTTTTTTTCCTGAAATTGCATCCTTCATTCAGGAGCAGGAAGTAGTTAACCTACAGAAGAAGCTTAATGAATTTATTGAGGAGAGGCGAGGGTGGGCAACTGTTACTTCAAAACTACTGAATGTATAATTATTTATCAGTTCTTTTGTTATCTTTACTTGTCTAACTTTGTTGAGCCTTATCTTCCAGATGGCTTGAGGAAATTGATCGAAAGCAAGCTGAATTGGTATCTGCACAAATTGCCTTGGAAAAGCTTAGGCAGCGAGATCAGTTATTTAAGACAGAAAACGAAATGTTGAAGGTTGAGAAGTTTGTATTTATTATTTTTTATTATTATTTCTTTTGGGGGGAGGGGGGATGGTCCTTGTACAAAGTGGTATTACATTTTCTTTTTCTTTATTTTTCATCAGGTTTTTGGCCTTACTTCCTTTCATTTGTGTAGATGGAGAATGTAAATCATAAGCAGAAGGTAATGGAACTTGAAGAGGAAGTAAGAAAGCTGTCTGGTCAGCAAAACATTCATCAGCGCATCCATCACCATGCAAAAATCAAGGTAAGATATTGTCAATATAATTACTTTGATTTAGTTTTATCAACTCTCATTTTCAGAACCTTCTGTGCCAAGTCTTTTATTGAACATCTTGGAAATATTTGTGGTTCAAAATGTTCCCCTTTTGCTCCAAATTAATGTTATAATGGGATTTCAATAACGCAACAGGAAGAAAACAACATCCTAAAAATTCAGAACGAAGATCTTAGCACTAAGCTGAGGCGAACGGAGGTTATGCTTTCACGTGTCAAGGAGGAGCTTGCTCGCTTGCGTGCTTCCATTGGAAGGAATCCCTATATTGATTATGATGAGGAGCAACGTTTGAGTATGAAACTGAAGGTTAGTAAAGACACATAGCACACAGGTGGGTCTGCCCAATCAATAATTAGAGTTGAAGGCTAAACAGCCAACCAAATTTGTTACAGGAAACTGAGGAGGAGAAGGTGCAGTTAGCACAGCGATTATTGGGCTTATGTACTAGTATCCTAAAGGTATGTGAAAATTAATTGCTAATTCCTTCTCAATGCAAACCTCAACTAAATATTTTTGCCAGCACATATGGAAAATTATCTTTTAATTTGATCTAAACTCTCAGGCAGCTGGAATAACAAAGCCAGTATCCAATATAAGTCCCTCTGATGCCGAAGAGGCCCTGGAGCAGCTCAAGAATAGTGTTACTACACTGGAAAGAGAATTGCAAGATTTGAAGTATAAGGTAATCAGAGCATAAACATCCCATTCCCTAGTGCAAGTGGTTTCTTGTTAAAAAAAACATATATATCTTATGCTCTACCTGAGTGGTTAAGCAGCCTGTTCTGTTTTGTATGTGTGTAACTTACCAATAAAGTTAAAAAAACAAAAATTGACATGATACGGGAACTAGTAAAAATGGCTAATCATCACATATGTTTTTCTTTCAACAGAACAAAATTGCCAATGAAAGACTTCGATTGAGTGATCTTATTCCACAATCTTCATCAATAAACTCAAGGACAGATGAGACTTGTCAAAATCCAAGAAGGGTATCCCAAGCTACATTTCTTTCTGCCTTGGATCGATAAAGCATGCATGGGGTGATAGGGGATCTTTGCTTAGCATTTTGCTAACAATTGTATTTTTTAGTTCTGCGTGTATATAATTAATCTTCATTTGATTGGCCTCGTTGAGCTGTATATCAATTCTTTTTGTTTTTTGTGTAAATATTCCCATATGATCATAATTCAATGAAAATCAGTATTAATTTGGTTGGTTGAACTGTTTAATCAAATGATTTCAAATTCTTTTGTACTTGTGCAGGTCTGTGTCCCACATGTTAACATAATTATCTATACCAGGAAATTAAGAAGATAAATCTAGTAGTCCAAACAAGATGTCCAAATTGAACATCCACACCCAAACTGATAAACTATTCATACCAAATTGATGTTTGCATAATGTAGTTGCGAACATGAGTTCAACAAACTATACTCTAGATTGGTCTTTAACTTGCAAATATCTATTGCCTCCATGGAAAAAGTTGATAAGTTCTGCAGGAAAGAGAATTGAGTTGTGGGTCATCACTCAACATATTATCATAGTATAGATAGTCTATAATGGTATACTCCTTGGAATATGGATCTCCCATGTTGAGCGGTGAGTCCAGATATAATGAAAGTGAAGGTCTAAAGTAGCTAAAACTTGTTCAATTGGTTGACACTTGTTAGTGTTTTTAACAAAAACATCAGAGGTTCAAATTCTCTACCCTAACTAAGGATGGCCATGGACCGGGTTTAGATTGGGAATACCCAAACCTAACCTAAACTATTTACCTGTGGATACCTAGATCTTAATATCTAATTATTATCCGGATTTTCTGATATCCAAACCCGATTTGAACTCAAAATTTTTTCTTAATAAATTTTTAAATAAATAAGATAAAGATGTGATTTTGCATCCAAATTTCTTTAAACTAAAAACTAATTCTTCTCAAATTTTGATAAACCATATACTACGCTTATTATATGATTTTTTTGAGAGATACACTTACTATATGATATGACAATGAATTAAAGTCCCAATAGTATACTATCTTTTCTTTTTGATAAACTAGTAGTATACTATCTTATCTGACATTCTTACTAGTACATAAACAAACAGCTTTTGCTTCCTTTTATGATCCAAATTTGTAATCTCACACACACACAGAAACAGAGATGGGTTCGGTGCATGAGAGATTGCTCTTGGAAGATGGCTTATAATACAGGTCTTTTCTCTTTCTTTCTCTTTGATTGCTTCTCCTGTATATTAAAAAATTTATCAACTTTGACGAATTTATGTATAAATGACATCATATGTTCATTGACTATCCACTTTCAATTCTGCGTCTTTACCCACGATACCAACTTTTGCGTTGGATTGGGTACCCGTTACCCCAAATGGGCATGACCATCCCAAAACCAAGAGGGTAAACAAAATGCTTATTATTGGACATCAGCTTTTATACGTTTTTATGTTGGCAAATAAGGTAGGCGCAGAGTGCCAAACGGAGACAAAATTCAACAAAAAAGTGCAATACAACACAAGCACAACAAATATAATTTGGTCTGAGTCAGATATCTGAACTGATTACACAATTCATCCGAGGTATTGTGCATAACATCATCCATCAGCCATTCAAAATAGTAAGTTAGGATCGTTTTCAAAGAATTAAGAAAACTAACATCTCGAGTTTTAGAAACTCGAGATCCATATTATAACTCGAGTCCAAAAGACTCGTCTTGCGATTGTGAAAATGCCACATAGATCTCGAGTCTTTAAAACTCGATTTCCATGCAAAAAAATTTCACCTATAGTGGCGTTTTTAAGCCTTACAGTGACATTTTAAAGCCCTATAGCGGCGTTTTTCTACAAAAATTTTTTATAAGTACAAGTTTAAGGGGTCCTATAGTGGCGTTTTTAAGACCTATAGTGACGTTTTACATACCTAAAAAACTCGAGTTTTATCTTGAAACTCGAGTTTTATCTTGAAACTCGAGTTTTAGACACTCGAGATGCTAGTTTTTAAAATTATTTTGAAACGTGACAATTAATTAAATTTTTTAATATTTATTGTTATTTAGAAAAAAAATTCCAATTCATCCAATGGCGGCACAGATTTCTCTTTTTGAACCCACATGGGTCCTGTGACTGTCCTGTTCTGTCCACCAACTCAAACAATTCTTTGGTGGTATTTTATTTTTTATTTTTTGAGAAACAAACATACACAGTAACACAGGGGAGAGCGCTGAGCACTATTTCGAAACTAAAGTTTTACTTTCGTTTTTTCCAACTATTTTCCAACTTTAACACCGTACAACCATCTTACATGATAGATTGAGACTTTGAGGGTGATAAAGAAAAAACAATGGGATTAATTAATATATTGATTGACGGTCGATTACATTTAGCAACATAAGACAATTATGGAATGTATTTGTTGTATTTTTATTTTATTTTATTAGAAGACAATATGGTAACTGCAACTAAAGAAAGAAAGAAAGAGACTTTCTTAGAAAGAAAAAAAAGAGAAGAAAGAGAAAAAGAAAAAGCCTCTTTCCACAACTCTTCAAAGCTCACTGCTCGCCCTCTGTTTTCTCTCTGTGTTTCGTATTTTGACCACATTCTCACAGTTTTACCTTAAACCCCTTTTACCACTTTCAGGTTTTCTCTTCAAGGATTTTGCCATTTATATTCTCTTCTCTGCCTCTGTTTAGACACCCAAAACCAAAAGAAAAGCCTCTTTCTATTGTCACTATTACAAAAGCATATAGTTTCTTATTCTTTCCCAGAGCAAAAGCTACCTCATTCAAATTATTAGGCATCAAATTCCAAGAACACCCATAAAGGTAAAAATCTCTTTATACCCACATATTTATAATTATTACATATATGCATGTGTGAGAGCTTATTCTCTGATTTTAAAACTCTCTTGCATATTTTTTTCTCTGACAGAAAAATGAGCACTGCAAGCTTCACTTCGAACTTCTTTGGTACTGGGTGCTTTTGGAAGGTTTGTATTTGTATAGCTTTCTGTATGTTTCTTGAGAAAATGTAGTAAAAGAAACAAATTTAAATTTCTGAGTTTTGAACATTGAAGTACAATGAAGTCAGCCTGATACAAGTATATGGCTTAATTGAGTTGATTTTTATTTTCAGAGCCCAGAAAAGAGAAAAAGAAACTGGGAATTTTCGTTTTTTTCTTTTGTCAATTTTCTTAGCCACCAAACTGGGAGGAAGAAAAAAAAAAAGAAACAAAAAACGTAGTTATGTTTTTTACTTTCTGGGTTTTTGCATGGTATTTGGAAAGTTCATATCTTTGACCAAATATGGAGTTTGAACGTTAGGAATTAGTGGGTGTTTTGACTTTGCTTGAATTTGTGTTCTTTTTAAAGTTATGTAGCTAAAATGCAGGACGAATCAAGGATTTCAACGGTTAAGAAGCAAAATGAAGGCAAGGTGTTTGTTAAATGTGCTGTGAATACCAAAACTCAGAAGACAGAAAAGGCAGTTCGGATTGGTGTTCTTGGAGCTAGTGGTTACACTGGTTCTGAGGTATAGTTCCTCACTTACAACCTCTTTCTAAACAAGTATATGCTGTTTCTTTTGGTCTGTTTTGGGTGTGTGTATATGTGTGGGTTGGCAAGTAGAAGCTATTTGAAGCTAAAACAGTTAACTTTGAAATTTTGCTATTGGAGTAGGAGAGAACATCGCCTAAGAACTAGCTCTTACTTTTTATTTTTTATTTCAATTGGTATTGAATATTTTTTACTAATGTATACTAGGCAAGTACATAGTAGCTCTAGGAAGAAGACGTTCACCTATGCCGAAATAAATTAAAAAACCACAATCTTTTGTGCTAACACAAAAAGTTGCCATGAACGCACTTTTGAGTTTTTTAAGAAAGATCTTACATAAGTTTGAGAGGATTTTTTTTTTTTTTTTTTCCCCAAAGTTCTCAACTTCACCCAATCATTTGGATGTCTGTGTTTGGGATGGGTTAAACAATTTAATACTGTGAATTTAGCCATCTCCTTTATTTTGTTTTCTGATAAGTTACTGTAAATTTATAAGTTTGTTCGTTTGTTCTTTTCTTTTCTTTTTTTTTCTTTTTTTTTCACTTGACAAAAGTATTGGATGATCTTTTTTGGCAGATTGTTCGTTTACTGGCAAACCATCCCCACTTTGGCATTACTCTGATGACTGCTGATAGAAAAGCTGGCCAATCAATTGGATCAGTGTTTCCTCATTTGGTCACGCAAGTATGATAAATTTCTCTTAAATCTCCTATGGTATCATTGTACTTGGTAGTTTTGAAGCACTCGATTTAATAATTGAGGTTCAACATAATTTGATGATAGTGTGTGCTTTTACAGCATGGTTTTCAATACTTCGTTACGAAAGTATAATGCTTGACTTCCTCTATATATGCAGGATTTGCCAGATATGGTTGCAATCAAGGATGCAAACTTTTCTGATGTGGATGCTGTATTTTGTTGTTTGCCGCATGGAACCACTCAGGTTTTTATTATTCCCTTCTTCATAGGTTGATCTGTGACCTGCATTTTCAAGGCCTGGTGAATATTTTTTGTATTGAGATGCAATTTTAGTTTCCCTCTCTTTTTACTAACAACTTGTATGATTATCTGTTAAATCACAGGAAATCATCAAAGCCTTTCCCAGGAGTTTGAAGATTGTTGATCTTTCTGCAGTAAGCTTTTGCATAAGCATTATTTTGTTCAGTGTTTGTTTGTTATGGTTGTGTTTAGATGCATCTTGTGGTAATTTCAAAACTTTCTGTTTTGCTTATGTCAAAGTTTTATGTTATGTTGCCACAGGATTTCCGGCTGCGAGATATATCTGAATATGAAGAATGGTATGGTCAGGCACACAGAGCACCAGATTTGCAGGTAGGTAACAGTGTTCTTCTGGATACTTAAACCTGTCTTTCACATCAAGTGTTGAGAATTTTCTTATCCCAAGATATATTTCCTTCTCATTGAATGGTGTGCATATGAAGCTATTTGGTAATGGGAGAATGTGAATTTATTCTGTCTTTGTCTCTGTCTCTGTCTCTCTCAGTTCTCTCACTATCTATCTTCAATTGTACATGGAAGCCCAAATCTTAGGGGTCAAAATTAAACTCGTGACCATATGAAAGTTTTTTTCTTAAATTCAGAGGTACTTGCCTGTGAGTTTCTTGTTTTTTATGTTTATGTTGAATTTTGGCCAAAAAGTTTGGCTGGTGGTTCAGATCCTCAAGCTTTATATAAATTGCATTACAGCCACTAGTGTTTCGATCTCGGTTTTTGTGTATGTGCTTGATTCTGAGGTGATGTTTGCAATTAAAAAGGACATATTCATGAAAAGAATTTTTTGATTACCCTCAATTGGAACTGTTTTCTTGAGACGAAGTTTGCACTTCCTTGTCCTCAATCTTTTTAGATAGAAGTTGAGCATGCTTAGAGTTCCACTTGACAGGAAGGCGTCCAATTTCTACTGGCACAATTAGTATTTTGTCATTAAGTCCATTCTGTTGTGGGACAAGTGTACTAAAGCATGAAACTCTGGCATCCTTATCCTTGAACTTTTTATTTTTATTTTTATTTTTTATGGTTAACTTACTTCATAGATTTCATGTGTACTAGGGTTGCACCCTTTTTCTTGCTTGATTTTAATTACACTTATTTACAAATTATTTGTAAACTCATGGTTTTTTTCCTTCATGTAAATGAGTATTTCATTACCTGGATGCAGAAAGAAGTTGTATATGGTTTGACAGAGGTTTTGAGAGAGGAAATTAAAAGTGCACGCCTAGTTGCTAATCCTGGTTGTTATCCAACATCCATTCAACTTCCTCTTGTTCCTTTGATAAAGGTGTGCATACACTATCCTGTGTTTACTCTATATTGCATGTCGGATGGGTCATTAAGTCCTTAGAGGCTGCTGGGTAAATTACTTGGCAGTGTCTTCGAAAGTTTATGCTGAGGTCATTTTAAATTGCTAAATACATCTATGAAAGCAATGTATGACAGTTGTGCTTGTGATTAGTTGACTCAAAATTTAATGATTTAACTATTTAAGAATGAATCTCGGAGACAAACTCAATAAATACACATGATAACAAGCAGAGAGGAAATATGTATGCTTAGAAGGTCCTCCCTGAAGCTCTATAATCCAAACCTATACAAGCACACAAGCAACACCCCCCCCCCCCCCCCCCCCCAAACAAAAAAAAAAAGAAAAAGAAAAAGAAAGAAATAAATCAATAAGTAATGTAAAAAGATCAAGTGAATTTGTTGGAGGTATTCGAAAGTTGAGAGTTTCAAATATCCATTGGTGGCTTGGGAAAAGGTGTGTTTACCGCGTGAGTTGGGTGGTTTAGGTATTCGAAAATTGGCGCCTTCTAATCAGGCCCTATTAGGGAAATGGCTTTGGAGGTACGGCCATGAAACCTCACATCTGTGGCGGAGGGTCATTGCCATGAAATATGGGGAGGGAAAAGGGGGTTGGTGCACTAGAGCTTGTTCTAGGGCTCATGGTTGTGGGTTATGGCGGAGTATTAGTGAAGGGTGGGACACTTTTGCTAAGCATTTCTCTTTTGTGGTGGGGGATGGTTCTCGCATTCTTTTTTGGCATGATAAGTGGACTGGGGATGTTCTTCTTAAAATTCTTTATCCTCAGTTATTTTTGTGCTCAGCTAATAAGGAGACTTGTATTTCTGATGTATTAAGCCTTTCAGTGGGTGATAATGACAAAGTGTGTTGCTTAAGATTTCATAGGGAATTCAATGATTGGGAGTTGGCGGCTTCCCTTTCCCCTCTTCATTTCATCCAAACCCGAATCCCTAGGGGTGGAGGGTGTGACAGGCTTTGTTGGGATCTTAATAGCAGTGGGAAGTTTGATATTCGGTCTTTTTATCATAAGATTAGAAATGCAGCTCCTTCCACTTTCTCTTGGAAAGGAATTTGGAAAGTTAAGGTTCCTAAAAGGGTGGCTTTTTTCATGTGGACAGCAGCCCATGGTCAGATTCTTACTTTGGATAATCTTATGCTTCGCGGTCGCCCTTTGGTGAATCGTTGTTGCTTGTGTTGTCGCAATGCGGAATCTGTGGATCACCTATTACTTTTTTGCCCGATAACTCATTCTTTGTGGATGTATATGCTTCGGTTGTTCGGGATTGATTGGGTCATGCCAGGTTCAGTTGTGGACTTATTATTTAGTTGGTATCATTGGCATGGGAAGCATAACTCTGATATTTGGGATTTGATTCCAGGCTGTTTAATGTGGACTATTTGGACTGAATGGAATCGGCAGTCTTTTGAGGATGAGGAGAAAACTGTGGTTCAGTTATTAGAGTTTTGTCAGCGGACCCTCTTTGATTGGTCTCGATGTTGGGGTTTCACGGATTGTTCTACCCTTTTGGATTTTCTTTCATCTATTAGAATAGTTTAGGGGTTACTTCTGTCTTTTCGTTCCTTTTTCCTTTGTTCACTACCGTGAACTCTTTGTATTTCTCTTGTTTTTCTTTTATTAATAATATTCTCTTCTTACTTACCAAAAAAAAAGAATTTGTTGGAGCCTTAGCTGCCCTAACTACTTTTTTATTCTAATGTAAAATAAATCTTCAGAGTTTAACTTGTTTGACTGGCCTTCGACTTATCAAAAGAAAAGAGAGACTGGACTTCCAGGATATGGCGATATGCAGGCTTGAAATATTTGAAACGTGCATGGCCTCTAGATTTAGGACTCCCATTGATCACTTCTATGCCTTACAGTTTTGATGATGTTTTTCTGCTTGCTGTTTGGCTTGCAGGCTAATCTCATTGAATATAGAAATATCATTATCGACGCAAAATCTGGTGTGAGTGGTGCAGGTTAGCATTTTCTCACCTCCTATTTTTTTTTTCTTTTAAAATTCTTAGCTCAATATTCTTGGTGCATTGTTTCATGGCTTTTGCTTCCTGGTTCACCATGCAGGGCGTGGTGCCAAAGAGGCAAATTTGTACACTGAAATAGCTGAAGGAATTTATTCTTATGGAATTACCAGGCATCGCCATGGTAAGATTTTATTCTTTTAAAAATTGAAATATGTGTTGATGCTTCTTTTTTTTTTTTTTTTTTTTTTTGGTATAAAGGAAATATATTAGAAAACTAAACTGAAAACAAAGGAATAGGACAGAGCCTGTTTACAGCCCTACCACAGGCATCATCCTCTATAATATGCAAAAGGTCCACAGGCGGACTATGCAACTCAACATAATCACTAACAATGGACAACCCTAACTTAGCTAAAAAATCTGCACATCTATTAGCTTCTCTATAAATGTGTCTGACTCTCAAATGGGAGATTTGTGTAGCTAAATGTCTGCAATCATCCATAATGGAAGATATAACAGTATTGGAATAGCTTTGCATGTTAAAAGCATCAACAACGGCTTTTGCATCTAACTCAACACAAACAGCTTGTGCTTGAATTTGTAAGCAAAGCAGAAGACCATCCCGAAGAGCCCAAAGTTCCGCCATGAAACTAGTAGTTGTCCCAATCTTTCTAGCAAAACCAATAACCCAATCCCCATTTTCATTTCTGATTAAACCTCCTCCTCCTGCCATCCCAGAAACTCCTGCTGCCGAGCCATCTACATTCAAAGTCAGCCACCCCTCTCTCGGCTTCTCCCAGCATATACTCCTCAGGACCAGCCTTTTAGTAGTTAGTTGATTAGAAGCACAGTAAAAATATTCTGATGCTCGGTCCAATATTTCTTTAGCCAGATCTGGATTCAGATTTTTACTTCTAAAAACAAGCTGGTTCCTCTCCTTCCAAATCAACCAAATAGTGAATAGAAAAACCTGGCACCACGGAATTTTTGATGACCCAAATTGGTGCCCAGATTTTGCATTCAACCTGAGCCAATCCCGCATGTTCTGGTTGGAAAAGAACGCATCTGTCGCTTGCCTTCCCAGCTGCTGCCAGATTCTCTTGCTAACAGGGCAATCACGCAGCGCATGAAAAATGGATTCAGGATCTCTATGGCAGCGGGGACAGCTGGTTTCAACATTAACACCTCTAGCTATAAGACATTGATTAACTCCTATGCTATAATGCATACATTTCCAAACAAAATTTTGGATTCTCGGCATGGTCTTCAACTTCCAAATCCAATCCCCCATGAAAGGAACATCCCCTCTAGAAGCAGTGGTTAATAAATAAGCACTCTTAAGATCAAACTCTCCTTTCGGAGAAAACTTCCAAGCAAGTCTGTCATTCATTCTAGTGGTTAGAGGGGTTGGCGTAGCTTTAAGCTCACTGATAATTTCACTTGGGAGAGTCATCTGCAGAATATTCCAATTCCAAGCACCTGCACAATCTACAACATCCTTAAACTTCAGCTCCGAAGCTTGCCTTGACAAAGGACCATGAATAACCTTCCTAAGAGGGCCAAGAGTAGACCAACTATCTCCCCAAAAATCTAGCTTGCTCTCAGAACCAGGCAGCCATCTAATACCCTTATCAAAAATATCTTCACCATGCTTTAAGCCTTTCCAAGTTCTGGAACTTGGTAGCCGGCTAGCATTTCTGGAGCTTAATCTTTGCCGGGTACAATATTTGAGCCTAAGGACTTTAGCCCAAGGGGCCTTATCTTCAGTGTGAAATCTCCAATTCAACTTTGCCAAGAGGGCCGTGTTTCTTCCTTTTGCGGTTTGTAAACCCAGCCCCCCTTCTGCCTTCGGTCTGGTTACCTTTTGCCACCCCACCCAATGCATTTTTCCCTTGCTTTCATCAGAACCCCATAGAAAGTTTCTGTTCACCCTATCAATTCCATCCAAAACTTTTGCAGGCAGCTGGTTGCATTGCATCACATAGGCGGGCACCGCAGAAGAAGAAGCTTGGATTAGCACTACCCTTCCCGCCATGGATAAGAGATTTGCCTTCCACCCCGCCAACTTGTTCTTTACTCTATCCAGCACAAAATTGAAATCCTGGTTGCTGCCCCCTTTATGCTTGATGGGAAAGCCTAAATATTTCCCAAAACAATCCGTTTGTTGAAAGCCTAGGATATCACTAAGAGCCTCTTTATCACTTGGGTCGATATTTGGAGAAAAATAGACCCTAGACTTGTCGTCACTCACAGTTTGTCCAGATAGACTACTAAAGGTGTCAAGCACATCCCTAATGGCCATGCAATTTTCTGCATTGGCTTTTGCAAAAAGCATTAAGTCATCCGCAAAAAATAAATGTGAGAAGGAAGGACCGCTCCTAGAAGCTTTGACCGGGTTCCAAACTTTGGCTTCACATTTTTCCTGAATAAGCTGACCCAAAAAGTCCATGCAAAGAATAAATATGTAGGGGGAAAGAGGGTCTCCTTGCCTTATACCTCTGGTGGGGTAAAAAGGCTCAAGGCTTCCCCCATTGAACAGAATCGAGGTAGAGACCGAAGAAATGCAACTCAACACAAGCTCAATAATATTGTTTGGGAAGTTGTATCTCATCAACATACACTTTATGAAACTCCATTCAAGCTTGTCATAGGCTTTCTCTAAATCAATCTTGATCGCCATGTACCCCACTTTTCCATTGGCTTTCCCCATAGTATGGACTAACTCCTGGACAATGACTGCATTATCCACACCCCTTCTACCTGGCACAAAGGCCGTTTGACACGGAGAAACAAGCTGGTCCAGAAAAGGTCTTAATCTGCCCACTAGAATTTTGGAGATAATCTTATACACCGAGTTACATAAGCTGATGGGCCGAAAGTTACTAATGGATTCAGGTCCTTGCTTCTTCGGAATGAGCACAATGTTTGTTTTATTCAGATACTCTGGGATTTTCCTATCCCTAAACACTTGCTTCACCTCATCTTTGACCGACCCGCCCACAATGTGCCAAAACCTTTGGAAGAACCCGGCATGCAAACCATCAGGCCCGGGAGCTTTAAAGGCTTTAAGAGACCAGATAGCTAAGGATATTTCCTCATCTGTGACCATGTGACTAATGCTTTCTTTCTCAACATCTGATAATTTGGCTTGCCATTGCTGATTGTAACTTATATCTCCATCTACTACTTCCTGGCTGGTGGTATATAGCTTAATAAAACCCTCCCTGATATGATTGGCAACTTCCCTTTCCTCAGTTAGCCACTCCCCCACTTCATTTCTAATTGCTGTAATGAGGTTTCGCTTCCTACGAGCAATCGCCGAAACATGGTAAAAGGACGTATTCCTATCCCCCAAGACCATCCAGTTAATTCTGGATTTAAGAGCCCACAGATCCTTTTCTTGCTCCAAAACAACATCCAACTCCTTAAGAAGCTGGTTCTCAAAATAAACTAGAGAGGCAGAAGGCTCCAAGGCCAAAGCCCTTTGGACACCATCAAGCCGGGCCATGATTCTCTTCTTCTTATGAAAGATATTACCGAAGTGGTTTTTATTCCACAGGGTAGCTTGCTTGGCGAAAGAGTCAATTGCTTCCATAAGCTTCCTAGGATGCCGCCAAGCCTGATTTACTACAGAGGGAAAAGAAGGATCGGATAACCAAAAGCTCTGAAATTTAAAAGGTCTATTCAGAAACATTTGGCCTCTAGGATTAGTTTCCATTAGAACAGGGCAATGGTCCGAGTGACACCTCGTGAGGTGAGTCACCTTAGCATTCGGGTACAACAGACACCAACTGGGGTTCATAAAAAACCTATCTATTCTCTCTTGAATAAGACTACTGATCTCCCTTCTATTAGTCCAAGTATATTTAGACCCATTAAAACCCATATCCACCATACTACATTTGTCCAGACACTCTTTAAATTGAAGAGATCTAGATATGCTCACTGGCCTACCCCCATATTTATCCTCATCTACAAGGGGTTCATTAAAATCCCCAGCTATAATCCAAGGCAAATTATGAAGTTCAGCAACTTTAGAAAGATTCTCCCACAAAATCTGTCTTTCTACACATCTAGGACTAGCATATACAGCCGTAAAAATCCAAGATAAGTTAGAAGGTAATACCTTAATTTCCACATGAATTTCTTGCTCCGTATTTGCAAGCTGCGTTACCTCAACCATGTCAGAATTCCAGAGGAGCCAAATGCCTCCAGCAAAACCAATTGTCTCCGTGTGAATAGCGCCATCAAAAGGAAGACGGTCAGTTATCTCCTTAGCTTTGTCTCCCCCAATCCGGGTTTCCATTATTACCATAATATCAGGATTATAATTCCTCACAAGCTCCCTAACGTGTCTCTGAAAATTGGGCTTCAGAGCACCCCTGCTATTCCAAATTATTATCTTCATGACTAACTGATGATAGACAAAGGACGCTTCAAAAGGGGGCAGTAGCTTCACTTCCCTCCTCACATTCCATCCCGTCACCAGTAGCACCCAAGCTATCTTCCCCTTTCTTGTGAACAGGGTAATACCCATCTTCCATTCCCTCACCAATACTTGGAGCTTGATCTCCGGCAACAGGGATGTCAACTGCCCCCTTGCTTGCTCCATAAATTTTGATTTTCCCTTCCCTATTCTTGTCGCCGACGCCATTACCATGGGCTTCCAACTCCGCTTCTTCTTCCTGACGCTCCATATCAGTACACAAGTGTTCTTCATCTTTATCTCCCTCATATTGTCTCCGCAATTGAACGTCCTCCTCGGCTTGGTCCAAAGCTGTGAACTGGAAATGGCTATGCGAACATTCTCCTTCACTGATCTTTCTTAGAGAAGACCACTGCACTGAAGACTTTAGAGCTATATTCCTAGAGTTTCCAGCGGCTTCTTTAGTGCTCCACTGACTGATTCTGTTGCGTGCTAAGTCTTTTTTACCTCTGACTGAAGTATTGGACCGGTTGGTGGGCTTAACACTACTCCTCTCCTTGTTACTAGCCTCACGGCCCAGCTTGAAAGGCTCATCCTTATGGCCTTCATTAACCTCACGGCCCAGCTGAAAAGATTCATTAAACACGCCTCTCTTATGGCCTTCATTAGATTTTCTGCCCAACCCTTCAGCCCAATCCTTAAGCCCACTCGCAGGTCCAGCCCTGTAATCACGTTTCAGTGATCCCAAGCCAACATTTGCGTGACCCCCAGGAGTACCAGAATTTTTTGTCTTTCTCTGCCCAGATTTTCTACGTTCCACTAACATCCAAGGACCGTACCTTACATTCTCTGTCCCTGCACCCGTTTCCTCCATCGTACCACTAGCTGGAATGGTACCATGCGCATCATGCAACTCGCGTGCATTGGCTGTCTGGGTCGGATCATCACCCGCTTCTGCATTCACCGGTTTTCCCTCCGCCGGGCTTCTAATGGTGAACGGACATGCCTCTTTCTTGTGCCCGATTCTTCCACATGAGAAACATAGTTTTTGGATTCCTTCGTATATCACTGGCTGCTCAAATCTCCCTATAAGGATCGTATCAACAAGCGGCTTATTAACATCAATCTGAATACAGAGTCTGGCATACCTCCCTCTAGCCTCTAAAGCTGTGTGGTTGTCTATTCTAAGCACCCTCCCAATTGATCCTCCTATCTGCTGGAGAACTTTAGGTTCATATAGCTCCAAAGGAAGTCCATGCAGTCGGACCCAGGTTGCTATGGAAGAAACACAAGCACACGCAGGCTTAAAGAAAGGTTCCCACGGCCTAATAGAGAGGAAATGACCGGCGATGAACCACGGTCCATTCTTAAGAACAACCTCCATGTCTTCTTTCAAGGAAAATCTAACTGAGTAGAAATCTTCTCCTAAGTCTACCACGTCTAGTCTCCCAACTGGTTTCCACAAGATATTAAGCTTGTTTTGGAGAACATGGAACCCCACCGTTCTGCCATACAGCTTAATGATTAAAGCGTTTGACCACGGCTTCCTAATCCGGATCTTTGTTTCCTTGGAGAGTTTCACCGCCACAAGACCTTGACGCAGTTCCTCCATCTCCTCATCTGAATCGGCTTCCATGTCCAACATGTCCGTGAAGTCGAAAGCTGTAGCATAAGCACCTGGCATTTCCCCCACCAGTTTTTCTTTGAAAGTTCTCCTCTCTGAACCCCATGTATCCTGTAGTCCCTGGAAATGGCCTCTCTCACTTGCACCGTCAACAAACTCAGCATGGTGAACTTCCTTCACCTTCTTTTTACTCCTAGACAACTCGGCTTCCTCCTCCCTGGAGAGGGTGCGGTTTTTTGGACGAGCGTCAGTCATGCTATTATGTGTTGATGCTTCATGGAAGGACTAGCCATGGATTGTAAATAATAATGTTATTAATAAGCTTAGTGAAATATGTTAAACGCATGTAGCTAAAAAAAAATTTAAAGAAATGTTACCTAGGCAATGACAAAAGACATCCCTAATGGAGAAAATGGCCAGCCTTTTGACCATTATGTTCAAGGATGAACTGACGATTAGGGGCATTATGTTAAATGACTAGGAAAATGCCACTCATGGGTCTATGCAGTCTGCAGTGTGCAAGAACTATCCACTGATAAACTGCACTGATTTATGTTTCGGTCATGAATACCAGTTCTTTTGCATAGTTGAATACTGCATTATCTTCCCTTATTGCAGGGGAGTCTTAATTTGAGGTTAACTTTTGACATACACTATTGGAAGAGAATATATAGGGTGGAGGAAAATTTTGGCGTGACATGCTGTTTTAATTGGTAGATTCTATATAGAAATTCCCCAATCAGAGAGAATTTAGGATTACTTTAATGGAAAAGAGACTAGCGTGTTCTTGATTGGCACTGTATATAGAAGTTTTTTTTTTTTGGTAAACTGTAGATAGAAGTTACTTATCATGTCTTCTTGTTTCTGGAGCAAGTTTATGTTGCTTGAATAAAACAAATCCTCATGTATGACTGGGTTTAGGTGGCCAGACATAATAGTCGGAATTTGCTGATCAATTTCAGTCTTCAGTTGGGTGCTTTATGGTTTTGAATTGGCTGTCTTGGTCTTCCCTTTTTATTTCTTTTGTCTAATTTAGAACTATTTAATTGGTCAATAGTTTTCGTGCTTATTTGAGGAGGTAATTAGTGACTTTGAACACTATATTTGTATTCATTAGATGACATGAAACACTAAACTTGGTTATATGTGTTAAATGCAGTTCCAGAAATTGAACAGGGACTCTCTGATGCTGCAAATTCAAAAATAACTGTTAGTTTTACTCCACACCTAATGCCAATGGTAATAATTAACCTGTTAAATTCTTATGTTTCTCTATGTTCAGTAACTCTTTCAAAGTACTAAAGTATTTTATTCCTTTTCTGTCTTCTAGATCCGTGGGATGCAATCAACGATATATTTGGAAATGGCTCCAGGTGTAACAATTGAGGACTTATATCAACAATTGAAGATCTCTTATGAGGTATACCATTTCATTGTAGTTCAGTGGGTGAGCTACTTGTCAGATCCATCATTTATCATCATAAGGAGTTAAAGTAATTAAATTGAGCATAAAATAGAATGATTATGGTGTATGCACACAACAGGCGCACATAAATTTTAAGACATCAATTATAGATAACTTGCATCTCCTTGGGCATACTTTTGGTCTCAGTTTCAACCTTCACCTGATAATAGCATGCACATGGTTTGATGTATATACTGCGTCTTGGCTTTTATATTCTAGTCTGCTTTCTTAGGTAATGAGTGGGATTTCCATATTTATTTATTTTTTTGTTGCAGGATGAAGAATTTGTAGTTCTGCTGGAGAGAGGAGTTGTCCCTCGCACTCATAATGTTCGAGGATCTAATTACTGTTTTATAAATGTCTTTCCCGATCGAATTCCAGGAAGGGCAATAATTACTTCAGTTGTAAGTATATGTTCATCCACTTCTATGTTCAGATTTATCCATTTCTATTATAAAATGTTATCTTCAGGATCATCATTGGCTAAGCTCTTAGAAACTTGCTGCAGATTGATAATCTTGTGAAGGGAGCTTCAGGTCAAGCTTTACAGAATCTCAATGTGATGATGGGATATCCAGAGAATACAGGGCTTCTGTACCAGCCCTTGTTTCCTTAATAAACTCATTATTTCCATTTTCAGGAAGAGTTAAAGCATGTAAGTCTACATTCAACTGTGCAGTCTATTTGGTTAAGCAATCTCTTTTTAACTGTTGTTGAGGATTGACACTTTGTTTTGATTAAACTCTATCAAGGTTGTTGCAAGTGACATTTCATTGTTTGTTGCAGGAAATGATGTCGTGGAATCTCTCTTGGCGTTAAGTTTAATACTGTTTTGTTCTGTAATACTCATTAGTGAAAGAGTATTGTTAGAATAGTGTCTTCTATTAGAAATTATGTATGACTGATTTGATAGCGTTTGATCATGAATAATAGTCACATTTGGGAATTAATGCTTATTTAAATGTAGCCTCCTGATTCAGTGCACAGAAATTTGCAAAATAATCACAATTCTGCTTTCCATAATTTCTTTTCAGTTCCTCATCAGATTAATAACATTGATTGGATGCAAATTTTAACTGTAAACAATCATCCATGAGATTGATGAGTGAGAATCAAAGGAAAATCTCAGTAGATTGTGAGAATCACTTGTGGGCAAGCGGAGGGAAATAAGTTTGTAACTATTTATGTTGCTTGAAAAATCAAGGAAATTACTACAATAATAGAATGGTAAAATGAATGATGCTTGAAAAATCAAACAGATTGATGGCAGGATTTATTCATAAATATGGATTTAAACATATATGTAAATGGTGGAAAAGAACCTGCGCCCACGTTAACATGATGTCAATCTCCCTTCCATCCCCAAGAAGAATATTTACTTCCAGGCAGGAAAATGTACTTTTCATTTAGCCATGTTATATATAATTTTAAATGAAGTGATACTTTGTACGCCTTTTAAGTTGTTTGATTTGTTTCAAATGGAGACGATCTTTTTCCAACTAGAAATGAGTATGCACAATTCTTTTGATTATGATCTCAACTGTATGTATAATTTACTGCCCATTAGAATCTAAGTCATTGAGGTCCGATCATAAAGTAAGTCAGGGAATGTTTTTGGACTTTGGTGGTATTTGAAGGGGAAAAAATCACTTTCCAGTGAATTTTTAAAAATGGTTGAACTCCTAAGCATTGTCCTATAATGCAAAGCATGAGTCCAAAAACAATTTTGTATTTTGGGTTCCTTTTCTCCTAAATTTTTTTTCAAGAGACCCTCTTTAACGGTTTGTTTCAACATTAATTTTTCAAGAATCAAGATGCTAGTTGAGCTTTAAGCTGAAAAAATAAGATAAAAAAAATCATAGGTTAAAAAATGAGGGTGTCTGGCTTATCATTAAAAAGGTGCTTTAAGGAATACTTAAATTTACTATAAAACGCTGCTTTAGAGAGATGGGGTTGTAGAACACTTTATCTTCCTCAGAGAGTGATAATCTCTCCCTCTGTTGACTCTGTCGATAGTAGGGCTAGTGGGTTCTTTTTCTTGGGGGTGGGGAAACAGTAAACATCTTTATTTCTTTCTATTGTTCTGAGCGCCCTCATTAGGTAATGGAGGATGTACTCAACGACTGGAAAAGGTTTTCTCTACTGGAGGAAGAAACTAATAGGGTTACTCTGGATGAAGAAAACCCTAATGCTAAAGAGGTGATTCTCGTAGCAAAATTCATGACTAGAAGAGCGCTTAACATCGAGGCGATTGGAAGAACTCTCAAGCCTTTATGGAAAACCCAAAACGGTTTTGAGATCCGAGATGTTGGTAACCATATTCTACTGTTCGTGTTTAACAATGAAAACGAGGCTGAGAGGATTTTGGCTACTAAACCGTGGACATATGACAAACACCTTATAATTCTCTCTCGCTATGATGGATCAAGCCCTATCTGGAGTATCAGATTTCACACTGTAAAATTCTGGGTTCAACTCCATGGGCTTCCAGTAAATAGACTAAACGAGAAGACGACTTATGAGGTCGAAAATAGCTTCGGGGAAGTTTCTAGAGCAACACAGGCTGGAGAGCTAATAGGTGGTGATTTTCTAAGGGTCCGAGTCGGCGTGAATGTCACTAGACCACTAAACAGAGGACGTAAAGTCCTCCTCGGCAAGGACGGTGAGGTGTGGGTAACTTTTAGGTACGAGAAGATGCCAAACTTCTGTTATTGGTGCGGAATGGTATCCCATGATGTGAAGGAGTGCAGTGTCTAGCTCTCTAGCAAGGGATCGTTGTCACTAGACCAGCAGTGGTATGGTGCGTGGCTCCGAGCTGATCCTTTCTCAGTGGGGAAGAAGCCGTTTGTGTTTGTCTCAGGCACCGGAGGTGATTTCGGAGGGAATGATGGCCCGGTAAGAAGTAATAGGGGTTCTGAGAGCAGGCAACAGACGAAGGAGACACCGCAGACGGTGGTTGCTAGCCCCGTTGACCCCAATCCGTCCACTGAGTTTCAAAATATAGCAACTTCGGAATTTCAGGCACCAAACTCTCCAACTTCCCATGCAGGTAACGATGTTGATGGCCCTGAATCTTTTCCTATTGTGTTGCCTGGAAATATGCATACCAAAACGGTAAACTTTGATGATCAAATCTCAGGATATTGATATGGAATTAAGCAAATATGATTCTCATGCCACTCTCTTAGCTAACCCGGATTTTCAAGATGATGTGTCTCCTAAGGAGTCTAGCAATGCTGATGTAATCTGTATACGTGACAATCATGCTCCCTTGACCTACAATGATGCATATGTGCCCAATACAAGCTCACGTGACCATGAGGGGAACCAATCATGTTTGAGAACTTGGAAACTTTTGGCACGTTTGAATCAGAATGTTGAACCAGCCATGCATGCACCAATTCTGGGTAAACAAACTATTGAAGCTAAGGGTATTGAAGAGACAGAACAAGCATCTAAGAGGGTGCAGACTTCAGATGGTGATCACTATATATTGGCGGAGGCTGCTGTGCAGTCCCACCAATCCCAATGAGTTGCTTAGCATGGAATTGTCGTGGGCTTGGGAACCCATATACAGTTCAGGAGCTTGGAGATTTAATCCGGATTAAAGATCCCTCTGTCCTATTTTTAGCTGAGACATGGGCAGATGAAGCAAGGCTAAAAGAATTAAAGAGAAATTTGGGATTTGATAGGTTGCACTTTGTAGAACGACTAAACAGAGGAGGAGGTTTGGCTCTCTTTTGGAAAAATAATATGGACTTGCAAGTTCAAACGTCTTCAAAAAACCATATTGATGCTATTGTAAATAAAGGGGTAGATGGAGCATGGAGTTTAACGGGTTTTTATGGGGAACCCGTGACACACAAAAGAATTGAGTCTTGGGATCTCCTTCGAGATCTTAATTCTAGGATGGCACTTCCTTGGCTTTGCCTAGGAGATTTTAATGAAATCACTAGACAATTATAGAAATTGGGAGGTAGTATCCGAAGTCAGGCACATATGTAACTCTTTAGAGATGCTATTGATGAGCGTGGTTTTATGGACCTTGGATTTACAGGTTCTCAATTCACTTGGAAGAAGCACTTTAATGATGGCCATTCGGTGTGGGAGAGATTGGATCGGGGTTTGGCTACTAGAGAGTGGATGCTTAAATTTGTTGGAACTATAGTCCACCATTTACCTTCCTTCACTTCGGATCACAATCCTATATGGATAGTGCCACGAAATCTGATTTTTTCGACTGCAACCAAACCTTTCAGGTTCGAAGAAATGTGGCTGGTAGAGAAAGGGTGCACGGATACTATTCAAGCTGTTTGGGCCAAGTAGGATTCTATAGACCTGGGTATTAGAGTTATAAAGAAGATTGAGAGGTGTGGTATTGAACTGAAGAAATGGAGTATGAAGAGTTTTGGCAGCATACAAAGAGAGCTAGAATTAAAGAAAAAGGAGATTGTGAAAGCTGAGAAAGAAGCCATGAGGTCTGGACAAAATTTTCAGCTTAAAGAACTAATGCTTGAGCTCAATAATCTTATGGATAAGGAGGCTAGGATGTGGCTGCAAAGATCCAAAGTTCAGTGGGCAAAATATGGTGATAGGAATTTGAAGTACTTTCATGCACGGGCCACTCAAAGACTTTGACGTAACTCTATCCATGCTCTGAAGAAAGGTGATGGCACTTGGTGCCAAAATCAAGAAGAAGTGACCGACTCTATTGTGGCTTATTATCAGGAGTTATTTAATTCGGCCAACCCCACTAACTTGGAGAATACCACCCAGTACATAAACACCATTATTAATGAGGAGATGAATACAAAATTGGTGGCTAATTTTGAGGCTTCGGAGGTGCATGATGCAATTAAACAAATGGCTCCCATAAAAGCTCCCGGCCCGAATGGTATACCCCCTATTTTCTATCAATCTTATTGGGATTTATTAGGTGAGGATGTCACCTCTTCGGTGCTTCACTTTTTAAATACTGCATCATTGCCTGCTAACCTTAATCATACTTTTATTACTCTCATTCCAAAGGTTAAAAATCCGGAATTTGTGTTTGAATTTCGGTTTATCAGCCTGTGTAATGTACTGTATAAAATTCTTTCAAAGGTTTTAGCAAATAGACTCAAAAAAATCCTACCAAATATTAGTATTGAAAATCAGAGTGCTTTCACAAAAAGTCGTCTTATTTCAGATAATATTTTGGTAACTTTTGAGTCCTTACATAGCATGCAGAGACATACTGGCAAAGATGATTATATGGCCATAAAGCTGGATATGAGCAAAGCTTATGATAGAGTGGAGTGGGTGTATTTGGAAGCAGTGATGAGGAAAATGGGGTTTGATGAAAAATGGATTCGATTGATGATGACTTGCATTACTACTGTTTCCTATTCTATCCTGATTGATGGGGAACCTAAAGGCTTGATCACTCCAACCCGGGGTATCAGACAGGGGGACCCATTATCCCTTTTTTTGTTTTTGTTGTGTACTGAAGGTTTGAATGGTCTAATTGTCCAAGCAGCCAACCGTGGAGATATTAAGGGCTTTGCTTTATGCAGAAATGGCCCTAGATTAACACATCTTCTTTTTGCAGATGATAGTCTACTTTTTTGCAGGACCACAGATCAGGAATGCAGTAATATTTTGGAGATTTTGGAGGTGTACAAGAGCTGTTCTGGCCAACAAATTAACAGAAATAAAACCACCATCTTCTTCAGTAAGCTCACTTCTGAAGAAAAAAGGGAGCACATCAAACTAGTGTTGGGGGTTCCGGAGATTAAATAGTATGAGAAGTATCTTGGGTTACCATCCTTTGTAGGGAGGAGGAAAAAAGCCATCTTTGAATTCATTAAGGAAAAGGTTTGGAGAAAGTTGCAAGGGTGGGAGGAAAAATTATTATCTCAAGCAGGGAAAGAGATCTTGATCAAAGCAGTCGTACAAGCAATTCCCACCTACACTATGAGTTGCTTCAAACTACTTGTAGGGCTATGTACTGAATTGGAGAGTCTTATTCGGAAATTTTGGTGGGGACAACGAGGAAATAGGCGTAAAATTCATTGGGTCAAATGGAAGACAATTGTACAATCCAAACTTGATGGTGGTATGGGCTTTAAAGATATGGCTCTCTTCAATGACACCTTGTTAGCCAAACAAGCTTGGCGTCTCCTACACAATAAAGACTTGCTTCTCCATAGAGTCTTTAAAAGTAAATTTTTCCTAGACTGTTCTTTCATGGAGGCCCCAAAGTGTGCTAGTGGTTCATATGCTTGGAGTAGTTTACTTAAGGGCAGGGAGGTGTTGTGGAGAGGGGCATGCTGGAGAGTAGGTAATGGAGAATCTATCAGGATTTGGGACTACCCTTGGTTGCCTAGCTTAGAGCACCCGAGGGTCTTATCTCCAGCCATTGATGGTCTACACGAAGCTACAGTAAACTGCCTAATCAACCCAATGAGTAGAAGCTGGGATAGGGATGTTGTGGTTGGTTTCTTTGCTCCTTTGGATGCGGACTTGATACAAAAAATCCCACTTAGCCCTACAAACGTTAAAGACAAATTCATATGGCCTCATGTATCCAATGGAGTGTATACGGTGAAGTCGGGTTATAGGTTCCTTGTTCAAGAAAAAGCTGGTTCACGGCCTTCTCCTTAAGCTCAGGTTGATACTCCAAGCGTTTGGCATCGAATATGGGGGCTTTTAGTGCCGAACAAAGTAAAAAACTTCCTATGGAGGGTGTGTAAGGAAGCTTTACTAGTAAAGACTAATCTGGTTCGTAGGAAAGTCTTGACCGAAGATATTTACTACCACTGTAATTTGAAAGCAAAAGACGGATTCCATGCACTGTGGGACTATGCAAACCTTTCAGCCATTTGGGAAGCTGACACTTTATGGTTGTTTTGCAGGTCAAAAAAGTTTGCAAACTTCTATGAGCTAGCATGCTTCGTGTTGGAGAATGGTAGGAATCCTGAACTGTTTGCAATTTTGGTATGGACGATCTGGTCTAGGCACAACCAGCTTCAAACAAGTAACAAGCCTTATCCGCTCACTCAAGTCCTCCCTTCAGCCAAGCAGATGCTCCAAGATTTCACCCAAGCACAACCAGCTATTTCTACTCTTTTGCCTTGGCCACAAAGGCAACCACCTAAGTGGGAGCCTCCTCCTTCACCATTCTTGAAGATCAATTTTGATGGAGCGGTGTTTAAGGATAAGGGCGAGGCTGGAATGGGAGTGGTTGTCTGTGATTCTCATGGGATGGTCATTGCCTCCTTGGCAGAAAAAATTCAGCTCCCATCCTCATCAGATGAAGTGGAAGCACTAGCAGCAGTTCGAGTCGTCACCTTAGCAATGGACCTCAACCTACCCTCTTTTATAGTCGAGGGAGATTCAGAGGTTGTCATCTCTGCCTTAAGAAAGGAAGAGGAATCTTTCTCTTCTTTTGGCCATTTAATTTCCTCTATTAAGCATTATTTACATTCTTGCACTTGCATTTCCTTTTCACACACCCGCAGATCGGGTAACTTAGTAGCTTATTCTTTAGCAAAATATGCGAGACATATTGATGGTTTTTCTGTGTGGATGGAAGATGTTCCATCACAAGTCAATGATGTACTTTTAGCCGATTTTGGCTGATTTTAGTTTATCAATGCAGATGATGGTTTCTCAAAAAAAAAAAAAAAAAAAAAAAAAAAAACAATTCACTGTTCAAGCTTTGTAAATCCAGATATTTAAAGCACTGTTCACTATATTTGCCAAATACTCAAAAACACTAAATAACTATATAGCTAAAACTCTATATTGTAAAAGCTCTCATACTAAAACTCTATAATTAAAACTCTTACCTCCTATAGCAATGCTAAACGCACATTGCTAATTGATAACTCTTATACTGATATATCCTATAAAAAAATCTCTTATACCAATATATATATATATATATATATATGTGTGTGTGTGTATCTGTGTGAGTTGTATGTTTTGACTATTTAAAAAATAACAATAATTGGGGGCCAGCCCGCTCGACTTCAACTTGGTTCCGCCACTGATTTGCTAATCAATGATAAAAAGTTTTTAAATGTGGGAAATGACAATAGAAGACAGATAAAAGTGCTTTGAATTTATAACTCTTTGGTATAAAAAAATGCTATCGTTGCTATTTAGTTCATAAATACTGATTTTTATTTTAAATTGCATCAAAATAATTCAATAAAGGCCCATATATATTTAATTATTATTGAGTGAAATGACATAAAACTCCAAACATTTGACCCAGGTAATGAAACCACAAATTTCTATTTTAATTCATCAAAATTTTATTAATTGAAAAGGCCAAATCTTAAAAAAAAAAAAAAAAAAAAAAAAATTCCACACCATATTTTATGTATTTATTTAAGATAGATAGATAGTGGGGCAGGGGAGGTAGGGTTTGAACTTTGAAATAGGGTGTTACAAATGATGTTATTGCTTATTAGTTGTAAGGACAAAATTTGGATTGGACCCAATATAAGATTGGATATAGCCCAATAAGCCCAAACAATGAATTTGTAGAGCGTGGGTGAAAGAACTAGTTCTATTCAATTAGGAAGACAATAATAGTTGTTGATTTAAGAGCATCAAACACAATTAAGATAAGAAAATCTGTCCTCGACACGGCCTGAGGAGTTATGTGATAATATATTATTCATGAACAAGGTTACAAGAGTTCAAAGGATTATTACAAAGATTTCTTAGTTTTTTCCGATCCCTTTTCTTTAGGCCACCTTTCCAGGCTATATACTATAATCTTGATATTATCTCTACCATACACGTGTAGGTTAGATTCTAGGAACTCTCTCTTGTCCCATCCAACACCTCTCAGAACCTTTAACTAGTAGGTGTAAGGCTGCTTAACCACTGTTCAGGTATCACCTCCACATTAATGCGGCCAGAGAGTTAGTTGGGAGGCATTTACTGCGGGGGTAGCAGCTTTTGAAAATATTTGTTACCTCCCTTTACTCATCCCTTATCCAAGGTCCGACTTCTAGTTGTGATGCAACCTTGAAGAATGTCTAGGATGGCCTGACATTCTTACTGGCTTTGGATCTCCGTTTCAAAGATGACTTTTCTCCTCGGACATATTTTGGACTATAATACACAATCCTTATTTCTTCTTCGCATACCATTCCCATAATAACATTATTTGACCATCCTTGGATTAGTTAATATTCTCGGATTGGGCCATAGGCCCAATTCGTACAGCTTTAATAGTACCTTCTAGCTAACTGGCCCCCACATTAGTTATTACACTATGCTATCACTTAAAGGCCCAACTTCTTACTTTGTTGGTGGATTTTTTTTTTTTTTTTGAGAAAATTGTTGGTGGAGTTAATTACTTAATTATGCAACATTTTATAATTTTTTTTCATATCCTTATATTAAACTAGCATTCAAAATACAAGTATGTTTGTACATAAGCAATTTTTCTAAGTATGGATGCTGTATATGTTAATTGCGAGTGATTTGAGACCTTTTTTCAAGTTTCAAAAGGGTGATTCATTGGATGATCTGATTTCGTGGATTAGGGATGAAGTTTGGAAATGTATCGTTCAATAGGACTTTTTGTAAAAAAAAAGTGAAAGTAAATAAATGAAATTCTAAGTTATTCAGTATTAAGATTGAATTCAAAGTCATCTTTAATGCCATTGGATTCCAAGGAAATATGTTGGATTGCAAACAGATTAATTCACAGTCTAATTTATCTAACAGTTACTAATTTGAAGGTTCACAATAAACATATCAAAGTCTAGATTATCACACTAACATCAAGTAGATTCGAAGTAAACATAAATTCAATATAATTTAAACTAAATTACAAAGTTACAAAGAAACACTTAAAAGCATATATTCTTCCCTAAGGCCTATGAAGTATGAACTATGAGATATTCTCTTAAGAAACTAGATTACAATAATATCAATTTTTTTTTTATTGTTTGTAATATCTATTTCGGAACAGAATATTTATTTTGCAATTTGTCTTCATCGCAAACGATACTTTTATTTTAAAAACTATTACAAGAATTGCCACATAAACTTAATTTTTACAACGGTACGCTTCCTATTGCACCACTTGTCATGTTCTTAATAAACCATGAAAATTTTTAATTAATATCAATCAGTTACGTTAATATGTTATACATTCCATGCTTTTGTTATAGGGACAACAACATTCCTTCAACTAGCCCCAAAGTGTCACTCCTTTCCATCATTGATTTTCTACTAATCTATATACAATAATTTTATAAATATATAAAAATTTACTATATCAATAAATAAATGACGTAGTTACAAGTTAAAATGAGAACCAATCAAGACTTGTCTAGCTCGTTAAAATGATGTGAAAGTTAAGATAAAATGCGGCTACACAAGTGTTTACACTATGCCTTACTAGTACCCAATTATGTCTCCCCCCACCTTAAACCCTCCAATTCCAACACCTCCACAGTTATTCCACTTTGAACTCTTCAGTCTTCACTCAGAAATCCAAGGGCTTCAAGATCTTATCCTCCAACACACAACTATTGCGCTTTAGAAATAACACAATTTCTAAACAAAAAGTGTTTTCACAATTTCAGAAATGACAACCCCATATCCCTCTCATTTGTTATCTGCTCCCACCTTCCACGCTTCCAACAAAATGGCTCTCAGAATTCATTCTCCTCCGTTTCAGAGGTTCAAGGTGAGCTTTTTCGATTACTTTCAGTAAGTGTTGAGAATTTTTGTATCCATAGAAGTGTTCCCTTATTGAATGTGGTGCATATGGGGCTAATTGGTAATGGGAAAATGTGAAATTTTTCTCTCTTTTTGTGCGGATTCTTTTTTCCCATTTTATATGTAGTAAATGGATTTCTGTTTACAATTCTTACCTGGGTGTTTAAGCTTATTGGTTTTTAATATGTTTGGAGGTCTATTTCTTTATGTTTCTTCCAGTTTATATGCTTGTCTGCTTGGAGAAGTGAGTTTAGGAAATAGATCTTAAGAAATTCTGGTAAATAGAAGTTTTATGGTCATGAAAATATGTATTTTTGGGGGGGGGGGGGGGGGGGGGGGGAAATATGGTGATTTTGTTGTTGTTGTGTATTATTTGGAATTTATGGAAATGGGTTTTTTCTAGAATAGAATTTTGTTAAATAAATTGATGCATTGATTTTCATTTTTCTGTTTGTTGCTTTTGGTTTTTAGACTATTATAAAGGTTTAAATGGTAATACACTATCGGTACCTAAGCTTTAGGCCATGAGTGATTTTAGTCCATAAAATTATATGGCTAAACTAAAAACTATCACTTCATCACTCTGTTGAGCGCATTGAGGACTAAAAGCAATCACTTTTAACTATGTTAGTGACTAAAGCAATCATTTTGGTTTTAAGGGTCTGTTTGTGGATAAGTTTGGTCGATGGATTATGGAAGCGGCTCCTATCATGTGGAACATGATGGAGCCAAGTTGACCTTCAATGGACCAAGAAAGAGTAAAATACGGTTTAAAATTAGCGGCCTGTTTGTTTGAAAAGCTTGCTGTTTGGTTCAATATTGCCTTATACCCTGTAACAAAATGCATTCAATTTCTGAGTGTCAATTTCTATGCGATATCGATTAAAAATTTAAAATTGTCTTCCATGGATATGTCTCATTCCTGATGACCATACTTTTGAGTAGAATTTATAGAACTCTTTAGCTAAGATCACTTGGAGAAACAGGTCACACATGCAACTTCATATACACCTCTCTCCTTCTTTTATCATGTAAGGTCTAACAAATATGCATCTAGAGAGTAAAATATGTTTTTATGATGAACGATTAATTTAGAGTGATGAGCCAATATGTTTTTTTTTTGGCTGGGTTAGTGACTTTTGGTTTTGTAAACACAACTAACTATTTAGGACACTGCTTTAGTGTCACACCAATGCAAAATCTTTTGTATCATCAATCATCACTGCTGACATATTAAATTATTGTTTCTGGAGAGAGAGAGAGAGAGGTTATGAATTATGATACTATTAGGTAACACTCTGGCATCCATAAAGTAAGGATTTTATTGAAGATGAATTTGCCACTTTAGATCGAATAAGCATGAGCTCAAATGGCATTTCCTCTTCCTATCAGAATGGGGTGGAGGGTGAGGTTGTGGGTTTAAGACCTACTGGGTGTGTAAAATTTCGAATTCCCTCCCCCCCCCCCCCCCCCCCCCCCCCAAAACGCCAAGAAAAAATGAAGCCAGTGTAGGGTTTAACTTTCAATATATTCCCCATGTATTTCATTTAAATTTCATGCCTTTTGGCAGTATTATTCTCTGCCTTGTAGCTATCTCAATTAACAGCTGAACTAGTTTAGCCTTAAATGCTTTACTGGGTTGGGTGTGGTTGGGTTGCATGCTTTCATTGATTAATGGGTTTATTTTGTTGTAGCAGGGGTCGCCACAGTATGTCAAAGAGCAGAACTGTAGTATGAGTTTTAGACAATTTAGGGCATTTCAGAGTACTAGGCCCAAAGTATTGTGTGCAATAAATATGTCTGCAGGCCAGTCTGATGATCATGGGAAATTCAAATTGGACCATCTACTGAATAAGGCAAGAAAATTGTGGGACAATTGTCCTCAATCAGTCAAGATCTTTCCGTGGAAAAAAGCACTGGGGAACTTTGGTCAACTCATACTTGACCTCACCCTGGCAGTTGTCAAATACTTATGTGTACCTTTACTGGCAGTTTCCTCCCTTAGTGAGATGTCATACTGTGCACATGAAAGGAAGCTTTTTCTTGTCCCTGTTCCACTTGTCATTGGGATTACTGTTGCTGGTGTCTTGAGGGAGACAGCACTGGATATATCTCCACATCTCAAGGTAAGGTTTTTAGCATTAATCAACTATATAGATTAACTAAGACATTAGTTGGGTAGAACATGAGAATTGTCAATTGAAACATCTTGTGCTGTGTATCCACATATGTTGAGAAATGGCATCATTTGATGCCTTAGCACTTATGTTTAATTCACTTCATGTAGAAAAAGTTGTGGATGATGGTGTTGAAGCTATATTTTCCATATTTTGCAATCTTAATTGAAGGTGTTTCTTTAGGAGCATTTTGTTCAGCTCCATCTATTGAATATAGGCTAGTGAGTTCTAGGTCAAGTGACACTTCCTTTCCCCTGCAAGAATAGGATCAAAGATTTTGGGTGTATTTGTTACATATTAGTGAAAGATTTTATTTTATTTTTAAATCATTAAAAGTAAATTAATGAAATTGACTATAACATGCTTTCTCTTTTTAATATTTTTGCTTCCAATATAAACTCCTCATATTTGTCATGCATCATTGAAAGGCCTATTACTTTGTGATTCAAGAGTTAGCCCATTTCTTAGTAGTATGTTTGGTTAGTGCTTCATTTTACAGGACTGTTTTTCTATGGATTAAAGTGGAGGGATATTCTAGTTAATTGATTTTTGTTTTTGTTATAGTTTATGTTTTATTTGATTGTCAGGATGCAGAAGTTCCCTGGCATCTGATTGCTATGGCAATTTTCTTCACATTGATCAAATTGCCAGGACCATATTACCCATATTGGGGGCGAATATTTATTCCACACTTTGCAAATGGGGGTTTATGGAGGACACTGTGGTTTGCATTTTTGTGGAATAGAAGACCCCAAAAGGAGACATTGCAGCAGAAATCTGTAAATGGTGGTCACTCTGAACTGGATAAGCTTTAATTCTAGCAGGCATAATATTTTATTGAATCAGGTACCTTTTTTTTCTTTTTTCTCTTTTTACTGAATATTTGAATCAGGTACTTGTTGCTTGAGAGAGAGAGAGAGAGAGAGAGAGCAGCTGTAGTGTTTGGACATCTTGTGTCCCACTCCATATAGTGCTGCTCATCTCATCTGAGACAGGGATATATACCAATTGTCTAATGGAAATGGTTTAAATATTGGTGATGTTAATTTGTGACAATTCTAAGTTATATTCTTTCACCAATCTGTTACTTGCCTATGCTAGCAGATGTTGGACAAAATTTATGTTTTAAGCTCTGAATAGAGCTGAGATAGAATATTATGTGATAAACACTGGGGATTGATTCATGCTTTTATTTGTGCTGATGTAAGCTCATTCTACTTTATTTAGAAGTTTTCTCAATCTCATTTTGTGAAATACTAAACTATAGTTCTTGTAATTGTGGATTCTTAGATTTCAATGATTTGTGAAGTTAATGCTAGGCTAGTACTAGGCCACTGTATTTGTGGCTTCTTAGATTTCAGTTCTCTTTTCTTTTTCCGTTCTCCTACATGTGCACATCACTCAACTCTGCTTCCGTTAGGCTGCTGGATTAAGGCTTCATTAACACTAGTGTTTTGGGTAGTGTACTGTAAGCTACCCAAAAAAGGACAATACCAATTTTTTTTTTCTTGCTCTTTTCAAGTTTCAGGCTCTGAGGAATAATATTTCCCTTTTGATTTGATACAGGTGATTTTTCTTTTCACCAATGAAGATATAAGAGATCAGATGATAAAAGCCATTCTCAAAAAGTTTTGAAGTAGGAATCAGCTCCTGCTAGAAGATTGACTTGTTGCTTATGGTGGTCTTGATGATTGCTAGAAATGTTTGACAAACAAACAGGGTTCCTGAGTGTGTTCTTGTACGGGTGAATGTATGCTTGCAGGAGTTTTTGTTGCAATGGTGAAAATTTCTTATTCTTCATAGTCTAGCATTTTAAAGCATCATGAGTTCAAAGAAATAACTAGATATTCATAAATCATGTAATCATATTATTTGAGTATACGTAAAATTTTGAAGCTATGTTATTCCTGTTCTCTCCTATCTTTGCACTACCCCATATTTGGCTTAATGCTAAAAGGAATTTCTTGGAGAGCAATGGAACATTGATCATTCCTCCCGTCCTTGTTTCTCATAGAGATTTGTGCATGAATGTTCAATGTTCCAAACCTGAATTTTGATAGCCAAAGTCTTGTATCCAATCCAGTTCATCTACTTCGACTCAATTGCCTTCTAGATGTGTTCATGGCTCTTTGCAATGTTTGGAGGGCAATGACACAAGTTTCTTGTCTACTTAGGTCTTTACCAGGGAAATCCTAGAGATAGGGGGTGAAGATTTTCTAATCAACACCCTACTTCGAGATTGAGTTATGATGTACACAATAACATATTAGTATAACTATCTATTCCAAAGTACAGGGACGCTTGCATTACGCACTACAGACTAAAAAAATTTGCAATGAATATCCTAGTTAGAGATAACGTATCTACTAGTATATTAATTTATAATAATATATATGTGTGTCGTAAATTAATCTGAAATTTAGATGTTAGTTACAAAATTTTATATACAGTATATATTGCAAATTCCTCCGTAATTTAGAATGAATATTTGATCAGTTGTCAGTATCCCTATTTCAAGCACATGTAAAGACTTTGGGCTACCTCATCAAGCTTTGCTAGTTTTGATGCCTGTGACGATCGGTGGCAAGTTATACTCTTTGAAAAATGACTTTTTCCTCTCGTGAATCTGATAGACTCAAACCATTCAACAATGAACTCACAGGGCCATCTATTTCGAGCAAAAGAGAATGGACTAATGGAGATCTCTTCATCTCCTCTAATTGCCATAACACAGTCATTCTACTTCTCATCATTGCCCAATGATGTACACCAAAATTTTATTGAGCGGTTAGGCGTGGTTTTTCAATTCATTATCAACTCTTTACTCAACACCACCTTTCACTACCACCCCTACTTCTCATCATTGTACTTCAGCCACGAAAATACCAAAAAATCAATCTCATTCGACTGCTTAATAGAGGCATTGGTGATTGAAGTTTGAACACCCAAAATGTTGATGATTGACAATAGGTTAGCTCTTTCTAAACTCATATCCTTTGGATCGAATGGTAAGTAAAATAAAATCCCTCATAACACATGACACTTGAATACCAAACAAAAGGTGATAAAGAGTGCATTTGGCCTAAGGTCAAGCAAACCTCTCTCTCTTTTTATAACAAAACTACCAATCTTTTTTTTCCCTTGAAAACTCTAGGGGCACATAAATGAGAAATTGTAGAGACAACCATTCTCACACCCAATTTGATAACTCGTTGACTTATGCAATTGTAAGTGATGGACATTTTCTGTCATGTGTAATCCATCACTTTACATTGACCACTCACAATCGCACAAATCAACAAGTTGTGAAATTGGGTATGAGAATATGTTCGTAGGCGAACTACACATAAATATTGATTAAAAAAAAACACAGTAGTCTTGAGTTATGGTGAAATAATTATTGAAACATATTCAATCTTATATTTAATTTCATAATATGTTGATTTATGCAACTGTGAGTGATGGACACTTTCTACCCACTCTTATATACATAAAATTACAGAATTTATCAATTTGTGAAATTGGGTGTAGATGTCCATACTCCATAGTATTGTTGGTTGTGGTGGGATTGCAAAGGGGAGTGAATTTTTCATTGCCTAAGAAGGTTGTTTTTTCTTTTTTGGGGAGAGGTTGAACCGTTGAAGCCAACGTTGGGTGTTCTTGAATTTGCAAAAAGTAGAACGACATCGTTTAGATATTTCATATCGTTTACGTATATGTATATTCGCTGACTCACTAATAAGTCAGTCTTCTCTTCTCTTCTCTCTCTCTCTCTCTCCTCATAAAAACAAACAAACAAAACCATTTCCCTCCGATCGCTTCCGTTCCCTCCACGGTTCCTCTTCCTCTACCCAACTCATTCCGTGACTCACTGAGTCACGCCGATTCCCTCCGCCATGAGCGACGAGCACGAGGACCCCAACCTGAACGCGCATTCCGAAAGCGTCGACGGCACCAAGCGGAAGATGGAAGAGGACATCCAACTCGCCAAGCAGAAAGCTCAAGAAATCGCCGCCCGACTAGTCGGCAGCGCCGAGTCCAAGCGCCCCCGACTCGACGACTCGTCCGAACTCGCCCCACTCTCTAGCTCCGCCTCTATCCCTTCCTTCCCTGGTATACAAAAAAGAAAATCTCTCTCTCTCTTTCTCTCTCTATTCAAATTCCTAAGGTTTCTAGGGTTTTAAAACTTGTACTGATATTTAAATATTTCCAAAAAAAAATTTAAATCTTAGCTCAATTAAATTCTGCAATTGCTCAAAAAGCGTTCTCATTTTGCTGATTTGGTGTTAAAATGTGGTAATTGAATGTTATCAAATACTATAATGAGCTTTCTTTTTGGTAATTAAGTTTAGGATTATTGTGTATTTGGCTATGACTGAAGCTGAGTGTCATGGATTGTTTCTATGAATTTTGGTTCAAAAATCAAATGTGAGTTGCGAGACTCGATGTTTGGATTTGGGAAATTATGCCTTTGGCTTGTGAATTCTGATTCTGGAATTCAATGGGTGCCTTGTATTGTAAGTTATATAAAAATATTCATGCATTTCATAAGTCTATGAGCAGAATTGGTGGCTTGGATTACTGTGTAGTTAAGGAAGGATGTAAATCAGTATTGTTAAAAAGTAAAAACACAAGCACGACACTCATTGAAGTAAAGCTCATTTTTTAACTTGCAAGGGAAAGATTCATAACTTCTGATACCACTACAACAACCAAAACTTAGTCCCAAAATTAGTCCGGGAGTTAGGGTGAGTCGTATGAATTCTTTTAAGCGATTCTATTCTATCCAAAGTCATATTCTATGTGACTTCCTTAATTGACAACTTAATTGAAATGTGATTTTTTACTATTTCTATCGATGTTAATTTTGGTTTTCCTCTATTTTTTTTGGTCCTCTCAACATGAATCAACTCACTCTTTTTCACTGGTATATTAGTTATCCTCCTTTGAATATAGTTAAACCATCTCAAGCGACTCTATCATCATTTGATTAATAGATGTCACTCCTATTTTTAAACAAATTTCCATATTTTGAATCTTACCTTTCATTCTAATTTCATTTATTCATCTTAACATCTTATTTCAACTACATTCATTTTATGAATATGTTGCTTATTAATAGTCCAGCATTTAGTACCATAGAGCATAGCTAGTCTCATAGCAGCCTTATATAAATTTTCCTTTAGCTTAATCAGTATTTTACGATTGCACATTACTCATGATGTGCTTCTCCACTTCATCCACCCTACAGCTGCTTTATGATTCACATTCTCTTGAATCTCTCCATCTTTATGAATTATTGATTGAAATATCTAAAGTTCTTTATCTTTTTATCTCTTGACCATTAAGTTTTAATGGCCCTTCCATCTTTGTTTCTACATTTACTAAACTTACTAAAATTACATCCATGACATCGAATATAGTAATAATTTTTATTTTATTTTAAAAAGGTCCAAAACTCCAAATCTAAATATCCGATGAGCTCTAGCTCAACTGGCCTCCTTCCTATGAGATGAAGGGTGAGGTTGGGAATTGGAGAGACTGACTGAGAGCATGTGTAACTTACCAATAGAGATATTTATATGGCAAGGAAAAATAAAGAATACTAAAAGAAGTTTTTCCTAGAAGAGAAGAAGCCAAAAAAGGTGTGCAAGCAAAGGAACAACCAAATAAGCAAGAAGAGAGAGTTTTGAAGCAGTATGATGTCTTTGTGTTGGTTTTATAAAGAAGTGTAGCTTTGAAGCAGTATGATGTCTTTGTTTTCAATTACATTTGCAGTTTGTCGATAAGTTTGTGTATTTGGTAGAATTATGAAACTTAGAAGGGAAAAAAAAAGTTGAATTATGAAACTACCAACCAACGTATCATGTCTTCTCTTTACAACTTTTTCACATTTTTTTTCCTTTTTACTTCTCTGATAAACATTAATTAGCTTATTCGAGTTCATATTAGAGGTTTTATGTTGTGTAGACAATTTAACTATTGATTTCATGTGGTCATCCACCTCTAATCAGAATTTTGACCTTTTTTTATCTGCATTTTGTTGCCTTTTTATATTTGCACATATGAGCTTGTGGTAGCATACGTGGGTGATCTACTGACCATTGATGTTTATTGTGCATATGTCTCCAGAGCCGTTTGTAGGCTGTGTGACTTCTTTTCTGGGGATGGGGGTCCTCATCGTCGTAGTAATTGCTAATCAGTGGTAACTGTCTGGGGTTGATATCATGCATCTAAGATCTCTTTTCATGGATAATTTTCCCAACTTGTATAACTTTATTTTCTACTTTTGGAACATTTTTTCGTTTTATAATTCTTTATAGTGTTATGAATATCCTGAATTGGGACCTCCTCTACTGTTTAAAATTTTCCCATTTTACTGTCTCCTTGCTCCTCATTTTAGAACTTGCACAAAAGTTTCCTTGTCTGCTGTTTGCTGACTCACTGGCTGTTTCAGTTTCTTTTGCTTCTCAAACAGCTCAATATCATGGTTTACAAGGCACAAGTAAGAGAATTAGTATTCCAAATGGCAAGGTACTTGGTCATTGACTTACCTCTCCTGAAATGCTCTTTGCATGCTGCTGGTGAAATTTATATTCCCATATTTCGTTTATAGGTTGGTGTTATTATTGGGAAAGGAGGAGAAACGATAAAATATCTTCAACTTCAATCAGGGGCAAAAATCCAGATAACCAAGGATGCTGAGGCAGATCCTTATTCTCTGACGAGGGATGTGGAATTGACGGGTACGTCAGAACAAATTAGTAGAGCAGAACAGCTTATCAAAGATGTAATTGCAGAGGTACTGTTATGGTTAGATTTTTTTGTGTATTGATGGCACTAGCATTTGAAGATCCAGTTCTCTGTATGGATGCATCTAATAATTTTGTTGAACAGACGGACACTGGGGCCTCTGCTCCATCTCCAAATCAGGGATTGAATATCATGCAACCTGGAGCTGAACAGTTTTCAATGAAAGTTCCTAACACTAAGGTAAATCTTTTTTATTTTTCTTCTCTTCAGTTGATACTGAGAGTAATGCTTCGCATTTGCACTGATGTTGTCTGTAGGTTGCTTTGCTCATTGGCAAGGGTGGTGAGACTATTAGAACCATGCAAAGCAAGTCAGGAGCTCGTATTCAGGTTTGTAATTCAAGGGAATAAACTTTGAATTTAGAGGGGTATTTATTCGTTCTCAGGCATTATATATACTCATAAATTCTGCAGCTTCAAGGTCGTATGTCATTTTAACCTGATATTATGTCCATGCGTCTTATTTTCATGTTTTTGTAATTCTAATTTGTTGTGGGATAGGCTAGAATCGCTAGATGGTAAATGAGAATTTGAATTAAATCACTGAGGAGTAATTTATGAATAAAATATCTGAGAGTAGGGTGTTTTTTCAGAAGAAGACAAGTAAGGACTGGCTAAAAACTTATGATTTGAAGAAGACAATTGACAATTAGGGTTTATGGATTGAATGTGTTTTAATTTGACTACATTGATTGCTTGAACTTTCTGGAACAAAGTAAACCATGCTGGAAATTAAAAAGGGATGAGAAGGCAAATGGGCATAACACGGTATTGTTCATGATCAAAGATTTTGAGTTGCACCTTATAGAGAGACAACACTTATTAGTAATCCAGTTAGTTAAGTTTAGTTAGGACTCTCATTACATTTTAAAGAGAAATTGTATATAAACAATGTGTTGAATCAGAGAGGTATTGTGTCCTGTTTGGGGTGTACTCAAACATCTTAGAGGTATCTAGCTTACAAAAACTTGCAACTTCTTGGCTGTAATGCACTAATACTTTCACACTCTTCTGTTTATATATATTGTTTTGGGAGGAGGGGGGGGGGGGGGGGGGGGGGGGGGGTTTACTGAGGAAAAAAAAAGTATATATTTGCTTGTCTTAATTAGAAAAAGTCAGAATTGTTAGATATGGCATGAATAATCTTGCATTATATATGACTTCTCAAGTTTGAATGTCATTTATATGTTTCTTTCTCAGATTATTCCATTGCACCTGCCTCCTGGCGATACATCAACAGAGAGGACAGTTTATATAAATGGATTGACAGAGCAAATTGATTCAGCAAAGGAATTGATTAATGATGTAATCAATGGGGTGAGTCATTGGCTGGTCCATTGGATTGATATTTTTAAATTTGGTGATTTATTTCATAGCTAAAATTGCAATTATAGTTGACAAGGTTATGAAGAACTGGCATTCCTTTGTACTATCGAATTCTTCCAAGTCTTTTCCATGATCAATAATTTCTTCATAAGAATGTGATTAATTTTCTACTTTCAGTTGATGTGTTCATATACATTTGTGGCACTGTTTTGCTGGGTGAAACCCCAAACTGAAGTTCTGAAATTCATTTGAAAGCAGTTTATGTTTTTGTTACCATTTTGCCTCTGGTAAGAGGTGAAAAAGAAAAAAGGAAAAGAAAAAGGAAGAATAATTATTTTTTGATGAGGTCATCTTTTATGTATTTACTTCAAAGTTAATGCAATTAGAGCTATTTGTATCCTGGCTATATCAAAACTGTTCTCCTGATTAAATCCTACTTGCACGTGAATTTGTTCAGAAGCAGACTTGGGACCAGTACATGACAATTAAACTTTGGATGACTGTGCTGGAACCAAGATAACAACTGCCATCCCTGCTAATGTTCCAATTCTTATTATAACTTAGTTGTTGAGATGTTTTGTTCGAGTCATTGGAGCATTCATCTAGACCTTTCTAAAGAAATGCTAAAACATCCATCTTCATGTTTGAGTCCTCAACATGTAATTTACTGGACTGTTGCTTCTTGGTTAGTTCTGTGTGTTTATTTTTTGTACCTGGTTTGCTTTCTTCAGAAACGTATAGTAAATCCATCTGGAGCCAATAGCTATATGCAGCCAGCTTACCCTCCTCCTAGTTGGGCTCCCCCAGTACAACCTCTGATGCAGCAGCAGCAGCAGCAGCCAGCTCAGTATGGGTACCCTTATAATACAACTTCGGCTTACTATGGTAACTATCCTACTGCCCAGGTAGCAGGTTGGGATCATTCAAATCAATCCATGTCTCAACCATCTCAGCAAAGCACTGGATATGGTTATTATGCACAACAAGGTCACGTGGGTTCAGCTCCACCAAACCCTAGCTACAGCTACGGTCAGACACCCCAAGCCACCAACTATGGTTATGACCAGGGATACTCTCAGCAGCCACCACAGTATGGACAAAACCTCTCAAGTCAGCCTCTGCCTATTGAGCAGCAGAAACAATCAGGATATGGACCACCTGCTGTGTCACCACAACCGAATGGAACTCCCTCCCAAACTACTCATCCATCATCTACTTATCCACCTGCTTACAGTCAGCCAGTGGCTGACCCTCAAGCTGGGTATTGGGCATATCCAAGCAGCACAGGCCAAGCACCAGCTCAAACAGGTTATGATCAATCTGGTTACTCTCAAACAGGTTTTGAAGCGCAACAAGGAGTCCAAGCCCCTACACTTTCAACTCAGCCAGTGTATGGACAAGGTGGGTATCCTCAACCAGCACCTGCACCAGTCAATTATGATCATGGGACAAATCCTCCTGCTTACTACGGACAGCCACAAACCCAGTCACAGCTACCAACCAATGGGTTTGTACAACCATCAGTTTCTGGAGCTGAAAGAAATGTCGATGGGAATTCAGACGCAGGTAATGGCTCGAATCTTGATGTACAAGAAACCATTGGCTCTCAAAGCTGAAGTTTCTTCTGATTAAGGACATTCTCTTCACATTTTTCCAGTCTTTTTGTCTATTTACCTGGACAAGAATTCTTGTTGCTCTTTTATAACATCTGCTAAGTGGCGGATGCTACAATCTAGGCTTAAAATGTAGTCATGAACCCTTTTTATTCATGTTTGTTATTATTGAAAACCTGTGTCAGCAGTTCTAGCAGATTGCAATTTCTTATTCTTGCCTCTTCTTGATTTGACCACTGCAAATTGTTAAAATTATGGCTTCCCCAAAATGTGGTGCCTGGTGGCTCTGGTATTTTGTGCATTTGCAAGGAGACAATTTTTGACCCGCATGCATATACATTTGGTGAGTTTGGATACATTTTAATCCAAACTTTGGTTGTCAAAATTGAATATCGAAAATTTTGTGGGAGTTATATTGTGATGACTAAACAACAAGAGGGTGAAGTATAATATATCCTAATTGATGGATAAATTTGTGTCCCAAAATGCAAAATACTTAAATTTGGGTGGAACTATAATAATTTCATTTTTAATCTAAAATATTTAGAATTCAAAATATCAGTACTGAAAATCTATTGACTAAATTGTGATGGGACAAGGATAAATTGTAACTTTCCCAAAAAGTAAAATGGTCTCAAATTGCTAAGGTCTTGGACTCGCTGTGTACTTGATCAAGTTGATCCCCAGTCAAATGTTGACATTTTCATCTTATTCTGAAGTTGGAATCCAAAATAAATTACTACAAGCCTTAATCGTTCTAACAAAGGTTAAAATAAAACAAAAGTGTTCAAAATTTATTGTGGAGTGTGTAGAAATCAAAATTTTACAAAAATTGTGTACAGGATGATCTGTAATAGCATTAAAATGTACACGAACTTATCGGTTAAGTAGAAACATTAGCCCTCCCATAAACCAAGATGCAACTTGCGGTCTCATTTGGAAGTCAAAAATCCATGAAAGGCTCAAAATGTACTTGTGGCGTATTGCTGCAAATTGCTTACCTACTAAAGATCGTTTAGCCAGACTCTATGATTTAGATGATGTCCTTTGCCCTCTTTGCAAAGATGCTGAAGAATCTAGCCTTCATCTCTCTATCTCTTGCCCCTTTACGAGAGCTGTGTGGTTTAATTCCCAATGGGGACTAACGTTAGAAAATCTGAACTTAAACTCTCCTTCTCATCTTATTGGGCTCTTCCTTAATCCTCCCGCTGAAGGTAATATTGTGGGAGTTAAAAGGGATGAATTCTTATTGTTTGGGGCTGTCATTTGCGAAGACATTTGTAGGGCTAGAAGCCAAGTTATCTTTGAAGGCAAAGAAACTAATCCAATTGAGCTATGCCAGAAAGTTGATAAGTCCATAGGTGAGCACAAAATGCCCATAGCAACTCATTTGGGCTTCCAATTGCCGAAACAAGTTCAAAGGTGGAAGAAACCACCCAGAGATTCAATCAAAATAAATGTTGATGCTGCTTTCAAAGATGATAAATCCTCCATTGCAGCGGTTGCTAGAGATTGGAGAGGTGAAGTGGTTTTTGCATGTGCTAAGAGAGTATATTCCAACCTCTCTCTTCAGGCAGAAGCAGAAGCCATTAAATGGGCTTTAAGTTTAGCTAAAAGTATTGATGCAGCTGCTATAATTGTGGAAAGTGACTCCAAAGGCTGTGTAGACGCTTTAGCTCCTTCTGGTAATCAGGTTCCCTGGAGAATTAGAGGTTTATGCAATGAAATTCTCAACTTGTTGTCACTTATTCCTGGCGGTCATGTCGCCTGGATCCCTAGGGGAGCAAATAAAGCAGCTCATTCTCTAGCTAAGTGGTCATTTGTGAATAATGTTTTTGGTTCTTTCGATGTAGGTTTCAGCCCTTCCTGTTTTGAGCTTATCATTACGGATGAGACTCTTTTTTCCTCTTTGTAGTTCCTTTGTCTTGTGAATAAAATTTCTTGTTCATAAAAAAAAAAAAAAAAAAAAAAAAAAAAAAAAAAAAAAAAGAAAGAAAGATAACAAGAGACAAGTAGCCACATATTCAATTTTGATGTCTCTTCGTTCTACCACAAAGCAATGCTCCTTGTAATTCTCTTGCACAAATTGAGGCAGAAGCTACTCTTCTCGCATTCTCTTCAGTTGCTCTCCATGGCTGCAAGTTTTTCCATTTTGAAGGTGATGCAAAAATTATTCTTGACCCCATGATTGATCCAAACCTGAGATTAGGAGAAAGAAACATTGAATTACATTAAGGAGCATAGAGTATCGGAGTTTGTTGTAAGTGTATTGGGAAAAAGTGACTACCTTTAAATTAAAAAAAAAAAAAAAAACACACACACACACACACACTCACATGCCTTTTAACTAAAAGTTGAATAAATTATATATTTCTGGACAGGGATAATAATTAAACTAGAGGGCGTCGTTATCAATCCCAAAATCATTATATATATATATATATATATATTAAAACATGAATCATTGAATCTCAAGTGAGAGAATATGAGATTCTACCATATATATGATGCATTTTTCGAAGAAAATTCTTTCATTTAGCCTTCCTCTCATATTTTATTCCAAGCGTAATGGCTTAAGATTTTGTCATGTAGCGCATTTCTTAAGAATAAAATAGAATATTCTTTATTTAGCCTTCTACTTCAGCAAAATATTTAATAATTTGTTTAATAATTTTTATATTTAGCAAAAAACAATAGCGTTTTTCTTTTTTAACAAAATTTTGAATTATTATCATGTGTTTAATGCAAAACATGCATTCATTTTGAGTATGGATTTTTTTTACAGGTGGTACACTAATTAATTAGTAATATATAAAAAAGGAGTCTATATGGTCCCTTTTTTTCTCTCTTAAAATAAGTTGGGAGAGAGGATTTAAATTTGGGTTCTTCAAGACCCTCAGTCAGTTGCAGTGAAGAAGCAGAGGTGTTGGCTTGTCGAAAAACTCTTGAATTCGCCATGGAGTCAGGTTTTACTAAGATGATAATAGAGGGTGACAATGTTGCTGTCATGAAAGTAGTGGCAAGCACTTCAGGCGATCTTTCGTTGCTGGGACATGTGTATGAGGACATCAAATGCAGCATTCATGGTTTGCATTTTGCTGATATAAGTTGTATTAGAAGAGGGGGAAACAATGTTGCCCATATTTTGGCCAAATACACTAGAAATATTGATCATGAATTGCGTTGGATGGAGGATTTTCCTCCCCCAGTTATAGAAGCCTTGTATTAGGATTGTTTAAACATGAATGAATGAATATTTGCTTTGCTTTCAAAAAAAAAAAAAATTTGGGTTCTTCAAGCAATACCAATAAGACACAAGAGTTTTTGTGATTTATAATTTTATATGGTTATTTTATAAAAATTATTTTAAAAGATAGTTCATTTTGAATATGATATTTCCACTCAAGTTTAGTTGCCTTAGTAATAATTGAAACAAAAAATATATATAAAATAAAATTTTTTTGATGACACAATAAAAAAAATATATAGAAAAGAAGTATATATTTGTAAGTCAAAGAAGTTTTTGTTTCTTTAATAGAGAAATTTTATTTATTAAGAACTTCATACGGGAAAAGAGAATGTTACCACTTATCCTTATTTTATAGTCATGATAATATGAAAAATTCTCTTTTAGCTTTGTCAAAAATGGCATACCAAAACAAAGTTTGTAAAATAATCCATGTTATTTGTACGGAGGAAATAACAAAAAAGTAAAATTAAAATGAAACTAGTAAGAAGGATATTTGCATTTTTATTTTATTAAAACGATGTTTGCATTATTGAGTAGTATGATCAAATCACAACAAGCAATATATGCCTATTTATATGAGTTATTATCACTGTTTTAAAAACCGGACCAGCCGGTCCGACCGGTTCAACCGGGAACCGGGGACCAATCCGGTCCGGTTAAAAACCCCAAAACCGGCCAAAAATCGGGGTTGAACCGGAAATTCTAAAAAAAACGGTTCTATGTCCGGTTCGGTTTTTAAAACCATGGTTATTATATCAGGCAAATTTTTAAAATTTGTAAATGCATATAATATGATCAAATAACAATACTGCTTTTATTGTTTTTTTTTTTTTTTTTTGTTATAAAATTTAACACTAAAAATTACAAATTTTTTACAAGGAAAATTATTGAGATATTGGAGAAAACTAATACTAAATTTGTGAAGAAGAGAGAAGTGCGCATGTTCAAGAAGCTGGCTACTGTATTTAGCTAAGCAGAGATTAGAGAAATGTGTGCTAAACATATTTTTCAAGAAGCATGCTATTGTGTACAGATCTTCTACAGAATATAAGGCTTTGGTTACAATTGCTGCAGAATTATGTTGGATTTGGATGGGGCTTAGAAATTTTGGAATTGAGATGCTACTTCATAGGATGGGATGTCATATTCAATTGAATGGATATATTATAGCAAAATACTTTAAATTCTTAAATAATTTTGGCAAGCAACATGTTCATGCAAAACCTATAAAAAAATTTTAAAAAAATTATTATGTTTGTGAACACAGTGTTCATAAGCCAAAATTTTTTATGAACACATTATAAAAATATAATATTATATTTTTAAATCAAATCTACACGTTAACAAACTTTTTTATGAATACATAACTATATTTGCTAAACAGTTCTTTACAAGAGAATGATCTCTTTATTAGCAAATTTGTCAAGGAAGAGTGATATTATTTTCCTAAGTCCTTTTATAATACTTAAAACTTTCAACTATTTGTGACAATTTTTCCATGTTTCTCTCTTTTTGGAATAACAGTATGGTTGGTGTTAAATGTTTTAAAACTAAATTGGAATATTTGGCACATCTGCTTCCACAATCCCACTTCATTTAAATGCTAATGGGTTTGTTTAAATAATTTGGTGGAGCAGAAAATGTACTTTGAAAGTTACTGTTATGCGTAGATTTATAAATTGTATTAAATTTTTTGTTTCAATTTTTTATTATCATCAAAGATTGAAAGTTGTAAAAGATCCTAAGAGTGTAAAGGCTCTCTCGTAATTAATTAGTGAGGTACAAGCGAAAATATCATCCATAGGATCACATGAAATAGGATTAAATATGGCAAAGAGGAATTAATGGTTAATTGTCTACACGGCTACATGTAAGGCGGGAAATTCTTACCTAGTCCCGAATTACAAGGTCACCAAGCTGACCTTGTAGTCCCAACCAATAAAAACAACATAGGCCAGATAAAAATGCTGACATCATTTAAATTATCCAACTTAGCAACCATAGCAAAATGATGATAGTGTGCCGGTCTTCTGTTAACATTAGGCATTAGCCAGATGTTTTCAAAAATTCTCGGGACCCGCCTCAATTTCAAATTTCAAATTTCAAATTTCAATCCACCACTTGTTTCTCATATTTCATTTCTCCTCTGAAACATAAAAATGAAAATCACTTTCTTGTAGCTCTCTCCTAATCCGACATAGCCACACTCCTGCTGAAAAGTCTCTGCTCCCCTGCCTTGCCATTATGAAAGGGGATGAGCTCGACAGTGAAAACGGGGATAGAGAAGATGTATCTAGAGAACTACCTTGATTTCGTTCTCTCTAACAAGCAAACCGATCTCACTGCCAAGGTTTGTGTGTGTGAGTTTTTCCAGTCTTTCACCTTGTTTCTAAATTACTGAACATGTATATTAGTATTAGCCTCTGTTTGATTGCCCAGAAATTGAAGGTGGAATCAATTGTAAATGTCTTAATTAACCATTGTTTGGTTGTCGAGAGAATGTAGAAAAGAATAGGAGATGTTATTTATTTCTTTTTTCTAATAATTTTTGTTTTGCTGTTTCCATTGTTGTGCAATTTTTGTCTCCTTTCAAAAGCTCAATAAGTGTGTTACACTCTTACTCAATTAAGTGTTGTTTTACGTTTCTGTCTATATTGCTCTGAATTATCAATGAAGCTCTTGTTGGGACCCAAATAATATTATCAACAATATTAGCAATCCAAAATAACAATCACACACAATAACACAAATATTTACGTGGAAAACCCTTTCTCTTTGAAGGGAAAAAATCACGGGACAAACTTCAAATAATTTCACTATTATCAAATCAATTATAATAATTCTTGTGTAAGTCTCATGGCTAAAGAAAAATCTCTCTTATTTTTCTTTACTCTCACACACACACTAATTATCTCTTTCAGAGGCGGCACACACTTTGCACTCTCCTTTTTATTTTCTTCTCCATGCACAACTCTCTCTTGGCTGTCTTCTTTTTCTCTAAGCGGCTCCCTCTTGGTTGCTCTTTCTTCTTTTTCTTTCTTGTGCGGCTTCCTCTTTCTTTGCTCTTATACATACTCTCTTTGTATCTTCTCGAAGGTGGCAGTACCTTACTCTCTCCTTCCTTTTGCGTTCCTCCCAAGCGAAAATCCATTTTCTCTCTCTTGGTTTCACACTTTATTTTCCCTCTCTCCATAGGGAAGCTTTTGGGCCAAAGCCATCAAATTCTTTGTAGCATTGTCTATTTATAAGACTGTTTGCTATTTTTTCTTGGACTAGGAATACATTACCTCTTTAACAAGGAGTCTGTTTCCTCTTGGACTAGGAATATATTACCTCTTTAATAAGGAATAAATTTTCTTCCACACCAAGGAATAGTCTTTCCTTCTATAACAAGGAAATCCAAATATTTTTCCTTCTTCAACTAGGAAACCTAATTGACTTTCCAAGTCACAATTGGAATTTAAGGCAATTTCCAAACAATCTCCACCTTGACTCAAATTCTATCAATTGCCCTCAACTATCTTCTTTCCTCTTGGGATAGCTCCTACCTTAATCAAGTAGTCCTCTTTTCCTCTTGGAATAGCTCCACCTTAATCAAAGCAATCTCTTCTTTTCCATCTTAATTCACACAAAGAGTCATCCACTAAATCAACCAAGCTCTAATACTACTGTTGGTCTTTTCTTTCACAACATTATGCGCAACTGATCTTGCTAGAGTTAATCGAATAACTCCCAATACCTGTCTATCAAGAAGATTCCATTCTTCATCCTTCATAGTTTCATGTTTTGTCCCCAAACGAGACAAATGCAATTTCTTCCCATAGAGATAATCTTCAATCTACATCCTCCAATATGCGAAGTCTGTTCTATCAAATTTCTCAATTCCTGAACCCTTGCCTTCTTCTCCGACCATCGCTTCCACTCTAACCTTAGCTCTGATATCACTTGTTGGGATCCAAATAATATTATCAAAAATATTAGCAATCCAAAATAACAATCACACACAATAACACAAATATTTACGTGGAAAATCCTTTCTCTTTGAAGGGAAAAAACCACGGGATAAACCCCGAATAATTTCACTATTATCAAATCAATTACAATAATTCTTGTGTATGTCTCACGACTAAAGAAAAATCTATTTTGTTTTTCTTTGCTCTCACACACACACACATTATCTCTTTTAGAGGCGGCACACACTTTACTCTCTCCTTTTTATTTTCTTCTCCACGCACAGCTCTCTCTTGGCTGTCTTCTTTTTCTCTAAGCGGCTCCCTCTTGGTTGCTCTCTCTTCTTTTTCTTTCTTGTGCGGCTTCCTCTTTCTTTGCTCTTGCACATACTCTCTTTGTGTCTTCTCGAAGGCGGCAGTACCTTACACTTTTCTTCCTCTTATGTTCCTCCCAAACGAAAATCCCTTTTATCTCTCTTAGTTTCACACTTTATTTTCCCTCTCCCTATAGGGAAGCCTCTGGGCCAAAGCCATCAAATTCTTTGTAGCATTGTCTATTTATAAGACTCTTTTGCTATTCCCTCTTGGACTAGGAATACACCTCTTTAACAAGGAGTCTATTCCATCTTGGACTGGGAATACATTACCTCTTTAATAAGGAATAGATTTTCTTCCACACCAAGGAATAGCCTTTCCTTCTATAACAAGGAAACGCAAATTAATTTTTCCTTCTTCAATTAGGAAACCTAATTGACTTTCCAAGTCACAATTGGAATTTGAGGCAATTTCCCAACAACTCTTAGCTTTTATTTAGTTCTAGAGAAAATGGAAGAAAAAAAAGACCGGATGAACTAAAATCAAGGTTATCTTTTTCCATTTCCATTCCCACAACCTTTCAGCAACCAAAGCAAAACAATAGTCACCAATCTAACATGTCAATCAAAGCGCATCTCAAGAATTAGAGGTCAATGCTAAACGACTCCTTTATGAACAAAGATCAAATTCAAAATTCCAATTTTAATTTCTATCAAATAGCTCAGTCAATTTCCATAAGGAGCAACTAAATCCTTCATAAGACTATATCTAAATGGAAAAGATAAACTTGATTTTAGTTCATCTAGTCTTTTTTTTCTTCCATTTTCTCTGGAACCAAACAGAAGCTAAGAGCTTCATTGCTGATTCAGAGCAGTATATACAGAAATGTAAAACAACACTTATTTGAGTAAGAGTGTAACACACTTATTGAGCTTTTGAAAGGAGACAAAAATTGTACAACAATGGAAACAACAGAACAAAATAAAATTAGAAAAAACAAATAAATAGCATCTTCTATTCATTAATTTGAGATTTTAATTTATAAAAATAAATAAATAAATAAAAACTCTCATATTTGATATTTATTATTTCCATGCATGAAAAGATAATGTAAGGGTATAAGAGTCTTTGCAGCAACTCCCAAAAAAATAAAAAATAAAGCATAATGTATATATCAAACGCGCCAAATCCAAACGGCAACGAGTTTTATCCCCATAGATCTCAAGTCTTTAAGACTCGAGTTTTATGCAAAAAAAATTTCACCTATAGTAGCGTTTTTAAGCCTTACAGTGACGTTTTAAAGCCCTATAGCGGCGTTTTCCTGCAAAATTTTTTATAAGTACAGGTTTAGGGAGTCCTATAGTGACGTTTTTAAGCCCTATAGTGACGTTTTATAGTCCTATAGCGGCGTTTTTATTCAATTTATGGAAATCGAGTCTTTAAAACTCGATTTTCAAAAATTATTAGAAAAAACAAATAAATAGCATCTTCTATTCTTTGCTACATTCTCTCGGCAGCCAAACAATGGTTAATTAAGACATTTAAAGTTGTTCCACCTCCAATTTCTGGGCAATCAAACAGAGGCTAATACTAATATACATGTTCAATAATTTAGAAACAAGGTGAAAGACTAGAAAAACACACACACAAACCTTGACGGTGAGATCGGTTTGCTTGTTAGAGAGAACGAAATCGAGGTAGTTCTCCAGGGACATCTTCTCTTTCCCCATTTTCACTTTCGAGCTAATCCCCTTTCATAATGGCAAGGCGGGGGAGCAGAGAATTTTAAACAGGAGTGTGGCTGTGTTGGACTGGGAGAGAGCTACAAGAAAGTGATTTTCATTTTTATGTTTCAGAGGAGAAATGAAATATGAGAAACAAGTGGTGGATTGAAATTTGAAATTTGAAATTGAGGCGGGTCCCAAAATTTTTTGAAAATAGCTGGCTAACGCCTAATGTTAACGGAAGACCAGCACACTAACGTCATTTAGCTATGGCTACTGAGTTGGATAACTTAAATGATGTCAGCATTTTTACCTGATCTGTGTTGTTCTTATTGGTTGGGACTACAAGGTCAACTTGAGTTGGATAATTTAAATGATGTTAGCATTTTTATCTGATCTGTGTTGTTCTTATTGGTTGGGACTACAAGGTAAGCTTGGTGACCTTGTAGTCTGGGACTAGGTAAGAATTTCCCCATGTAAGGCATGTTTCTTTGAGAGATTGCTTAATGGTTAACAAAGTTGATGTTTATTGCGCACTAATAATAATTCTACAAGGGGTTAGAGTTTAAGTTTTCAAGATAGAATTTCATATACTTGTATACTTAGGCTAAAATAAGATTTTTATTTAAAAAAAAAAAAATTGATGTTTGAAACTTTGAATTGACTTCTTCCTCACCTTTTGAGTTTATATATTATATTGAGGGAAACCTGTTGTCCTATGAATTAGCATATTTAGAGTCTATTTGGAATTCATTTATTTTGCTAAAATTGAAATTTTTTTGCTGAAAGTAATATAGATAAAGGTAAAAGTTAGCTGAAATCATACAATGGGATTCATGCATAGTATCAAAAAGTACAGTGGCCCCATAAATAGTAGCAAAATAAGTTGAATAGTAAAATAAGCTGACTTTTTAATTTGGAGCCAAACACACACTTATTTTTTACCTTTTAACAGATAAACTAATAGTTTACCCATGTGGACCTTTGTATGTTACTGTTTTATGATAGTTTTGAGTTTGTATGATGAGAGATTTGAGATTCACTTATTTTGTTGAAACTGAAATTTTTTTTATTGAAAATACTGCAAACAAAGGTAAAAGTTAGCTGAAATAGTACAATAAGATTCATGAATAGTACCAAAAAGTGCAGTGAGGCCTATGAATAGTAGCAAAAATAAACTGAATAATAAAATAATCTGACTTTTTAATTTGAAACCAAACACACACTAGTATATTTCCATTTCTACAACCAATTTTTTTTAATAATTGATACCCATCAATTGGTTGCTCCAACTCTTCTATATCTATTTTTTTTTTTTTTTTAATCTTCTATATCTATTTTGTAGCATTTTTTAAATATGCTAAAAATTGTTATTATTATGGAACTTTGGCTTGTATTTATAATTTTATACTACTTTTACGAGGATTCTACATTTTGATGTCCAGTTTTGAGATGTTTCAAGATAAGCCCACATATATCCTAAGTTAAAGTAACTTAAAATTTTAAATTAATAAGGTTTTTTTTTTTTTTTGAGAACAGTAAATATTTTTAACACACACACAGGGATATACACCACTATAAGTTTCTTTAAAAATCTTCTCCCCTCTCCCCGTGTGTGTGTTAAATTAATAAGGTTAAATAAGGGGGAAACAATTTTTTTTTCAAAATTTTTTAAAATTCAAGCCATTTTTGAAATCTTTATCTATTATTGTATTATTGAACTAATAGAGAAAATCAACACATTAATCATTCCATTAATAACAATAACAATCCCATTAAAAAATAACAATAATAGAATATTCCAAATTAAAAAAAAAAAAAAAACACCCTTGACTAATTCCTAACCATGTTAGTGCAGTTTATTTTTTGGGGTAAATATTGTTTATTATAACCAAACTGTGGTTAGGGTTAGGTTAGAGAAAGCTTTTCATAATTTAAACTATTTTGTTATTGTTATGAGTGGAAGAATTAATGTGATGATTTCTTCAAACATTAGGAGGGAAGTGTCCATATATATATATATATATATATATATATATATATGTATGTAAGGACCTGACTTGAAAAAGCTGGGGATCGAAAATTAGAAAGAAAAAACACTATAGCAATCCATAATCAAACTTGTAACACTTTCTAAGAATATTATATTAGAACTATTGTCCTCGGACTTCGTCGAGCACGTTCATTTTTCATTTCATAATAGTCCATTTTCATCTTTTTGTCATAAAGCTTATCCATGTCGTTGTCTGATTAACTAAAACCCAGTTTTTCAATCCATTTCTCTACAAATTCATTGTTTTGGACCTCTTGGGCCAAAGTCCATCCACGTGCTGGGCTAGCTTTTTCAAGTCGGGTCCTTACAATATATATATATATATATATATATATTTGGGGTGGAGAGTCTCTCAAATCTCATGAAAGGTAATTTAACGTTCTTTTTTTTTTTTTTTTTTTTTTTTTGATGAAAAAGAATTAGAGTTTTAAGATTTAGAACTTTTACTTAAAACATAATTTTTGGTGAACGTGCTTGTTTGGTTATTATTAATTTTAAAAAGCATTCAATTGACCGATGCACGAAAACTCTATTCTTATAGAAGGTGCATGCAGAGCAGCAGAGATGCATGCTTTTCTAAAAGCAAAAGATGCTTTGCCAAAAACAGAGATTAATAAAGTGAGAGCTGTGTTGTTGTGCTTGTGTTTCTAGCTACTGAATTATGAGAGGGAGAGAAAAATAAAGATGACTCTTCAATGCAAGTTAATGCAACTGACCCAGAGGAGCAAATATTGATATCATAAAAAATCAGTTAACAGAGATGCTTTGCCAAAACATGAAAGTTAGGAGTACCTTGTAAATCCTTTTTCACATGTCATACATTTTTAGGAATGTCATAGAGATCAGAAATTTTGATAAACAATAAATACAAAATATTAAATCTGAATACAATACAGATACGAATGGATCCATTATCCCAATTACATAAAGGGTTGGATTAATGGGCACCGCACGGTACCCGTTAACCACAAAATTTTTTTTCATTTTTTTCTGACATAAATTGTCTTTTTTTTTGTAATTCATATCATTTTTTCAGTTTTGTAGGTCCTATTCAAAAAAAATTTAGCTTTTTCTGACAAATTTTTTTTTTTTGTTTTTTCTGCACTTAACCAGCACCAGGCGGTGCTGGTTAACATTCCTGGTGCTGGTTAACATTCTCTACATAAATATCATCCTACACCTTTCACACAAATTTAAACACAAAAACCTTTATCCTGCTATACGTTTGACGGAACTTCACCCTCCTATACTCAAGATATTTTCATCAATCCACGTGAAAACTGAAAAGCCAAACCTATTCACAATTTAATGAATTTATTTTGCTTTTTGTCATCTCACTTCTCACCTTCCCTCTGTGTCTTTGTGCTCTGGTGATCCTGACATAGCCGTATTTGATGCTCAATAAAGTTGTCTTTCTCATGAATAAAGCTGTTGGAGCAAAAGAGACAAAATTCATTTAACAACACCAACACCAACACCAATGAGCTCCACACAGCAACCAATCTTTGGTGAACATGCTTGTTTGGTTATATTAATTTTGAAAAGCATTCAATTGACCGGTGCATGAAAACTCTATTCTTATAGAAGGTGCATGCAGAGATGCATGCTTTTCAAAAAGCAAAAGATGCTTTGCCAAAAACAGAGGTTAATAAAGTGAGAGCTGTGTTGTTGTGCTTGTGTTTCTAGCTACTGAATTATGAGAGGGAGAGAAAAATAAAGATGACTCTTCAATGCAAGTTAATGCAACTGACCCAGAAGAAACAAATATTGATATCATAAAAAATCAGTAAACAGAGATGCTTTGTCAAAACATAAAAGCTGGGAGCATCATATCGTACCTTGTAAATCTTTTTTCACAATAAATACAAAATATTAAATCTGAATACAGTACAGATACGAATGGATCCATTATCCCAATTACATAACGGGTTGTGTTAATAGACAGTGCACAGTATCCGTTAACCACAAAATTTTTTTACTTTTCTTTTCTTACATAATTTTTGTTTTTTTTTTTACGATTCATGTTATTTTTTCAGTTTTGTCGATACTATTAAATTTTTTTTTGACTTTTTCTAACAAATTTTTTTCCTGACAAATTTTTTTTTGTCTTTTATACACTTAACCAGCACCAGGCGGTGCTGGTTAACATTCTCTACATAAATATCATCCTAACACAAATTTAAACACAAAAACCTTTATCCTGCTACACGTTTGACGGAACTGCACCCTCCTATACTCAAGATTTTTTCATCAATACACGTGAAAACTGAAAAGCCAAACCTATTCGCAATTGAATGAATTTATTTTGCTTTTTGTCATCTCACTACTTCTCACCTTCCCTCTGCGTCTTTGTGCTCTGGTGATCCTGACATAGCCGTATTGATGCTCAATAAAGTTGTCTTTTTCGCATAGACGGAATCAGGATTTGGATTTGAACTTAAGGGCAGGCTTAAAATATATATATTTTTAAAATAAAAATTAATATTTATTTTATATTTAACAAAATACTATATAAAATAAGTGTTTTTTGGTTTATTAGTCTCACAAAAAAGTCACTTATAACTTATCAAAAACTAATAGTTAACAGTATTCACACTATATGTTTTTTTAGATAAAACCAAAACAAAACCAAAAAAAAGTTACAAACAGTACTCACATTATATTTTTTTTTAGATAAAACCAAAACAAAACAAAAAAAAAAAAGTTACAAACAATTACACAGTAGTCACAAATAATTACACAGTAGTCAATACAATCACAAAAAGCCACAAACAATTAAACCGGTCCACACAATCACAAAAAAGCCCCCAAACAATTAAACAGTAGTCAATACAATTAAACCGATCCACACAATCACAAAAAGCCACAAACAATTAAACAATAGTCAATACAAAGCCACACTAGTCTACGGTCCTCACATAACACAACACATCAGTCTATAAAAAGCCACAACTCACAAATACAACAGCCAACACAGCTACAGCAAAGACAAAATAACAAAAATATGAACTTGAGAGAGGGGAGAAATTTCTTAAATTTACTGTGTGTGACTGTGATCAAGTATCTGAAGAGCAGCAGCAGCAGCAACATTCCGAATCTGATCTGAGGAAAAGAATAGCAGCAGCAGCAGTGATGGAGGAGGCGTTGATGGTTCCCCCTACCCTACTGTAGGACCGTCCCTAAATCTCATGAATAAAGCTGTTGGAGCAAAAGAGACCAACTTCATCTAACAACACAAAAACCAACACCAACACCAATGAGCTCCACACAGCAACCAATCTTAATTCTTGTGGTCCAAGCAACGAATCTCCCGGGTAAAAAGGACACATTTTGGAAAAGGGCTGACATGGTTTGCATTGGTGCATGCTCCTAGGAAATCAGAGCTTTACGATCCTTTCAGGCGTTTGGTAACTATATTTAAATATTGTTATTCAGTTTTCAGTGTTATAAAAATATGTATTTGAATGTTATATATATATATATATACTTGTTGTTATAAGTGTTATTATTGTTTAAATACTAAAAACTGTAACAATAACAAAAAAAGCTTTAGTGTTATGGTTATGATTGAATCATTAGTCATTCTTTTTCTCTTTTCCCGTTTGATTTCCCTTTAATTTTAGCACAAGCTAGAGTTGAGTTTTGCTCTTTTGTGAACCTTGTGGTTGGATGCATTTGTCCAATCCAACGAGAAGGGAATTATTTTTTCAAAAAATAAAAATAAAAACAAAAAAATAAAAAGGAAAATAGAATCATAATCAATAAACCAAAGGCATTAATAAGTAACTTTTATTTTTATTGGTTAAACACAGTACCCCATTATTCCTATTATTAAGAACCCATCTCTCAGTTTGAAGCATTTGGTTACAGCGTTTTACGTAGTAAGTTTTTGTATACATGTCCGTTGTGTCAAGTCAGTATATTTTTTTTTCACTGAAAAAGTGATGCGTAAATAAGTGGGGTAATAAAGATATTGCAGGGACCGGCGGGAGTAATGGTAAAATTTTCTGCAGCTTTCTCTTATCCCCATTATTCTTCTTTAAAAATATTTCTTCCAGCTTTCTCTTCTTCTCGTTTGGACTCTAACTCTTCCCAGCTTTTTCTCTCTATCACAAACGGCTCTCTCTCATTTGGACTCTTCCTCTTAAATTTTCATTAAAACTCTTCAGCAACTCTCTCTCTCAACTACCAGCCTACAGCTCATTTACTCCGCACATAACCAATCTTTAGACAAAGAGGCCTCCTATTGTATAGTTTTTTAAGGGTAAAGAACGTAAATACACCATACCCAAGCTCCTATAAAAACCATAGCAACTGTCCCCAAGTACTTCATAGTTTTTTCTCAACAGTTCTCCATCTCCTAACATTCTAGAAGTGTTTCTCTTTTAATAGCTCTGTTCTTTTGAGAAAGAATTTGTGTAGGCAACAGACTTGCCACCTATCATCACCACTTCGCTTGACACAACAGATCTCAAAGATTCTAAACTGAGGTGGTATCCCTTCAATCTTATCTTTTGCTGCCGAATTATGATGGTTTTGTTTTTATTTCCAAGTTCTATATATTGTTTTTAACTAGAATTTTGTATGGTTTTAGTTAGATGAGTGTTTTGATCTTTGGAGCGGTGAGGCCAAACAGATCATTTGTGTAAAATTAAGTCATGGGACTCTGTTTTCTGTAGATGCTGGATATTTAAGCTATTTGGAAATTTGAAATGCCTGCTTTTATGAAAGTGGAATATGATAGTGCTAATGAGAATAAATAGTTCTGTCTGTGTAAACTTTTTGGCGTGTGCATATTCCCTACATTTTGTTGGTTCTCAAGAATTGAATTATTAAAATGATTTTTGAACGCTGAATTACTTCCTGTTAGGTTTCTCAAAAAAAAAAAAAAAAAAAAAACTTCTTGTTAGAAATTAGAAACACACATCTGTAACTGGAAAATGGAAACAATTAAAAATAGGCATATTGTAACGATATTTTTTTGCTGTAAGATAGAGTGTGTTGTTCTATGATGGGATTAATACTACAGAGGCCTTTATTCTTAAAAGAATTATGTTTCTTCAAAAGAGTCCCAGTTGTGAGATAATACTTATATTAAATTGCATTCAAAAAGTGAGATAATACTTTTTGAATGAAAGATGACATTGTAAACAGGAGTATACCATAGGTGCAAATCAAAATATTGAAACTATAATATTACAGACATTAGATATTACTTCCCAAGTACTGAATTGCCATTTGATCAAAATAGTAAACAAGTAGAAGTTAACATTATCCATATTTTTTTATCTCACAGTTTATACTTTTTTCACCTAGCCTCTTGTGATTTCAGGTTTTACTTTTCAGCGCCGGTGGCGGATGTATTTTTTATCTGGTATGTTTTTATTTCTTCTATTTATATCTATTATTTCCACTACAATGGTATTTTATAATTGACAATTAATTATTATTCATTTATTTTCTACATTTTCCCATTTGCTTTTGTAATTTTCATATGTTCCAATAATATTTTTTTTTGAGAAGAAGTTCGAATAATAATTTTCATACGCGTATCTTGGAATTTTTTCATGACTTATTCTCTAACTATGGTTTTTATAGAATATTTCTTATCTTTAAAATAAAAAACTAATTTTGTTTAAAAATTTGTGACAAAAAGCAAAAACTTTTTGTCATAGTCATGTAAAATTTACACATCAATTAATATACTCAAATTTTACTTATTATAACTCTGCTTTGTATAATCTCATGCATAAAGAGATTTTGATAGATAGAATTTTTTAAGTATATGTGAGTTAATAATGGATGGCCAAATTCGAATTCTCACCATATGTGAATTTGAATTTTTTTTGGTCTACAATTTGCTCGCAAATACCAAAGAAAAATTTTATGTATCAACTCATCAATTTCTTTATGGGATGCTATTAAACAAACGAGAGTTAAGTATAAAAATATATAAACTTAATTTTTTGTATATTATATTGATATGCAAATTACATGTTTCAATTTTTAATAACAAAATTAGCTTCTTGAAAATAGGAAAAGTTCTACTGAAAACTAAATAATTCCCTAATTGGAACATTTGGAAAATAAAGAAAGGAAATAATTGCTAACTGCTAACTTAATACAATTTCTAATAGATATAAATAAATCGAAAATAAAAAATTCGGTGATTCTAATTAACAAGATACCAATGGAATGGTTAGCATAAATATGCTCATTAATGATTACTTCACATACTCTGGCTTCACAGAACCCGGAGTTTGTGAGGTCATCTTAGAGGTTCAGATTTGCTCTACCCAAGCTCCGTTCTTATCTTGTCACTTAGAGCACTAGTTGGGCCTAAGTTGCTATTTTACAACTCAACACAGCAAAAATTCACTCAATTCAAACTTGTATATTTACAAAAAAAATGCAACTTTATAGTAAGGTTGCAACCTTACTATTCATAGGTTGTAAAAAAAAAAAAAAAAAAAATTAATATAGTGGTTATGTGTGAAGAAATGGAAACTGAATATTATGGAAATGATTATAACAAGCATTATCTAGTTTTCTTTTCCATATTCTTTGTGTAGTTGAAAAAAATGACATTCTTTGGTTTGAATTGTAGAAAACAGATGCATTAATTGCAAGTATGGGACATGAAGTATGCATACTTGCAACTAATACGGCTTATTTTCTATAATTTAACCAAAGAGTCACATTTTTTCAACTTAACAAAGAATACAAGGAAGAAAACTAGATAATTATCGCTTCTTATAATTATATTAGAGATGACATTTTGTCACCTCATTCTTTAACCTTCTAAACAGAGATGCTTTTTGCCAAAACATGAAAGTTGGGACATCGTATCGTACCTTGCAAATCTTTTTTTTATGTCATGCAATATTTAAAGCGTCATAGAGATCGGATATCTTGACAAACACTAAATACAAAATATTGAATACATATACAGATACTCCTCCACAAAGGAATGAGAAATGCTAGGGACACCAATCTTGGCATAATTTTTTGTCACAATTCGTCATATAGCGAATTGTAATTGGTAAGGATGTGTTAGTGGGTCATGTGGGGACACACTCTTACCAATTACAACTTGTCATGTGGTAAGTTGTGATACAAAGTTGTGCCAAAACTGATCCCTAGCACAAAGAAATGAGAAATGTTAGGGACACTAATCTTGGCACAACTTTGTGTCACAACTCGTCATATAGCGAATTGTAATTGGTAAGAATGTGTTAGTGGGCCATGTAGGGACACACTCTTACCAATTATAACTTGCCACATGGCAAGTTGTGACACAAAATTGTGCCAAAATTGATCCCTAGCATTTCAAATGAATAAGCATTTGTATATGTATTCAATATTTTGTATTTATTATTTGTCAAGATCTTTAATCTCTAAAACGCTTCAAATATTGCATGGCATATGAAAAAAGATTTGTAAGGTACAATACAATGCTCTCAACTTTCATGATTTGCCAGAGAGGGTTAAGGAATGAGGTGAATGAGCTTCTTGATAAAGAGACAAGGATGTGGTTTTAGAGATCACGTGCAATATGGACTATTCATGGGGACAAAAATTCTAAATACTTTCATAGTAGGCCACCCAAAGGTTTAGGAAAAATAAAATTGATGGGATCAGGAATGCATCGGGTGAATGGTGTTCGGATCCAAGGCAGGTAGCAACGGAGATGTAGTGCACCTTTTTGTTATATATTTGAGATAGAAATTTCTGGGACAAAACCAAAAAGTTTTGGTGGTCTTTTTAGAAAAATAAGTTATTATTATTGTCTTCATCTAAGTAAATAAATTATGTACTATTTTAGTATGTGTTTGGGGTGCGCGTCCACGTTTCTTCAATTCATGTTTATCACTTCTTTTTTTTTCCTGCGTGTGAACAGTAACCTCATATGGGTTCACTATGCAAGGGACAAAAATTACTGTTCATCACTGTTCACAGCACTGTTTACATACTAAAAAATATCAAAAATGGATTTCACGGTACTATTCACACATTTAAAAATTATTTTGCTACAGTTTTCAGTTTCAGCAACAATAAGTCCAATCCAAACGGACCCTTAGTATGTAGTTTGTCAAACCCAAGAGCATTCACAATAATTTTAAAAACCTTTTATATAAAAAGAAGAAATAATTAATATTTTTGACATTTTTTTACATCTTTTATAAAAATAATATTAATTTTTAAAAAATAATTTATTAACAAATATCTTAAAAATACTTCTCCACAAAGGAATGAGAAATGCTAGGGACACCAATCTTGGCACAACTTTGTGTCACAACTCGTCATATAGCGAGTTGTAATTGATAAGGATGTGTTAGTGGGCCATGTGGGGACACACTCTTATCAATTACAACTTGCCATGTGGCGAGTTGTGACACAAACCAAAATTGATCCCTAGCATTTCAAATGAATATAAGTATTTGAATATGTATTCAATATTTTGTATTTATTATTTGTCAAGATCTTTAATCTCTAAAACGTTTCAAATATTGCATGACATATGAAAAAAGATTTGCAAGGTACAATAGAATACTCTCAACTTTCATGTTTTGACAGAGTATTTCTGTTTAGAGGGTTAAGGAATAATGTGAATGAGCTTCTTGATAAAGAGACAAGGATGTGGTTTTAGTGATCACGTGCAATATGGACTATTCATGGGGACAAAAATTCTAAATACTTTCATAGTAGGCCACCCAAAGGTTTAGGAAAAATAAAATTGATGGGATCAGGAATGCATCGGGTGAATGGTGTTCGGATCCAAGGCAGGTAGCAACGGAGATGTAGTGCACCTTTTTGTTATATATTTGAGATAGAAATTTCTGGGACAAAACCAAAAAGTTTTGGTGGGTTTTTTAGAAAAATAAGTTATTATTATTGTCTTCATCTAAGTAAATAAATTCGGTATTATTTTAGTATGTAGTTTGTCAAGCCCAAGAGCATTCACAATAATTTTAAAAACCTTTTATATAAAAAGAAGAAATAATTAATATTTTTGACATTTTTTTTACATCTTTTATAAAAATAATATTAATTTTAAAAAAATAATTTATTAACAAATATCTTAAAAATACTCATTAAACACGCACTCGTGATATATTCACTTATTTTCAGAAAAAATAATTTATGAAGAGTGGGGGCAATGAAAATAATGTGGCAAAGGACATTTTTTATTTTATTTTATTTTATTTTTATGAATAATGATTGAGATTTCATTAAACAACAAAGAAACACCACAACCACCCAAAGCAGCAAAAGGAACCAAAACACAAGGAAAAAACCAGCAACAATCTAGACCACTAGCTAGCAAGACCCTATAGTAAAGATCCCTCAGATCTTAACAAATCTGCAATTATGTCTGGCTCTCTTCCTAAAAAGAAACTGAAAAGCCATTCACAAAAGCCGTATTTGATGCTCAATAAAGTTGTTGTCTTTTTCATGAATAAAGCTGTTGCGCAAAAGAGACAAAATTCATCTAACAACGCCAACACCAACACCAACACCAACACCAACACCAAACAGCAACCAATCTTAATTCTTGTGGTCCAAGCAACAAATCTCACGGGTAAAAAGGACACACCTTGGAAAAGACTGACATGGTTTTCATTGGTGCATCCTCCTACAAAAGTAGAGTTTAAAGGTTGTATTCAGCAAAAAAAAAAAGAGTTTAAAGGTTGTATTTTAGATACGTTAATGGTTGAAAATGTAATAAAATAATTTTTAAATATGTGAATTGTATTATAGGACATAATTTTATATTTGTGGGTCCCATAAACTGTGTCATGGACCCATTAAAAAAAATGCAGCCGCATTGAAACGCGCAAAACGCGCTATCCAAACTTATGCTAAAAGTCTGTTTGGATACTACTTATTACTGAAAATTAAAAATACTGTAGTAAAATAATTTTTAAATGTGTAAATAATACCGTGGGATCTAGTTTTAAAATTAAATTTGTATTTTTTCCAAGTTGCGGATTCCATGAACAGTGTCCATGGGGCCACAAAAATGAAACGCAGGCGTATTGGATAGCTTTTTGTGCTATCCAAACTAACACTAAGTGTGCGTTTGGATTGAAATGAAAAATTAAAATTATTTCACTATTCAGCTTATTTTTACTACTATTCATGGGTTTCACTGCACTTTTTGGCACTATTCATAGGCCCCACTGTACTATTTCAACTAACTTTTACCTTTATCTAAAGTACTTTCAGTAATAATTTTTCAATTTCAGTAAAATAAGCAGTATCCAAACACACTGTGGTTATGGTTGAATCACTAGTCTCTCTCTCTCTCTCTCTCTCTCTCTCTCTCTCTCTCTCTCTCTCTCTCTCTCTCTCTCTCTCTCTCTCTCTCTCTCTCTCTCTCTCTCTCTCTCTCATTAGCACAAGCTAGACTTGAGTTTTGCTCTGTTGTAGACCTTGTGGTTGGATGCATTTGTCCAAGGAGAACGGAATTATTTTCTCAAAAAAAAAAAAAAAAAAGAAAAAGGAGAGAACCATAATCTATAAACCAAAGGCATTAATGATTAATGAAGTTTGTTTTTCTTTGATTGGTTAATCACAGTACCCCATTATTCCTATTATTAAGAGCCATCTCTCAGTTTGAAGCATTCGGTTTCATGAGTCATTATAATAAAAACTAAAATAGCTAATCACAATTTATCGTAAAATAGTTTTTTTATTTTTATTTTTATTTTTTAATTTATACATGTCCGCTGTGTCGTTAATACTCCTCCAGCTTTCTCTTCTTCTCGTTTGGACTCTACCTCTTCAATTTTTATTAATAAACTCTTTCAGCTTTTCCTCTCTATCACAAACGGCTCTCTCTCATTTGGACTCTTCCTCTTAAATTTGCACTAAAGTATAATTCTGCAACAGCTCTCAACTACTAGTCTACAGCTCATTAACTCCACACATACCAATCTTTAGACCAAAGAGACCCTCTAAAGTACAGTTTTTAAGGGTAAAGAACGTAAATACACCATACCCAAGCTCCTATAAAAACCATAGCAACCGCCCCAAGCACTTCACAGTTTTTTCTCAGTACTCCATTTCCTAACGTTATATAAGTTTTTCTCTTTTAATAGTCATTTTGAGAAAGAACTTGTGTAGGCAACAGCCTTTCTGATGTTAGCAAAGTTGAGTTAACTTCATCAGAGAGGAGGAGAATTTGTTGGCAATCTTTGGGTAGGGTTAGAATATTAACCTGTTTAAAATCTCCATAAAACTTTTATTTTCTATCCAAGAGATTACCAGCTAATACACGCCTCTTATGATTGCCAACTAGTAACTTTGCTAATGACAGGAAGACATGTCGTCCTCACCACCATTGTCGACTTGCCACCTATCATCACCACTGTTTTCACTGCACCACCACCTCTTCGCCTGACACGATAGATCTCAAAGCTGCAAAACTGAGGTGGTATCCCTTCAATCTTATCTTTTGCTGGTTTTGTTTTTATTTCCAAGTTCTATATGTTGTTTTTAACTAAGATTTTGTATGGTTTTAGTTTAGTTGAGTAAAATGAAGTCATGGGACTCTGTTTTTTGTGAATGCTGAATAGTTAAGCTATTTTGAAATTCCTGCTTTTATGAAAGTGGAATATGATGGTGCTAATGAGAAAAATGATTGCGTCTCAAAATAGATTCAAATGTGTGAAGTTTTTGGCGTGTGCATTTTCCCAACATTTTGTTGGTTCTCAAGAATTGAATTCTTAGATAATTTTTTAACTTTATCTTGAATTTATTCTTAGTTTGGGAGATGAGAATTTGGCTTTAGCTGAATTGCTTCATGTAAACAATTAAAAATAGGCATATTGTAACGATATCTTTTTGCTGTAAGGACGTACAGTGTGTTGTTCTATGATGTGGTTAATATTACAGAGGACTTTATTCTTAAAAGAATTATGTTTCTTCAAAAGAGTATTAATTGTAAGATAATACTTTTATTAAATTGCATTCAAATATACCTATAAATGACAATTGGTTAGATGAAAAGATGACATTGTTAACAGGAGTATACCATAGATCATAGATGAAAATCAAATTATTGAAACTATAATATTACAGACATTAGATATTAGTCAAAAAGTACTTAATTGCCATTTGATCAAAATAGTAAACAAGAAGTGGAATTTATATAATTAATGGTAGCTGAGAGTCATAATGAATCAATGATGTGCATCCTCAATTACCATCAAATGCTCTTGAACAGTTGAAGAGCCTTTAAACTGTTTTTCTCTCAGATTTATATTTTTTATCTTACAGTTTATACCGATTTCAGGTTTTACTTTTCAGCGCTGGTAGCGGTTGTATTTTTATCTGGTATGTTTTTTTTTTCTTCTATTTATATTTTACTTCCATTACAAATTGTACTTTAAAATTAGCAATTATTATTTTTCATTTATTTTCCACATTTTCCCCATTTACTTTTTTAATTTTCATTTGTTCCATGAGAAGAAGTTCCAATAATAATTTTGTTCAGTATCTAGGAATTTTATCATGAGTTGTTCTCTAACTATGGTACATGTAGAACTTTTCTTATATTTTCAAGAAAAACTAATTTTATTTAAAAATTTATGAAAAAAAGAATAAACTTGTTTAAAAATTTATACAAAAAGCATAAATTTGTGACAATTTGTTTAAAAACTAGTTTTTGAAAAATATATATATATAAAAAAAACATATATAAAAATCCTAGTTAGAGAATGTTATAGTCGTGTAAGATTTACACATCAATTAATATACTCAAATTTTATATATTATAACTCCGCTTTGTTTAATCTCATGCATGAAGAGATTTTGATAGATAGAATTTTTTTAGTATATGTGAGTTAATAGTGAATGACCAAATTCAAATTCACAACATAAATGGTGAGAATTCTTATTCTCACAATTTTATTATGTGAATTTGAACTTTTCGGTCTACAATTTGCTCACAAATACAAAGGAAAATTTTATGTATCAACTCATCAATTTCTTTATGGGATGCTATATATTAAACAAAACAAGTTAAGTATATAAATAAATAAACTTCTTTGTATATTATATTGATATGTAAATTACATGTTTCAATTTTTAATAACAAAATTAGCTTCTTGAAAATAGGAAAATACAATTTTTAAATAATTCTCTAATTGGAACATTTAGAAAATAAAGAAATAAATCAAAAATGAAAAATTCGGTGATTCTAATTTATAAGATACCAATGGAATGGCTAGCACAATTTACCTCTACATCTGATTCTTATTCTCTGCTTGGAATATATTCATTGATCATTCCCAATAAAACCACCTATTGATATCACGCTTAAATCTATCTCACAGATTCTTTTTTTGTTTTTTTTATCAATGAATATATTTCAAGCAGAGAATAAAAATCAGATGAAGAGGTGAGGTGATTGGTTGATTGACTCTTCACTTACAATACAAGAAAGGAACATGACATATACACAAAACAAGTCAAAAAAACTACTAAAGAATAAGAATATGTGTAATAATTATTTTTATTTAGACCGCTCTCTCTCTCTCTCCTCCAATTTCCTATTTCGGCAATGCCATTGCCAAAAATCAAACATTTTGTTTTTTCTTTTTCCTTCTATTTCGGCAATGCCATTTCCACAAACCAATTGTAACAAATTTTTTTCCCCTCATATTTTGGCAATGCTATTGCCATAAATTCATTCCCACAATTTTTTTCCCCTCTATTTCGGCAATGCCATTGCCACAAACCAATTGTATCAAATTTTTTTTCCCCTTCTATTTTGGCAATGCCATTGCCACAAATTCATTCCTACAATTTTTTTTTTCCCTTCTATTTTGGCCATAATTTTTTTTTCCCCTCTATTTTGGCAATGTCATTGCCACAAATCAATTAACACTTTTTTTTTTTTGAGAAATGATATGTCTACACCATTTTTACAACAAATCTTAAGTGGCAGATTATTAAATTCAAATTTGAATTAATAACAAATAATCACTTGTGATTTGTTGTAAAAATACTGTGGACGTAGCATTTTTTTTTTTTAATTCCTTCCCAGATTTTGACAACCACTATTTTTTTTTCCTCCCATTTTTGGCAACTTGGTTGCCACAATTCATATTTTCTCTCTCCTCAATTCCCTACAATTTCGGCAACTTGGTTGCCACAATTGGTAAACCATTTGGGCACTCCCCCTAGCATGCATTGGGGCACTTCACGGGTAGAGCTTGGGCAGGACAAGAATTTCAGTAATCTCATTACCGAAATTCATTTTTTTCTCCCTCCCAATCACATCACTCAACTTTCTTCTCTCTCATACTTTTTCTTACAATTTCGGCAACTATGTTGCTGAAATTCAATCTCTTTCCTCATTTTACTAAATAACTTTGAACAGTGCCCAATATTTAGCCAAAAGACTCATAAATGTTGGCATATATTGACATATTAGAGAACTAGCAACAGTGAAGCTAGTTTCACCAAAACACAAAAAATGCTTTTCAGAGCAGTGTATGTAAGCTAAAAATTTTTAGGGGGTGTTGGGTATATGTGTTTGAAAACATGTGTTTTGTTGTTTGAAAACATGTGTGGAGATACGTGTGGGTGAAAAAATATATGAAAATGCATGTAATGTTGTTTAAAAACTGAAAATGTGTGTTTGAATGGATGTATCAAACACCCCCTTAGCTTCAGGCTTCCGTACGAAGCTACTTTTGGCTTCGTATGGAAGGTGAAGCTAAAAGTTAAAATATTATTTTAATTCCTACTTTTATTAAAATAATACTTTTTTTTTTCTTTTTGCTCATTTTGCCTGTTGTGCTCTCATTCTCACCCTTTCTCCTCAGATCATCAAACTCTCAAACTATCGGTTCTGTACCGATTTGACTCGGCCACTCCAGAACCCAAAACTGACACAGATGAATCGAAAGACGAAATTTTGGATCTGGGTCATGACTGTCTGGTGAGAAGGAGCAAGTCTGATAAGGTTGGTAGTGTTGTGGTTTGTCGCCGATCTTCATCTTCATGTGGATCTTCATCTTCATCGTTGATCTGTTTTGGGTTTGGTGGTGGTTTTATTTTTTTATTTTTTCTTGCCATGGGTTGTGGTTGTCACATAGAGGTTGTTGCTAGTGGAGTAGTGGTGGAGATGGATGTGGCTGGCTGAAAGGTTTTTGTGGGTGGTTGTTATTGGTTGGCAGTGGCTGTGGATTGTGGCATTTTAGTTTGTGGCATTTTTTTAGTGGGATGTATTATTTTATTGTAGTAGATATATTATTTTATTGTGATGTTTATATTATTTTATTATATTGAAAACTAAAATAGATCCACTGCTACTGAATGTTTGGTAAAATGAGTAGGTAAAATAGATAAAGTAGATTTTTGTGGTGCCAAATAGCTAAAAAAAATAGCTTCACGTTGTGGATGCTCTTGCTTTCTTAGAGCATCCACAGCAGTGGAGCTAAAAATTTAGCTTTTTAGCTCCACCAAAAGTTACTTTATCTATTTTACCTATATACATGCTGCAACAGTGAATCTATTTTAGCTTTTAACACAATAAAATAATATAAACATCATAATAAAATAATATATCCATTACAATAAAATAATATATCCACTACAATAAAATAATATATCCTATCCAATAAATAACAATCACAACCACCTTCAACTGCCACCGCCGTCGCCGCCACAGCAAAAAAATAACACCATTTGCCCAAAACAACATAGCGACAACACCATTTTTCACCACAAAATAACACTAAACCCAGAAAATTAAGCCAAAACAACAAACACCCAAATGAAAAAATTCACTACAAAAGAAAAGAAAGCATTGACCTGAAGTGGATCGGCTGGGACGGCGTCGGCTGGGATGGCGTGGGACACCGACGGCGTGGGCTGGGACAGCTAGGACAGCGATGGCGTGGGTTGGGAGATGAGAGAGATGAGAGCTTGACAGATGAGAGAGATGAGAGCTTGATGAGAGAACTGATGAGAGCTTGATGAAAGAACTGAGCTTGAGAGTGATGATGAGACTGAGCACGGTGAGATAGAATAAAAGAAATGAAAAAAAATAAAGTAAGTTGCATTATTTTAATCGGAGGTTGAATAATTTTTTTTTTTTAGATGTCTGCTACAGTGCACATCTATAGATAAATGTACATTGCAACAAATCAGCAAAAAATTATAACTTTGCCTCCACTACTGCAAGGTTTTTTTAATATATTGGTGAAGCTAAAATAGCATTATAGTTTTTTAGTTTCACTACTGCAAGTGCTCTTAAGAGTGTTACACAATGCCATACACATTCCACTTGGAAAGTGGAAAAGCATAAAATTACAAATTTGAGGTACATATACATCACTAGAAAAGGTGATACACAGGACAGAAACAAGAGGAACAGTTTCACATTGACATGTACAAATTTCAATCCATACAATCCTCCATTATCATCATAATTTTCATATGAATTACAAATTTCCATGAAAATGTTGGTTAGAACATATGAATAACAAAACTCTAATTCATGTGTTCATGTGACAAAGATGATTATCATCATAATTTTCATAAATCACATATGAACATCTTAAAATAATGCACTGCTTATTCATTTATCCCTTCTAGTTTTACTATTCCTAAAATCTCATGTGTGCAAGCTAAGCCTTATCGCTAACTCTTTGGCTTTTAATCAAGCTTCTTGTGCATGGTTCAACCGTTATTAATAAGTGTATTTTTTTTTTTTGAGAGAGAGTTTCAACCTATGGCGTCCGCTCCTAGTGAGCACTCTTTATCATTAAACTAAGACACCAATCGGTTTTTGGTGTAGACGGGGATTGAACCCGATATCTCTTATTCAACCATTAGAGACTTTACCAGTTGAGCTAACTGGAACCCACATTACTTTGAAAAATATACGTTACAATTTATAAATAAATGCTCGTGGGGTTGTGGGAGGCAAGAGAGAGTTTTACACACGTACACTTAGATTAGACTATAATAAAAAATTTTATCCTATATAAAAAATATTTATTAAATTTTAACTTAATATTGTTCTTAATAATATCAACTCAATTATGAGTATTTATCACTCATATTTAAGTACTTCTACTTTCTAAAAAAAAAAAAAAAAAGTACTTCTAGAGAATATTCTATCTATCTAAAAAAAGAAAATAAAATGACGTGCTCAAAGATAATACGGGACAAAAGATGGAAATGCCTCTGACCCATACAAGAATCCGTACAAGATTTTGGCTCAAAAATTAAATGCCTCTAATACAGAACTATATATTGGGTATGTTTTTAGAGGACTTCTAGTGCCACTTAAAGTGACACAACAAATGCCACAATTTACCTATGTGGCGAGTTATGGTTGATAGAGGTATATTTCCACATAGATCCATCACCACCTTTTTACCAACCACAACTCATCACATGGACGAGTTGTGGTATTTGTTGTGCCACTTTATGTGGCACAAAACTTATTCATTTTTTTAATTGTTTTAATTAGATTCTTTTCCCAAAATTTAATATTTTTTCCTACATAAACTAATTTGAAATTAATGAAATAAACTTGTATAAAAAATATTTATTAAATTTTAACTTAATATTGTTCTTAATAATATCAACTCAATTATGGGTATTTATCACTCATGTTTAAGTACTTCTACTTTCTCAAAAAAAAAAAAAAAAAAAAAGTACTTCTAGAGAATATTCTATCTCTCTAAAAAAAGAAAATAAAATGACGTGCTCAAAGATAATATGGGACAAAAGATGGAAATGCCTCTGACCCATACAAGAATCCGTACAAGATTTTGGCTCAAAAATTAAATGCCTCTTATCCAAAGAGCTATATTGGGTATGTTTTTAGAGTGTTTCTAGTGCCACTTAAAAGTGGCACAACAAATGTCAGAACTCGTCCATATAACGAGTTGTGATTAGTGGAAAAATGTCCCCACATAGGTCTATTATCACTTCTTTATCAATTACAACTCACCACATGGACAAATTGTGACATTTATTATGCCACTTTATATGGCACAAGACTTATTCATGTTTTTAATTGTTTTAATTAGATTCTTTTCCCAAAATATAATATTTTTTCCTACATAAACTAATTCGAAATTAATGAAACTTGGGCTGGTGAGAGTATTAAAATTTGTGCAACTGATTATTATTATTATTATTATTATTATTATTTTGAGTAACAACTAATTGATTAAAGTTGGCTGTTGAACTTGCACAGTTGCACATATTCGTAGTTATTTCGAATGTTTTTTTTTTTTTTTGAGAAACCAAGTTATTTCGAATGTTAAATTAGATGCAAGAGTCATTTTCACCATTTATGACCACAACACAACTATTTTACTCCAGCGGCTTGGCTTGTTAAAATGATTTCGACTGTTCACTGTAATAACACTTGCATCAATCAATGTAAAATGTAAAATTTTGATCAATCAACCAAAAATAATTACCCATATCAGTTTTTTTTTTTTTTTTTTAAATTATGAATATCCATATAAATTTACATAACTATTGTTTATGGGTAGAAGTATATTTTACTGACTTCTTAATTCACTTGGTTGGTGTGTATGCATGTGTGAATGATGTAGAAGTTAAAAAAAAGTGACTATGAGAATGAAAAATAAATATTTTATTAAAATAATTTTTAGAATAAATAATTTGGAATTTTTGAAAAGTGGTTATGTAAATAGAAAATTTAAATTTTTATGCTAAAAATAAATAAGAATTTATGCATGAATTGATTCGAATGTTTTTAAAACCACAAATTTATAGGGGTAATATTTTAAAACCATGCATAGATTTACAAAAGAGTTCCTATCAAGAAATGGGTAAAGACATGCATCATTCATAACTCATAAGCTTGTGGTATTGTGATATTTATCTTGTGATATTTATCATAAATTATTATAGTTTTTAACAAAATCATAATAAATTATTATTAATTATTGAGTTTCTGATTTAGATGTACTATACTATTTTTGGTTATAATTCTCTTTCCAAGTTAGTATAATTTAGTTTTTCTAACTTATTTGAATATAAAAAATAAAGAGCTGGTGACAAACCACCATATGTTTATAGTGTTAAATTGTATGTTCAAACAAAGATGATATATTGATCATTGAACTTAATGCGAAGTTGGTTGTGGATCTTCTAAAGAAGCATGAAGGCCACTCACATAGTATATTAGTGATTGCAAGATCGGCCTAAGGAAAATACCAATGGTTCAAAACTTCAAATCAAGCATTGCTACTGGGAGCTTTGCTTCCCCAGGATTTTGTTGTTTCCTTAGAACCCCGGGGAGATGTTTCGTAATTACTTAGTTTAGACTCTACCAAAGTGTTCTCAAATCGTTTACACTTTCTTCTGCTCTTTAATTTTTAATGAAAGTCTTGTTCATCTTACCCAAAAAAAAGAAAAAAAAATTGATATATCATGTTTGAAGTGTATGCACTTATGACACATCCTTGAAATTGAAAAAACATGGACCAAGTTGTGAAAAATTAGTGTATTATATTATTATCAAGGTTATTCTAGGGAATGACGACTTTTTTAAAGAATAGTGAATAGTGACTTGAAGTAAGATTTTCACCACTTCCCTTTTACTATATAGCCCCCTGCTTCATCTGAACCCAGCAAAACCTCCCAAAGGATCACAACCACTTATTCCAATCTTCATCCACATCTCCACTTCTATAAATTCTAACATAACATCCTCTCCCATCTTCTTACTATAACATTTCTTCTTCACCATTCTCTCAAATACGAATCTAACCCATCTTACAAGCAGGGTCTTAATTTAAATGTCCTGGTTGTAATATCCTAGCACTTATTTTTTGTTACATTACATACTAAATTATTACATTAGTTCACACCATTACTAATTACCGTCTAATTGTTCTATCATCATTGAACCACTCTACTCAAACATGAAGGCACTTGGAACCTTATTCTGTAAGTTTAGAAGGTAGCGTTGGTTGATGGTGACACAGATACAGATAATTCTAGATTAAAGCAAATAAAATTTCATTAACATGTGATTTTTCTTTTTTGATACATTGATAATTAGGCGGTGGAGGGATGTGAATCCTAAATGCCTTTTTATAAATAGCAAGAGTTGCTAGCAAGTGGAGCTACTAGCCTACAAGGGTCTTGGCTTGATATGTGATACTGTTGGGTAGTTGGGTTTGGAGTTATTTAAAATTTGTTAAACAATGTTTTGTGCCATTCTTTCCTCAAAAAAAAAATAAATAAATAAATAAAATTGTGCCATTAAAAGATTTAAAAATGGATTTAGATTAATTAGCAATAGAAAAAGGGAACATGTTTAATTTTATTTGTTAAAAATGAAAGGCAAGTAGTAAGCTAAGAGAAAATACTTTCCTTTTTTATTAATTGTTTACTGCTTTTATTTGCTTTTCTCATGAGTTTTAAATGCCTTTCTCATGAGTTTCATCCCAACATGTTTAATGTCCACAATTTTTTTTTTTTTTTTTTCACTTTCCTACTTGTTTTATTTTTCAAATTAAATTTTGCTTTCTAAATGTCTGTTTGCTTAATATTTCATGAGGCTTTCATTATATTCTTCTACTTTGCCGAGAAATGATACCCAAAAAATTCTGTTTGGGTGCTAAAAGAACATTAAGAAAGGGGATAAGGCTTTTGTTTATGTTGTCTGTGTGTATATGTGCATTCATATACTGGCATGTGTGATTTGGATTTCCTCTAATATTCCGTATTTTTTAATATGTTTTTGCAAATATATATATATATATATATATATTTGGAGATTTTTTGAATCACCCTTGGACGTGTAAAAAATACAAATGCTATTCGCCGGTAATCTCTGGGATGGTATTTTTTATTTTATTTTATTTTATTACTTGCTATATATTTAAAAATTTTAAATTAGTGACAAATACTTGTTTTGTGTTCGTTCTTTTACTCTTTAAATATTTACATTTGCAATTTTTTTTTAATGTTGATGTTTTTATTTGATAATTTCATGTCATGAATAAGGAGTTCCTACAACTGGTTGAATCCTAAATTTAATAATGGGAGAAAGGTATTTCTTAATATTGGTAAATTGATTTGTGGGATACATATTAAAATATGGCCGTGTGTGGGGATATTTTGACAACTTTTTCAATTTTTTATAAAAATTTTCTAAATTGAATGATTCATGTATGCCTTGAGAACATACATTAATCAGACCCTTATATATATTATTTTGTACTGTATATATATTGCAATTTGCAACTCCTTTTCTTGTTAAAACTTGTGCAGCATTTCTTAAAATATATTATTTAAAGAGATATTTAAAAATAGCCAATTTAATGAAATTGGTATATACTTTTCAGAAATTACAGCTCTTGTATGCGGAAGATTGGGATTGAGTTTCTGTCATTTTGATGCAAAGTCTATTAAGTTTGGAAAAATTAGATATTAGTTATGGTGAAGGATTGCAATAAGTGTTTTAATCTCAAAGGGCTATTTAATAGAGTACAACAAAATGTGTTGCTATCAAGTTTGAGTGAGATCAACTTGTACAGTCAACTTGAACTAAAGTGCATATGGAAGGGTACAGCGGAACATCTAAATCTTAAGAATCTTGAGAGTTTAGGAGTTTTTGGGCGTATGAAATTGATAACTCTTTTGACAGCCACATTTTTTTTGGAGCTTACACAATTTGAAATTTATTAGAATAGAAGACTGCAATGAATTGGAGCATTTGATTGTTAAAGATGAAAAAGATTGGAATGTCCAATCTCCATGCTTTGCTAAATTGGAAATAGTAATGGTTAAGAGGCTGCTAGAAATTACAACCTCTCTTTCCCATGGCCATTTATTCTTTTTCAAGACTACATTCTCTCACTGTAACAGGAGCCTCTGAACTAGTAGAAATATTTGCACATAATATTTGCACATGAAGAATTATTTATAGTTGTTTTGTATTTTATTTTATTTTATTTTTATTACAGTGATCAAACAATGCCTATAGAGATATAATAGTAAACTCTCTTATTAGAAGATACAAATTTTAAACTCTAAATTTTGCTTTTAGAATCTAGCTGATTAAACAGTTTTGTTACTAATATATTTTGTTTCTCATTTAAAGTGATAAAGAGAGAATTAGGGTTTGTTTAGTCAGAAAGTTAAAACAATGTTACAAAAAAAAAGTTCGGTAGGAAAGTTTAACAAAGAGTGTTTGAGTTATTGTTCTCAATTTAGAGTATTTAAACATTGTATTTTGGAAACATTTCAAGAACAGTTTTCAGTAATAGTTTTGGGTGGCATTATTGTAATTGTTTTGAAATTTGTGGGACCTATATGATGTTGACAAGACACAAAATACTTTTTTTTCTTTCTTGAAAACACATAATACTACTAAACGCTCAACTCAATTGTATTTTTTTACTTTTGAAATATGCTATTAGAAACATGATATGGAAAACACAGGCAAATTTTTCAAAAAAATACATGATCTTACAAAAGCTCAAAAGACAAAAGTAAAATTTTCATGTAAAGAAAATATATAATCGAAGTAAAAATATCATACACAGCTCAGCCAAAACACAAACTGCCACCTAACTTGGACAATCAAAATACTTCCAAGGACATAGTAACCATAGTAAATGGAGAAAGATATCAAAGTCATCTCAGTCATTAAATCACACAGCGCTTACAAAGTCATTTCATCAAACACTTTATTTGCATTTTCAATTAGTCCAACATTGAACTCTAAAAACATTTTAAAAAATCCAACAAAAAAATTAAAAATCTCAACAGCATTGCCATTCCCAAGTCCCAGCTTTACCAATAGATACAGACCCACGTAGACAAATCCAAACGAAACCCACACAACCCAAATATAAACCCAAAAAAAAAAAAAAAATGGAGACTAAGCCACAAACTTAAAAGAGACAAACTTCAATGCCAATGTGGTTTCGGCTTAAGCGTTATTGCAGCTTGAGGAAGGATGGAGAAGAAGTGATTTGTGGGAAGATTTGGCAAAATTTTCAAATCAACGGATTTGTAGGTCTTAAACAAAGTCCAAATCCAAATCCAAATACATAGCCAAATTCGGGCATCTAAACAGACCACAAGAGTTTTTACATATGGGGGTGTTGGCTTTTTAGTTGGGGGTTAAATGCAACTGCAAGTATGACCCATTTCCTTGCTGAGTAATTTTGCTAATCTAGTTGATCTTGAATCAATAGAGGTGGTGTTAGACACGCATGCATTTCTCACTTGAGCTCGACTGCTCGAGAAATATATTAAACCAATCTCCTACTGCTTACAGATTATAGCGCTTATTTTCCAGACAAAATAAACCAAACAAAAACAAATTCGTCTAACAAATCCTAAGAACTGGCATATATTGACATATTACTTTTAAGTGTTACACGGTGCCATTCACATTCCACTTGGAAAGTGGAAAAGCATAAAATTACAAATTTGAGGTACATATACATCACTAGAAAAAGTGATACACAGAACAGAAACAAGAGGAACAGTTTCACATTGACATGTACAAATTTCAATCCATAGAATCCTCCATTGCAAAGTTGTAAAAGTTTTTCCTCTAATCTTTCACACCCGCATAAAACAAAACCCAGTAGATGAATATTAACTTCATTAAGGAAATGGGCCTTCCCAGCTCACCTGCCTCAACCACGGCAGAAAATCGAACCCATTACATTGCATAGACTATCTCTCCACTGCTATCAACGTCAAGGTCAGGATCAGTCTCCAGATCCTCCTCCATGTCATCATCAATGTCCAAGCTGCCAGTCAGATACTGGTTGAGACTGGGGGTCCCAGCAGCAGGAATGGTAGCCTCAGCGATTATCTGCATGATTTCATCAATGCTTTGCATGGGTTGATCAGGCTCTTCAAACTGATTATTCATTGTCTTTTCATCCATGAGATCTGTCGGAAGGTTCTTTAAAAACCACTCATGGTTCCTTATCTCAGGAATACTTATCCTCTGTTCCCAAGTGAATTCATGGGAACTCAAATTAGAAAGTCAATCAGGGACAGCATGGTACAGAATATAAAGCACAGAGATTAACAAAGCTGAAAGAAATATAGTTATTATATAGAAAAGCAGCCTATACTTGAAATATGATAATATGGATAAGTATTGCAATTAAATAAAGAATCAGAAGCATAAGTATAACTACAGTTAGTTACTCTAGAATTAAGAGCATCTGTGATGGCCCAACTCCCACAATCATGCATGATGTAACTTCTTCAATGATTGATGATCCCATGTCAGGGGGGTAGCGAACATTTAGAATTACCACAATTTTTTCTACCCTATAACAATAATAAATTCTTCTTGTTAAATCATAAACTTATTAGTAATTGAAGCATGGGGAGAGAAATGAAGAAGAAGCAAGAGAGGAAGGGGTCAAAAATCCTAGTGGGTGGAGATAAATGCATCCTTTAAAAGTGAGAAATAATATCACTTTTGAATAAAAAAATCAACTTTTATAAATGCTTAAAACATTGTGGTAACGCTGCTAACTTCACATTGTATTATTTACTGCATTAACTCTACACAAACAGGTGGGAGAACCAGTTGGGCCTATGGCCTATGAAATGATTGGTAGCCACTCTGCATCTTTTAAATTCTTCAGTGTGAAGGCAGAATTAGGTGTGTGTTTTGTATACATGCTTATGCATGCTAATTTTATTGAAGATCTTCACTTTGAACCTATTTAATGTTCAACAAACATACCAAGGGAGAGGACAAGCAAGAAATAAACACACTATAACTTTTCTTGAATTATATACTAACAACTAAATCTAATATCAAATGACATAAATGTGTAACAATGCCAGAAGGAAAGGACTAGTAGCAATTGTACCGCAGAAAGTAACATATATAATTTCTCATGTACTTAGTGCACAGACCTTTGCAGGGTCAGCTACAAATATCCTTGAGATCAAATGGCGGCACTCAGGAGAGATATGAACATAGTCGGGGATTGAGTACTGGACTTTCAAAATGCGCTGCAAAGACATCCAATTATTTTAGTAAAGCATTTCAGTGGACCTAATACAATCACTGATGAAAAGGCTCGATAAATTACATGAATAGTCTTTCGGAAGTTTTTAGGCTCCTCAGGGTCCTCGAAAGGGTATGCACCCACCAACATGACATATAAGGTTACCCCACAAGACCACACATCTGCAATCTGAATTTAATGAAGCAAGATATTAGTACAATATATTAAACTGTTATTTTGAATGCAAGAGAGAGCAAGGTAAAATAGATATACTTCATCCATTAATTATGTACTATTACATGATATTTATCCCGTTATTTTGTTAGGAAGACAATCACAACATCACATTAGTGTCCGTTTGGGTATTGCTTAAATTTTTTTTTTTTGCTTTTTTATTTATTGTCTCATATTTTTTGCAAATAATCTAACTTCTAGCTTTTTCGAAATAAATTAGCTTTCAATTTTTTGTATCACATTTAACACAAAAGTTACCAACAACCATATCTTTTGATAAAGTAAACACTGTACAAATAAGGTACTGGAAATAAGCAAAAGTCAAACACACTATTAAATTAATCAATTCATCACTGACATTTTCAGAAGAAAATATGCCAAAGGGTATTTCTACGGTTGAAGGTTCTTTGTCAGCAGCCCTATTGTCCACCTCCCCTGCTACATAAACTTTAAAACTTGTCTCAATTGTCAAATTTTAATAGATCAAATATAAAACTTCTCTCATGCATCAAATTTTGGTGACACATTACTTTACCAGTGTACTTCAACCAGTCCATTGGCCCCCCACCCCATGTCTTCTGGAGACAGCATATATTGAGTGCAAATGAAATGACAATGAATACAATTTTAAAGCAAAAATATTGGTTTCGTTTTTGTCCAGGTTTTTTGTTTATGAGTGTTTGTGCGTGTTTCTGCAATGATGATAAGTACTACCTCTTATGATGAGAATATAAACAATTTGGAATTACTTTCCCGTAGTCATATCTACATTGGGCAGTGTAAACAATTGAACTTTAGAAAGCCTGGTAAACTGCTGACTTAACAATCAAAAACCCTTTTTTTTTTCTTTTTCAAACAAAAAAAGTAGCCAATTGCCAAAACAAAGGCCACTTCATCTGACCATTGGAGCTAGTCACCCATAGTCATGGCTTTGAAATTTTCCAAGGTGAACCTAGTTGTAATTTTCATAATTGCAACTGCAGTTGTTAAGGCCTTCAGTGTTAAAGTTTGATCCTATCATTCATGAAAATTATTATAATGTGGTTAAAGTAACTCAAAACTTTGAATTTTATAGCACTGAAGACTAAGATACAAACAGATTAACCTTATGTTATTGTTGTAACATGATGCCAAGGCATATGGTTGCAGAATGACAATGCAAATTTGGATAAGCCGTGATAATCAAGTTATAAATGAGTACATTCAGAAAGAACTAGAATACGTGACAAACAATATAATGATGAAACATTGAATGAGATTCAACATTTTAAATAGAACAATTCATGTCAATGAGAAATAATATTACCTTGCCGTCATATTCTTTCTTAAGTAACACTTCAGGAGCAATATATGCAGGGGTGCCAACTGTTGATTTTGGTTGTGAATGCAGCACTGAGGACTAAGAAAAGAAGACAAAAATAAAAAAATGCATATTTGACAACCAATGATGCAACAAACAAAAAAAAAGGTATGGCACATTCGAAGAGAAACCAATTGCTATACATCAAACCACCATATTGTTCAGTGGTGGCAAATATATCTTAATGAAATCACTACTCACTAGCAGGAAAATACCACAGGAAATGTATCAATACCAGCCTATGGTGTGCTTCTGTAAGTTTCAAATGCAAGATGTCACACCAGAGATGTACAAATAAAGGCAACAACAAGAAAAGAAAATTAGTACCTTGGAGTACCCAAAATCACAAATCTTTAAACGAGGAGCCGGACTTCCATCCAATAATGTATTCTCTAATTTCAAGTCACGATGGCATACTTGCTTTATAAGAGATGCAGAGAAAGGAATCCAAATTAGACACAGTAGTATTATTTAAGACTGCATTATAAATAGAAAACTTAATTCACATACCATGGCATGACAATAGCTAACTCCTGATATAAGTTGCTGGAAGAAGAAGCGTGCCTGCAACCCAGGACATAATACGTTTTAAAAAATAAACCGAGGTGCGTTCAGAAACAAAATCAACATGCCAGATAAGAACCTCATCCTCACTAAATCGCCCAGCATTGCATATCCGTTCAAAGAGCTCTCCTCCGGACGCATATTCCATCACAATAGCAAGATGGGTTGGTGTTAATATGACCTATAATTGCACCATCATAATGTTACTAACTTTCAGAATACTCCCTGGGGAGAACAGATGATAATATAGTGGATTTGAACAGACCTCTTTGAATCTGACAATGTTGGGATGCCTTAATGACCTGTGGTTTATAATTTCCCTTTGTACATTCTCATCTATCTGTTAACACAATATAAAAGCTAGTTCATAAATATTATAAATTTATGTGAGGCTACACCAATGAGCTATAGCTCAACTGGCATTTCCTCCTCCTACAGTAATGGGATGAAGGGCGATGTCATGTGTTCAAAATCCACGGTGTATATGTAACTCACCAACCAAAAAAATAAAAACTTTATGCTAGGTGACTAGCATACAACTTGAACAACACTGTCTAAGGAGGTTTGCATAATTGATGAAACTCAAACAAAAAAATAATTTACTAATATCGTCTAAATTCCTTAATGTGCTATATTAATAACAGTTTCTAGTATTCCGGTATTAAACAACCAATGCGAAAATATAGATGTTACCAATATATGCATATTTTTATTTAGTCCAACTCTTAAAAGTGTGAAAATTCAATCCCGAATTAGAGACCACAAAAGAACCAGCATGCATGGATGTAGCAGGGAGACATGAAACTAAAATCTTAAAATTTAAATTTTACCAGTTCAGCTCTGAGAATACAGACAATATCCATAATCTAACACAATTACCGTCTTGTTGATGTGCATTTCACTAAATTTGATTAGCAAATTAACAAGAACTATACATCACTCAACAACCAAATGGAGTGCAGATGTTATATCGTCTTTAACTTGTCAAAGTACCATATTTTCTTCCCCTTCCCACAAAATCTTATTAACCAAAGAGACAATCAATTTCAACAAATTTACACATCGACCCTACGACTAAACTTCATAAAGAAAAGACTGCAAAATCTTCTAAAAAAATTCTGTTGATCCTTAAAAATCAAATATGCATAAAACTCAGCACAAACACCCAACAAGGTGAAATTTAAATAAAAACACATATTTGGGCATAATCCCGGGCAAATTTAACCCCCATACACACACACACACACACACACAACAATCCTCAAACAGCTAGCAATAGCAATAATTTTGATCCTAACTCCGTTCAAAATCACACAAGAGAATTAAGAAACACATTAATCCTCAAAAACCAACAAACCATTTTTATTCCACAAGAATGCAAACGGAAACAAAATTGAAATAATTCCAAATAAATTTAAGCAATATGAAGAATCCAAAAATTCACACAATATCCTCTAAAAGAAACGTGCTCAACTTCAACTACCATGGACAATAAACCAACTAATCAAAAACCCAATAAAGCACTCTCAACTTCTTCAAAACTCAAAATGAAATACACCAAATAATAACAAAGGACTCAAATTTCTCAATCCAATAATCAAACTGAGCTTAAATTCAAGCACCCATTCACGAAAAAGTTAAAAAAGAAAGTGAAATTTAGAGACTAACCTTCTCACCTCTCTCGATGTACTTGACTGCAACAAGCTCATCAGTCTGCTTGTCTCTCATAAGCCTTGCCACTCCGAAATTTCCTGACCCAATATCTCTTACCAGCTCGTACCTGTCACTATCGTGCATGATCGGCAAGTCCATTCCTGGCCCCACTGTGACTGCTGTCCGATCCATGTCTCTCAAACTATGAAACAACAAGGACTTAAAAAGAAGCTGAAGCTGAAACTGAAGCTATAAAAATCTCTCACATTACTATCATTTTTGTTGTGACAATAACAAAGGTTGAGACTTGAGAGCAAAGTTCAAAGGACCCAGAAATCTAAGATGAAAGAGAGAGAGAGATAGAGCGGTGGTGGAGGTGATGAGGTGGAGGGAAGTGGGTGGTGGGTGAAGAAGAAAGAGACTGCAAAAGATGGGTATGGAAGTGTTGGAGCTCGTGAAGATTTCAACCACTTCTCTTTCTCTCAACACTTGGCGTGAGAGTACTGATGAGAGAGTTTTCACTTCCTGAGATTTTTGTTGCAGAAAGACATATACACAGAGCTCATCAGCTCGTGAACTCATCCACCTTTTTTTCTGTGAGTGAGTGAGTGAGCGTGCGTGCGTGCTTTGTGTTTTGTGTCTGTCCCTCTAAGACACAAAAAAGCTATACTCTACTACACGCTTTCTCTATCTATTTCTATCAGTGGATTTATCCAAAAGGAAAGCAAAGGAAGAAGGTAAAGAGATATTTTTTTTATCTCGGTGGACAATGATGGAGTAGGAGTAGGAGTATTCTTGTTTACTTAATTATTTCACTAAGCCATTGCCCAATGCTACTATTTTATTGTCTTAAAGGTTGATTCTAGTTAGCTTAGTGCGTAAAATTTCTTAGATTTGGCTTTCAATTTAGTTGATGTCTTAATCTAATAATTAGAAACAATCATTATAGAACTGACGTTATAAAGTTAAAAATTATCATGTTTTTTAAAATTAAAAGGTTTTTTTTTAGAGAAAATTAAAATTTTCTACCCTAAACTATATTCTAAATTATATTTTGTACTCTAAACTTTTAGAATGCATGTTTTGCACTCTAAACTATGACTTTTGTTACATTTTGCACTCCGACGTTAAGTTTGCTGTTAACTTGGATGGAAATATAAAGTTTATAGTACAAAGTGTAATTAAGAGTATAGTTTAGGATGATAAAATATAATTTATTCTCTGTTTTTAATGGATTGAAAAGATGGGCAATTATGTCATTTTACATGATGTCATACTTTTTCATTCAAGTTATCGACAAACTTAACATCGGGGTGTAAAGTGTAACAAGAGTTATAGTTTAAGGTGCAAAATATGCATTCGAAAAGTTTAGGATGCAAAGTGTAATCTAAGGTATAGTTTAAGGTGATAAAGTATAATTTTATTTTATTTTATTTTTTATTTTTAATGTAGTTGACTTGGATGCTCATGCTCTGTGCGCTAAATCTGATCTGACGGTAACATGTAACATGTAGCTAGAAGTAAACCCATGTTTAATGAATTAATTTTTTGTTTTTAATTTTTAATTTTTTAACAAGCGGAGGAAGAGGAATTTGAACTCATGTTCTTTTTAATTGGATGACTAGACAATATAATTGAATACAAGGTTCTAAAATTGTCTTAGTTTTTAAATCAAATAAATAACTATATTTTTATTCTATTAAAAAACGATTTTTTATGCAAAATTTTTAATTGAATAGACCAAAATATATTAGATGTGCTTTTGTTGATTTTTTAAACTCAATCAAATACGGTGGATGGGAAAATTAGCATTGATTTTTGGGTACAAGTCATGAGGTGGGTTTTGAACTTTTGATCGTAGTCTTTGAAAATGAGGATTGTATGTATTAGAAGTTAAGAACACAAAATTTTATATTCTTTTCATTTTTTTGGCAATGGGTAACTTGACTCAACATTATTCTAAAACAAAATGGTGTTAATGATAAATTCATCACAATTTATTATCTTAATAAATTATGAATTTTGTTAACGGATTCCTTAAAATATTAGTTTATAAAATAATCTAAAAAATTTTATGAAAAAAGAAAAGGAAAACTGAATTTTTTTAAAATAATTTATATAGGAGTATTTTTTTTTATATAAAAATAATTGTGCATTATTGAAAAAAAGAGTGAAAGTGGTGGGAGCATCTTCAACAGATTCTCCAAATTTTTGTACTGTTTGGAGAATGAACAGTAGTTTTTACCTTTTAGCCATCTATTTTTTCAAATACACTTTCCAACAATTTTTTTTTTATCTATTCTCTATCTCATTTAAATATTATCTTTTCATTTTTTCCTTATTTTTTTTTAATATTTCTTTATTCTTCCTTTGTTCATTCCTAACTACTATATTTTTCAAATCCCCAACTGATATATTTTTTAAATTTCATCACATTTTCAAATTTTGCAGCAGAAAGAGAACAAGAGGAGAGAAATTTTTTTTTTTCTTTCAATTGTTTGATTTTGTTGGTTGACTTCAAGAATTTCATAGTGCTAGAATTTGAGAAGACAACAAGAAGAATCCAAGAAAAAATATAAAGGCAGGGCCTCCTTTCACTTGTCCTGTGAGAAGCAATGGAGAGAGAGCATGAGAGAAAAAGAAATCTAGAAAAAAGAGAAAGAATTGATATAATAATAGTTGGTATATTTTTTTAATCAAAAAAATCTAATTGCTAATGTAAAGTAGCCCATGAAGCTTAATGAGCTATTGTTCATGAGCAAAAAATAAATCATGATTTAGAGAATTCATTAGGGACCATTTTTTGGGTTTCATTCTCTATTATAGAGATTATTTTGCTTTTACTTAAGCTATTGGAGATGCTCAGATGAGCATCTCCAATAGCTCTGAGCATCTCCAATAGCTTAGGTAAAAACAAAATAATCTCTATAATAGAGAATGAGACCAAAAATATGGTCCCCAATGGATTCTCTAATTCATGATTTTTTTTTTGGGTTTATGAACAGTAGTTCATCAAATCTGATGGGCTACTGTATATTAGCAAAAAAATAAAACTAAATAAAAAATTAGTAAAGAAAGGAGTGGGGATGGGGTATAAGAATATGTGTGTTAAAAAATGAATAAATAATGAATGAAAAAATAATATTTAAATAAGATAGAGAATCTATTAGATGATGTATTAAAAAAATAGATAAATAAAAGATAAATATCACTATTCACTGTTCAAACCGTACAAAAATATAGAGAAACTGAACGACTTCGGATAAAGTTTCACAAGTCACGGGAGAACTTTTTATTTTGAATGACTGATCTGGTGTGTGTGGATAAGGTGGCAGGTGTGGAATCACAAGGTGATGGTTGGCTACTCGGGTTTGGTTGGGAAATTGAACACTTTGATTGGTCAGCTGAAAGGCGCATTTTATTTTAGCATTAAAAAACATGTATTATATTCCTTCTAATAAAATCTGTCTTAATAAAAGCCGCGCTTGTGTCTTAATAAAAACATGTACTATATTTCTAATTTTTTTTTAATAAAAGATACCATAATATCCTTTCAAAAAAAAAAAAATACCATAATATAATATTAAGCTAAATCTACCCTAATAAAAAGATTCTTGTTCATCTAGCTTTATTGTTAGTTTTGACCCCAAAAATATATATATATATATATTGATAGAACATGCTAAAAATTTGTCATATAATTTAAAATAAATTTAAAAAAATCTTTTATTGTTTATTTTTCACTAATATTTGTGGGTTTTTCTTTACTTTACATATGATGTCAATTAATAAGTGCATCACAATTCACAACAATACCACTAGTTTATATATATATATATATATATATATAGATGAGAGAGGAGTTTTTAGTATTTCTAGAAAGGTATTTAATTAATTTATAGTTGTTAGAGCATCCACATTCCATTAGTTAAACTTTAGCCCAATTTTGAAGTAAATACCCACATTTCTATTTTAGCTACCCATACATACACCCAACGTTCAATTTTTCATTTCCTATAACATTCACTTAAAATATTCATCAATTTTTTTTTTCTTTCTTGTAGAACAAAGAATGCAATTTTCAATAAATAAAAAAATGTAGAAAAATTTTTGGGAAACAATATACCAATACTCTCCAAAGTTGTTAAGCATTGTAACATTTTGCAAAAATTTGAAAAATGTTAGAGAGCCAGAGTGAGAAAACAAAGTTTCTCCTCAAACTTCTCATATATCTTTATATTGTGTGTGAATTTTGAAAAATCTAACCATTGGATTGCATGTTTTTATTATATCTTTCATACTTGAAAATTTTCAAAAAAATCAAAGATCAATTGCTATGCCATCAAAAAAATGTTAAAATTTCAAGTTTTTATGATCTAAAATTGTGTATAAAAAATAATTTTATTAATCAAATAGTAAATAACATCCAATTTGAACGAAATTTGATATGCATGTTAAGAACATAAGGAACATGAAATTCAATGGTAGGTTTTTCAAAATTCACATCCGAAAAACAAATATATTTTTGGAGAGAAACTTTTTTTAGCGTAAGACCTCTTTTTACAGTTATTGGCTACAATGCTCCTCAATTTGACTAAAAAAGTAGTTTTGAAATTTGCAAAGTGTTAATGCTCCTACACTTCTAAATTTAAAAAATGCGTCACAAAGCATAATAAGCTAGGATTATGCGTGTAAAATTGAAATTTTAAGTTTAAATCTCCAATTTATCCCCCCAAAAAAAAAAAAATAATAATTAAGGTGATATTGTGGTAACATGCGTGTTTTAGTCATCAAGAAGCCCAATGACATAACTGCATTCCAATGCTTGGAAAATCAGATCCCTTGTTAAACCCCCAAAATCATTAAACTATAATGAAATTGTTCTTAGATTAGATAAATATAACAAAGTATGCATAAATACATATTTATCAATTTTCTCCCAAAAGGAAAAAATGTTAGTAGAATTTGAATGAAATGAGTTTATACATACTATTTCAAAAGTTGAAGTTAGTCATTCTTTGTTATGTTTCTGATTTGTACTATTCCAACTGTTTCTAGTTAATGTTTAATGCTTTTCACAACAGGAAGGAAAAAGTAGGGGGTTTCAACTTTCAACTGAATTTGACAAACTTTAGAATGATATTGTCAGACATAATTCCCTTTAGCTTTGTGAAATGGGTTTGGGATTTAGCTAAGAAAATTGAGTCGCTTGTTGAATTGTCAAAAGAGTTGGTATTCCTAGTTGGAGCCCCCCCGGCGCTGATTTCGACCACACATAACATAACATAGCAGAAGAAACATAGAAGAAGAGTGATGAAGTATACTCAATGGTTATCAAAAAAAAAAAGTATACTCAATAATAATCAATATTGTATATTTTTAATCATGGTAGCTGGTATCTGATTGTACTTTGTAGCTTATCCAAAATAGTCAACACTCTGAAGTCATGTTTTGATTTTTTTTAATGTTAATAAAATTTTGTGTCCCCAGTAAGTTAGGTTGGCATTTCATTCATAATTTACTCTGATTTGTCTTTATGTTTTTGCTAAGGAATACTGTATTCTCCCTCAAATAATGAAATCTAAATTTTATATCCACTGAGTATCATTTAAATTTAGATAAAAAAATCTTTTTTTTTTATTTTCTTTTTTTATAAATACATTTAATCTATAGTATCTCTCTACGATGATTGCCTTTTATATATCATTAAGTTAAGATGTTTGGTTTTTTGGGTAGGGAATCCACAATTTAAAAAAAAAGAAAAAGTCTTAGTTACTTAAGAGTTATACCTTAGGATTCTTAATTATATTTAATTATATATATATATATATATATATATTGGATTTGGGCTTATAGCGTTTGCTCATGACGATTGTTCGTTATCACTAAACCAAGACACCAATTGGCTTTTGGTATAGGTAGAAATTGAACTCAAAATCTCTTATTCGACTATAAGAGATTTTACCAATTAAACTAGTTGGAACACACAATAAATCACATGGTTGAATTTAGTTGTTTATTTTTTCTTAAGATAACATGATTTTTACTACATTGCCGGATAGAACCAATACAATCATATGATTGACTTAACACGCTATTATTTTAATTTTATTTTAAAGTCGTAATTTATATTAATTTAATCTTGTCATATCATATGTTTTTTTTAAAAATGGTGGAATAGATAATTCCATTCTTCCATATATAAATAAAATCACAATAAATATCCAATTAATAATTACCATAATTATTAAATTTTAAATTTAGACAAGAAAAATAAAATAGAAAAAAAATCTTTTTTTTTTTATAAAAACTTTTCTATACACTATACAAGCTACTAACTAATATGAGAGAAACTCAAATTAAAATTCCAAATTAGAGTTCTAATTTTGCACTATGTATCATAAGTTATTTATTCTTAAAGAGTTTTATTTATTAATTTTAGAATTAAATGTGGGACCACATCATAAATATTCATTTAAGTGAGTTATTAAGTATAAAAACCAAAAAATCTAGAATAAATGAATAGTAAAAAAAAAAAAAGTGCTTCACAATAAATTTTTTTTTTAAAAATATGGACAATTTACATTTTATACCTAATAATATCCTTACAAAATTTTTGAAAGAGTTAACAAAATATAAAAATGACTATTAATAGTATTTAAATTTTATATATGGGAATTATATTATATATTTTATTGTATATTTTTAAGTGTATCCATGCATATGCATGGGGTTACAAACTAATTTTATATAAGTGGGAGATCAACAATATTTTTGAAAAAACCTATAATAGGGGCTTATTGTTTTTATATTGATAAATCTTTTTTTTAAAAGTATTTTGGTCAAAAAAGGAAAATTTTATTTACTATAAAGTTTTATTCAAGAGGAGCATTCATTGGGAACTTGCGCGGGGTGCCTAATTCATCATGTCCTTAACAACAAAAAAATATATGATATAATAATAATAATAATAAAAGACAGTTGTCATATTCTATTACACTGCTTCCTTGATCGCTTTCCCTTTTTGCCAAGCCATCCGCATTCCGCACAGCTGTTGGCCTCACGGAACAAGTCATTGTAGACATTCCAATCCTGGTCCATCAAGTTCCTGAAATCACAAACCAAAATAGCAATATCTGGTGCAAGGACACCATTAAAAATTGGCCAAGTACTAGTTGGGAATCAATTTCTAGATTAATGAATTTATATCCTAGATGCCATACTATGTTTAACCTATATCTAACCGTCCACACTATAGCCAAATGATTTGTGTGATTTAAAAAAGAAGAAGAGAGAAATAGAGGCAAAAACTAAAGAGCTTTTTAGAATTTTCATAACATGACAAGTAAGAGTAGTATTTATTTACCAATGGCCATTTGTGATCAATTGTTCATACTTCTTTATAAGGAGGAAGGTAAGGATAAAATAATAAAATTAGAAACTTGATAAAAGTCAAATTGATTTAACAAGTACCCATTAAAGTTCAAGGGGGTTATTCTTAAACTTGAAAGTTGAAACAGTTCAATGTGGGATTATTCTTTGTTAAACTTGATTGAAACTTGACTTGATGTGGATGTTACTATGAGCATCTATGATGGACCTATCAAACAAATATTATAAGTAATCAATGATAAATCTATTTTTTTCCCCCATCAAAATGAGAATCTTTCGGTGCTGTCTTTATCATTCATAGATGAGTTGTGTGACTGATAACATTGCCTGTAAATGTAAATGCGAACAAAGCTGCTGCTGCTACCGCCGCCCAATCTTTAGGATGGAGGAAAGTGGTTGCCTCACATATAGGGAAACTGGCTGTTCTATCAAGGACACCTGCAGCATCATCATCTATATCTTGAGTTTGAGCTTTAAACATGTGTCATAAGGATGTTCACCTAAAGTGACAAGTCAGCAAGAAGTGAAAAATGTTTGTTTGTTTTTATTTTTTGGTTGCCCCAACAAGAGCCTTGTGTGATGTTAGGGATAGGTTTTCAAAACAATCATTAATAAAAACAATTTGGTCGCATTCCAAGATCCAATCATCTGATGTTGGATTAACTTGCACCACATGGATACATATATTTCCAATAGTTCTGGATTATTTAGCTCTAGTTTGAGTGACTATATAGTATTACGCTTGGACTGAACAAAAGGTGAAAAGGAACCGAGAGATGGGGCTCCTTATATATGTTGGACAGTTGGAGAACCTATGTTCCTATTTAGTTCTAATCCAAAACAGCAACTCTTACTCCTGCATGCACACATTTGCAACCATTACCAAATAAAAGATTTTGCATACATAGCTTTCTATATCCACGTAAAGATGGCATTGGCAATAATCTATATATATATATATATATATATATATTTTAAATAGTTATAATATACCGTTATCTCTGTAGCTCAAATCATTTTTTTGCTTAGACCTCCAAACATTTTATGTATAAAAAGATACTAATTAATCTACAAAATTCTTTAGCTGATCGAAAATAAATGTTGTATATAAAATTTTCAATCTCATAACAAAAACCAAGACCTTGTTTGGAAATATTTGTAACTTGACATGTAGCATTTTTTGTGGGCTCAGCTCCAAAATATTGTTTAAATGTCACATTATTGGGCTCACTGTCTATGTCCACCCTATCATTTTTCTCTTTTTGGGCCTATAGTTCAAAGTGAGGCCATTTGGACAAAAATTCTTGTTCATTCTTGCAAATTAGATAAGATAGCTCACCACAGGGGGAGGTCACTTTACTCTTGCAAGTTGCGTGCAAGACTCTCCACTGCCTCTACATGTAAAGGGCATGAGAGCACACATTTTTTGAAGAATATAGAGTGGGGTCAAGAGGTGAGATGGCTGACAAACTGGAAGAGCTGTGGAAAAAGTTAACATTTACAGAGGATGAGGGTGAAGATATCGAGTTGGGAAGCAATAGTACGAGGGCTGCGAAAGAGATCGGGAAGAATTGTGTAGTCATGAAGATACTTACACAGTGCACTATCATCATTGAAGCCCTGAGGAAGAATTTGAAGATGCTCTGGAAACCAAACAAAAGAGTACAGATTTCTGAAATTGAAGAGGATCTGTTCCTTGTAGAATTCGAAGATGGGAGAGACAAGAAAAAGGTCATGGAGATGTGTCCATGGAGCTACGAGAAGCAATTGATACTAATGCAGGAGTTTGAAGGAGAGATGGTCCCGAAAGAGATTAAACTCCAATGGGTCCCATTTTGGGTGCAAATGTATAACCTTCCCCTGAAAAGCATGACAAGAGAAGCTGGATATGAAATAGGGTCGAAACTCGGGAAGGTTTTAGAGGTTGATGCGGCGGAGAAAGGAGTGCAGTGGGGAAAGTTTTTAAGAGTGAAGATACGTATTGATGCTACTAGGAAGCTGATAAGGGGCAAGAAGGTCTCAATTGAAGGAGGGGAGAGTAGATGGATCTTCTTCAAGTATGAACGGCTACTTAATTTCTGCTACCGGTGTGGAATGCTAGACCATGGGGAGAAAGATTGCTTGGAAAAGAAGGGCGAGGAACCTGGTAGGGGTGAACAAATGCAATACGGAGCATGGATGAGGGGCGAACCAGGGAGACATCTGGGGCTAGATTACGAATACAAGAGAGGGGATTCTTCACTGGAAAACCGAGATGCTAGCAAGAGGTATTCACCGGAACCACCGATACAGGGTAATCTCCGACTGATGGAAAATCCGGCGGTAAGGGAGCAACATGTGACTGATCAGGCTGTGTGTCAGAAAGATGAAGAAAGCACCAAAAAAGTCAAATTGGGAGGTGTGAGGCAGGGGGGGGGGGGCGACCCGAGAGAGAGTGGAGATGTTTCACGAAAATGGTAAGGGCAACAATACCGAAGCAAAAGGTGATTTGATTCAAACCAAAAGAGGTGAGGTACCTCTAATGGACACATGGCTTAGGACAGAACCCGAAGATAGCATGCAATGGGAAAAAGCCAAGGAGTGTATGTCAGCAGTAAAGCCTGAGTTTAAGGAAAAAAGCACACAGCAAGTGGCTAACATGGGACCTGGGGGAAAAGAAAACCAAATATGGGCCAACGATGAGTTAAGCCCATTAGCATTTTGCTTTGACAAAGAAAAAGGCTGGACAGCAGAAACGTTGGGCCCGAAAAGTGGGCATTGGAAGCGCCTAGCCAGACAAGTCAAACCCAAAAGCGCACAGGAGGTATCTGATCCACCAAACCAGAAAAGAAAAGGTGACATATCTCTATCAGAACTGGACACAAATGTTTATCGCAAACAAAGGGCAAAAGGAAAACTTCAAGCAGAGAAAAACAGTGAGGAGGATGGGAAAATGGTTGGTGGTGTAGCGGTGGCTACTGGGCAGCCCCGCCCAGCCAAATGAGTGTCCTTGCCTGGAACTACCGGGATTTGGGGGCTTTGCCGGCAGTTCACACCCTCACCGAAGTGGTGAAACAAAAAAACCCCGTGGTGATCTTTCTAGTAGAAACAAAAGCTAGCATTGATAGGATGAAGGGGTTCCAGAATAAATTGGGCTTCACCCAAGGAATAATAGTTCCGAGTGATGGTAGGAGTGGCGGATTGGCGTTACTGTGGAGAGAAGGAACGAATATTCGTTTCAAGAGCTGTTCTCATTCACATATCGATGCGGTTGTCAACGGAGAAGGCAGCGAAAGTCCTTGGAGAGTTACTGGCTTTTAAGGACATCTTGACATTGAAAAAAGGTACACCTCTTGGCAATTACTTGAAACTTTAAATGCACAATGTAGTTTGCCATGGTTGGTTTGTGGAGATTTTAATGAAATTGTTCACCTTGATGAGAAAATGGGGTGGAAGGAAAGAGATGCTGAACAAATGGATGCGTTTAGGGAAACACTAAGCAGGTGCGGCCTTTTCGACTTGGGGTTTGTAGGACCGAATTTCACGTGGTGTAATGGCAGATTTGGTGAGCAACGCACGCTCATCAGATTAGATAGAATGGTTGCCAATAAAGCATGGTCTCGGGTCTTCCCGGAGGCCAATGTTCACCACGTCTCTATGTCTTCCTCGTATCATTGTCTCCTTGCCCTGTTGTTGAGGAAGGAATAGCGCAGAATTGTGAGAAAGAAACGCTTCTTTTTCGAAGCTATGTGGACTTGGGAGGAGGAGTGCAAGGAGTTGATCGAACTTGCTTAGGACCCATATAGGGATGATTCGGCCCTGCCCATCCAAGAAAGGATAGGAAAATGTCAAAAAAATCTTCAGGACTGGAATAAAAATAATTTCGGTAACATTTATAGAGGCCTAAGGCAGAAACAGACTCGGCTTCAAAATCTTGAGTCTTTGAACCTACTCCACGACACGGCAGAGGAAATTCAGGCACTTAAAAGGGAGATCAATGAATTGCATACCAGGGAAGAGATTATGTGGAATCAGAGGTCAAGGGTCTTATGGCTTCAACATGGTGACAAAAATACAAAATTTTTCCACGCTACAAGTAGCCAAAGGCAACGAAAGAATAGAATCGGGAGACTGTTTAACGACACAGGTATTTGGCATGAAGATGAGGAGATAACAGAGAAAATAATCCTTGACTATTTCAAGTCCATCTTCAAATCTAATCAATCGTCCAATTTTGAGGAAAGTTTGAATGCCATGGAAGAAAGAGTGTCACCCGAGATGAATGAGGAGCTACAAAGGGAGTTCAAGGCAGAGGAAGTGTAGACGGCTCTCAAACAAATGCACCCTACAAAGGCACCGAGTTTGGATGGTATGTCACCTATCTTTTACCAAACTTATTGGGATATTGTTGGCCCCTCGGTAACAAGTTGTGTACTGCTGGCACTTAATTCAGGGATTATGCCGAATGAAATTAATAAAACGTTTATCTGCCTAATTCCCAAGACAAAAAACCCCCAAAGGATAACAGAATATCGACCTATCAACTTGTGCAATGTGCTGTACAAAATCATATCCAAGGTCCTAGCAAATAGATTGAAGCGGGTCCTCCACGGTGTTATAAATGAAGCTTAAAGTGCATTCGTTCCAGGTAGATTGATTACGGACAACGTGATGGTTGCTTTTGAAACCATGCACTCCATCGACAAGAAAAGGAAGGGAAAGGAGGGCCTTATGGCAATAAAATTAGATATGAGCAAGGCGTATGATTGAGTGGAGTGGGCTTATCTTGAGTCTATGATGAAGAAAATGGGCTTTGGGGAAAGATGGATATCTCTCATTATGATGTGTGTAACTTCCGTGTCTTTCTCAATTCTAATTAATGGCGAACCAAAAGGTGTGATTACTCCGTCAAGGGGCCTTCGCCAAGGGGACCCACTCTCTCCATACTTGTTCTTGCTATATGGGGAGGGCTTGTTGGCAATGCTAAAAAAGAAAGAGAGGGAGGGCCTGATCAGAGGGGTAGTGGCTACAAGACATGCGCCAAGAGTCTCCCACTTGTTCTTTGCGGATGATAGTGTTATTTTCTGTAGAGCAACAAAGGAAGAGTGCATGCAAGTTGCTAAGGTGTTGGAAGTGTATGAGGAAGAATCCGGGCAAAAGTTGAATAGAGAAAAGACTTCCTTGTTTTTTAGCAAAAACACAAAGGACGAGATAAAAGAGTTTGTGAAAGGGACCTTTGGTGCTCAAATTATTCAACACCATGAAAAGTATTTGGGGTTACCCCCTTTGGTGGGAAGAGCAAAGAAAAAGGCTTTCAATCGCATCAAGGATCAAGTGGGGAGGAGAATAGCAACTTGGAAGGGAAAGCTTTTATCTAATGGGGGAAGGGAAGTGTTAATTAAAGCAGTTGCACAGGCCACTCCTACATACACAATGAATGTGTTCAAGCTCCTAGACTCGTTGTGCTCAGAATTAAATTCTATGATGAGTGGATTTTGGTGGGGTCAACGAGGAAGTGAGAGGAAGGTAGCATGGGTTTCTTGGAAAATATTATGCAGTCCTAAGGCGGAAGGCGGGATGGGGTTTCGAGACCTTAAAGCATTTAATCTAGCCCTCCTTGCCAAGCAAGGATGGAGACTACAACAAAACCCCAACTCACTGGTTCATAGGGTCATGAAAGCAAAATACTTCCCGGATACCTCATTTTTGGAGGCTCATATGGGGAGGAAGCCATCATATATATGGAGGAGTATCATGGTGGCAAAAAATATCATCCATGAGGGTGCTCGGTGGGCTCTTGGAAATGGAAGAAGTATTGAGATATGGAAGGCGAGGTGGTTGCCTTCATCAGAATTAAGTAGCGTGATCACTGTGAAGCTAGCTGAGGGGCAGAGTGAAATGGTTGCTGACCTCATTAATGCCGAAAAAGGGGAGTGGAGAACCTTGATGGTTAAAGATACTTTCTTACCCCATGAAGCTGAAGCCATACTGAGCATCCCCCTTAGTCCTTTGAACCAAGCTGACTCTCTTGTTTGGGGAAAAACTCCTAACGAATGCTTCTCTGTGAAAAGTGCCTATAGGGTAGCGGTAAAATGCCTTGCTAATCTGGAAAGATGTGAGGATGTGGCTGGGTGCTCGGATTGCTCTAGGATGTCTTAAATTTGGAAGTCCATATGGAGCATCAAATGCCCGAGTAAAGTAAAGCACTTTCTTTGGAGAGCTTGCAGAAACATACTCCCCACAAAACAGTGTTTAAAGCGTAGAAAGATTATAACGGAGGATGGTTGTGATTTTTGTGGTGAGAGTGAATCTTCAGGCCATATACTCTGGAGCTACACAATTGCGAAAGAAACATGGATGGAAGTGGGGATAAATTGTAGCATTTTAACCCAAACACCAACAGAATTTCTTGATGTGGTTTGGTTTATGCTGAATACTGAGGGGGAAAAAGATTGGGAGCTCTTTGCTACTGTGGCATGGTGTCTATGGAACAATAGGAATAAGGTGCGGCATGGTGAGGCTGGAAAAAATGGTAAATCTATTGCGGTAGAGGCAAGGAATTATTGGGCAGAGGTCCGGCTATTAAGCCTTCCTTTGGCAGACCCTCGAAGCCTAAAATCACTCATACACACTAGTTACCACCCCCACAGGGCTGGTATAAAGTAAATGTCGACGCTGCGGTGTTTAAGGATCAGGGACAGTGTGGGATCGGTGTGGTCATAAGAAATAACCAGGGGCTGATTATGGGCGCAATGTGTAAACTTCTGGAGTTCCCATTGGGGGCATTGGAAGCAGAAACAAAAGCAATGGAGGCTGGTATTGGTCTTGCGTGGGACTTGGGGCTAAAGTACATTTTCCTGGAAGGTGATGCTCAATTGATCATCTAGGCCTTGAAAGGCCATATGGCACCTGCTAAAACAATATTAAAGATAATTGAAGGCTCAAGGATTTTTCTGCAGAATTTTAGCTCATGGAAGGCTGTTCACACGAATAGAATCAACAACTCTGCAGCACATGTACTGGCTAGGAAGGCAAAGAATGTAGACAAGTGTTTAGTCTGGGTTGAAGATTCCCCACCTTGTATTGAGAATCAACTTTTGAGTGATGTAATTGCAATGGACGTTAGTCCTCATCAATGAAAGTTCTGATACAGATTGACAAAAAAAAAAAAAAAAAAAAAAAAAAAAAAAAAAAAGAGGAAAGAAAAAGAATAAAAAGATGAAGAAGAAAAAGAACAAAAGATAACTAAACCCTCCAATATCTCCAAACCCTTTGAAGTCAATAACCAAAGAGCAAGACATGCTTGTGAGCAGAGCTCAAGAGCTCTTGCCTTGCTCCTCTTCCACTCTCACTCTCACTTCTTCCTGTACTTTCCTCTCAACACTCTGCTCCTCAAACCCATTTCTCTCCTTCCCCATGCGATCCTCTCTTTCCTTCCTGCGCTCCCTCTCTCACCACCAACCCCACCACTTCCACCGCCACTTTTTCTTTCGCGCAATTTCAACCCCACTTTCCTCTTCTTCTCCAAAACCCCAGAAACCCTTGCTGCCGCCTCTGCCTCTTCTTCTCACAGTACTTTCGTCGAACACTTGGCGTGCGAACCCGAAACCAATGAGAATTGGGATTTTAATAACAGTAGTGAGAGCGAGGCAGGTTTTACTTTTGATAAGAATGATGGGTATTTGGATTTGAAACATTTGCCGGCGCTGTCTCGGGATGTGAAGGAGCTGGAAGAGCTACCGGAGCAGTGGAGGCGGTCGAAGCTGGCGTGGCTTTGTAAGGAACTGCCGGCATATAAGGCCAGAACACTTGTTCGGATACTCAATGCGCAAAAGAAGTGGATGAGGCAAGCTGATGCTACTTATGTTGCCGACTTGCCGTGCATTGCTTGCGGATTCGCGAGAATGAGGCTGGGTTTAAGGTGAATTTCTCAACTTTATGTTTGTCATTTTGGGGTTGAATTCATCACTAATTTATGTTAAATCTTTATTGTTGTAATTGTTTAGTTTAGATTATAATAACTGTTCAGGGATGTTATTCTTGGTCTTTATCAATTTGATGGATTTATGTTTATTTGTAGAAGATTTTGATGTAAATGTAGACCTATTTTGGGGTAGTTAGAATCATAAAGTTTTCTGTGAGGATGATTGAGAAAATTGAATTATATTTCAGGATTTAAAATAATAATAATGATTATTGATCTGCAGTAACTCTAAATGCATTCTGGCCTCAATAACTAAACTCAAATTTAATGAACAAGTGAGGCTGGCAGATTCCTAAACATTTTTGGGTTTGAATAACTGATCTAGGAGGTTGTAGACTCTAGATTCAATGTGAAACTTTTTATTAGTGGTATTTGGATTTTAAAAATAAATAAATAAATAAAAAACCCAATTCATTAGCTAGGAAACAACAAAAGATTCAGGACAAAGCCTATTAGAGTACAACCCAAGCAAGTCTGAATTAAAAACATCTACAACTCCTATAGCAGGAGCATCAAAAAGGACAAAGTCCATAGGTTGGCTTGTTTAGTGTAGTCAAAGGCGAGCCAAGTGCTTGCCTGGGCACCCAGGCGAGGCGAGGCGAGGCACCACTAAGGTGCCTTAAAGGCTTTAAGGTGAGGCGCATTTAGTGAGGCACTCGCCTTTAGAGCCTAGGCAAGCAAGGAGATCACCTTAAACCATGAAAAAGGTGCTAAGGCGAGAGCCTCGAATTTTATTTTATTTTATTATAATTTTAAATTTTTGTGAAACCAATTATTAGATTATTGATTTCACAAGGCATGTGATAAAAGCTATTGTTAGTTAAATTAATTTACAATTTTTTTTGTAAAACTTATTGTTATATAGAAGCTTGTTGCAAAAGGTATTGTTAAAATTAACTAGCCCAAACCATGTTAGTCCTATTTTGAAATAATTTGATAGACCTAATTTCTTCATGCTACACATTTAAAAACACTTCATTATAATATTATAATACACTAGGTACATATGATTTAAGTTCTATATGTATAATAAATATATCCAGAATTTGGCACCTCGCTTTACTCGGGTTGGTGCCTTTTTGTCGCCTCACACCTCGGGCAATACAAGGCCTTGGTGCCTTAAGGTCGCCTTTTGCCTTTGACTACCTTGGGCTTGTTCCTATCTTGGCAAGAGCATCCGCACACTTATTGGCTTCTCTAAAGCAGTGGACAATCTTCTTATGGGGAATTTGGGAAAGCTAGGGTCCTGCAATCATCAACAAGAGAAGTAATAAAGTGATCAGTGCTATTGTCATTAGCAACCAGTTCTACAATAGATTTAGCATCTACTTCAATTTCAATAGCTTCCAGGTTCATGCTAATACAGAGATTCAGCCAATCCCTAAGGGTCCAAATTTCAGCTATTAGACTGTTGGTAGTACCAATGTTTCTAGAGAAACCCCGGATCCCGTGGTCCTCCTCATTTCTAATAACACCACCACCTCCTGATGTACCCAGATTTCCCAAAGAAGCTCTATTAGTGTTAAGCTTGTACCAATTTTGTCGAGTTTTCTCCCATCTGAGTTGAACAGAAATCCTAGGAGTTGAAGCTTTAGATTTCTGAGCACAGTAGATGCATTCAACCGCCTTGTGCATAATCTCTTCGTGGATGGTAACAATGTGGGTTTTGTGCTGAAAAACCACCTTATTTCTGTGCTGCCATAATGTCCATACATCAAACAAGAACACAGTGGTCCAATGTACAGCAAGATGTTGAATAACTTTGTCAGTTTAGCTAAAGTATCTAAACCAAGAACATAAATTGCCAGTAAAGAATTTTGGAAATTCATTGGAGAACCCTAGCTTATTCCAACAAAGTTTCGCAAAGCTACAATCACAGAGAACATGGATTATAGATTCTGGGTTGCTAGTGCAGATTGGGCATTCAAGAGACACTATCATGCCTTTCTTGGCGATGCACTCCCTCACTACAATGCTATTGTTATAGCACATCCACAAGAAAGTTTGAATTCTTGGCAAAATATTAAGCTTCCAGATCCAATGCCCTCCAAACACTTGATTACTTTCCTTTTTCTCATTGGCTAGCTTATAAGCACTTTTCATTATACCAGCTAGTTTCAACCCCAGAAGTTTGTGTGTGTGTTTGTTTTTTTAATAAAATGATTATGTGCTTTTCATTTTCATGGTTTTATTAAGAATAAAAATTCTTTATTATTATTATTATTATTATTATTATTATTATTATATATATGAGTTCGGTTGAAGTTACACCTGGTGTAACTCTAAACAATATTACACTACCCAATAACTTGTTATTAAATTAATATTTTGAAAATCCAACCATTGAATTACATGTTCTATATGTTTTTAACATACATGCCAATTTTCATATCAATCGGATGCTATTTACCATTTTGATCCATAAGCTCATATTTTATGCATTATTTTTGTAGGGACAAGGGGCCCAAATGCACTTTTGGGCCTTGGGCCATGTCCGAGGAGGCTTAATGGTTCGAGGGTAGGTCAGTAGATGGGAAAATGTAAGATTGTAAAGTTTCATGAGTAAGTTATAGTTGTAAAGGCCGGGGAAGGTGATCCGAGGATGAATATCCCCTCGGATAAATGGGATAGAGATCAAAATGTGTGTCCTATCGACCAGGGTGACGTTTCAGGAGGTTCTATTGATAAAGACATGCATCATGGACGTACAAGGGGAATGAGAGCTAGGAAATATCTAAGGTAAGGATGCTGTCACTGCATTAAATACTCTGCAACTAACTTTCTGATTGCATTTATGTGAAGAAAACTCCTGAACAGTATTGCCTTGGCTACCCCAACTCACAAAGGGCAGAGAGGGTGTTCGATACGACAAGCACTCAAGTAATGGACCGGATGATCAACAAGTGGGGGGCCAAGATCATTGAAAGGGAGATATATAATGTAAGAGACTCCTAAGGAAAAGAGGATCGAGAAATTAAGAGAGAAATATTGTAGCAATCAGGAACTAAATTTGTAACCAAACTTGTGAGTAACATATAAGAACTGATCTCCTCGGATTGTGTTAGGGACGGTTTCCTTTAGTTTAAATCAATCTATCTTCTTGTTCTTGTGATTGGAACCCACTTTATTTGTTGTTCAACTCACTTTAGCCCAGTTTTCCAACCTACTCTCTACAAATTCATTATTTTGGACTTTTTGGACCCAAGTCCATCCACTTTTTGGGCTAAGGATTCAAATTTGGTCTTTACAATTTTAAATTACAAAAAATTGAATTTTAATAATTGATTGATGACATGGATATTAATTTTTGATCACCTTGAAATTTTACAAGCATAAAAAATATACAAAGATAATGTAATCTAACAGTGAATTTGTCAATATTCGCATCCAATTAAAAAATATTGAGCGGTGTAACATTACTTAGAGTTACACCAGGTGTAACTTGAACCCAACGCTATATATATTATGCATTCTAGATTGGCACCCTAAACTAGAGCTGTTTTCTAAACTCTTCTTTTTCTTCCCAAGGTCTACAAATGGATGATGCAACAACATTGGTATCGATTTGATATCTCGTTACCAAGCTAGCTGATTACGCATGTAAGGAGCGAAAATTCTCAAAATGTGGTGAGATATTCAATGATATAATCAACCAGGGACGTGTGTCTTATGAATCTACATTCCATTTATTAATTGTTGCTTATCTTAGTTCATCCATTCAAGGATACTTGGAGGAAGCATGTAGCATTTACAATCGTATGATTCAGTTGGGAGGTTACCTGCCTAGACTTAGCTTGCATAATTCCCTATTCAGAGCTCTTGTAAGCCAACCAGGAGCCTCTTCAAAGCATTATCTAAAACAGGCTTGAGTTTATTTTTCACAATGAGGTAACAAGTGGACTAGAGATACAAAAGGATATCTATGGAGGTCTTATTTGGCTACATAGCCATATGCCACAGCCTTCAATAAAATAGAGACTAAAAATCTGCCAACCACATAGTCAACCTTCACAAACACCCTTCTATCCCACGTCAAAAGTACACCCCCATCTGTGTGAATGGCATTTAAAACTACCCAGTCTACAAAAGGGCAGCCCCAAAGACTTTTAACCATGTTAGAGATGGTACTGTCTAGCTTAGTTTCTTGAAGACAAACAATATCACACTTCCACTCCTTTAGTAGATTCTACACAACATCCCTCTTATGAGGATTCTTCAATCCCCTCACATGCCAAGACAAAAGTTTCAAAGTCAAGGACAAATAGAGCATCTCAACCCAAAGGATTTCAAACTACCTCTGCTACTTCTACCAGATTGCCCATCATAATTAATAATAGAAATCAATAGGGAATCCCATAAATGTACCAAAACCTTTGATCATCGTTCTCATCCATTCCAAAGGCTCCAATTCATCCTCTGAAAAAAACCCATCTGTTTCACCTTCCTCAGTGACTAGATTAAGGCCACCATTAGGAGCCCACAAAGCCGATGGTGCAACATCCAAAGAATAGAAAGCCTCGTCACCCTTATTCGAAGAAAAAGAATCATCCCAAATCAGCCTAGGAACCGCAATCTCATTCGTGTCAAAACCCATATCAGATAAAAGAGAAAATTTGTTTGGACCCAACATGTGGAGCTGTAGTAGCATTTCGGAGAACTTAAAGACTGAAAAAGACAATGGACTACCTTCAACTAGAGGATCGATCTCTGAAACGCCATTGATTTGGTTATCAAATCACACAACAACATCGGAGGAGTGGTTAGCCCATTCCAACACCGGAGCTCAAAATCACCTTCACTAAATGGTTTTTATTCATATTTGACAGATATTTTGGTCAGGGCGGGTCTTTTTGGTCAGGAGAGAAAGTATCTTATGGGACACTATCTCCATGTCAGCAACTTGTTTGAAAAGGCTACCCACTAAAAATTGGACATGTGTAGCAAAATAAAAATACCATAATACCTTTAAAATTTTCAATAACCTGCCCATTTTTCCCACTTTTTTGTCACTAAAACTGACCAAATGCTTTTCTTTTTTTCAATATTCAGAAACACAACTCTCTCAAAAACAAGAAATACCACACTCTCTATCACTTCTAGCCGACGGAAAATCACATCTGTCATTGCAGGCAATCTCGCTCCACCCAAAAAAGTTCTGACAACTGCTTCAGCCTGACGGCAACACCAGGAAACACTGGAGTAAAGGTTTTTGCAATTGAACGACGGTGGACCGACTTTTTCAACCACCCACCTCACCTCTATTTCAAAATCCACCCAAAAAAAATGTGATTAGATCCGGTGAGGATATTTTGAAGTCACATTTTTGGTTTTTTTTTTTTTTTTATTGCGCCAAAGTTCATCCATTTCTTTTATTTGTAGCACTTTTTTTTTTCTTCAGTTTGTCAAATGGCCTCTTAAAAGGAACCCAGTTCCTTCATTTCTAATTAGGGCCTTATTAAACCAATAGTAAGTTTATTAAGTGGCTATTCTATTTTTTATTCATTTTGAAAAATTTCATTGGTTGTTTTTAAATTTCTATATTGTTGCTATGCAGGACCTTTGTTTTTAATTGTAGGATTTGATTCTTGATCAACAGGTATGAATTACTAATTTTTAACAATTCATTCTCATTTGTAGTATAAGTTTTGATGAAATATTACATATATTAAAATATAAAAAAAAAAAGGTATTTGAGTAAATACAGTAAATACTCTGTTAGTGTTTTAGTTAGGTGGAAATTATAATATTTTGATTATGGGTATGATGCCTAGTTGAGTGTGTTGTGTTTTTATGACTGAGATACAGGAGCATTGCCCCCTTCCTTTGTCTGGGCATCATAGTATTTACTGTGTGTTGTGTGTTTACTATCTATGATTTCAACAGAGTACATGAGCATTAGTATATGTATGTTTACTATCTCTGTGTTTATGTTTACAAGAACATTAGAATATGTTTTTTATTTTTCTTTTAATTTTTTAAAAGCTCCCCTTTGTCTTTTCTAATTGTTTCTTTTTTTTTTCCTCTCTTGTTTGCGTTAGACTAATGCAATGGAGTTTCAAAGAAGTGTTATTGATGTGACTGAGAACAATGATGGAGAAAAAAAATGAGAATGTCATTGATGTGGATGGAGGCAATGATGAAGGAGAAAATATTGAGAATGCAACTTGTACAATGAATACGCTTTAAAGAAGGGGTTTAGCACAGCTTTATGCACAGCTTGTAGCTGCTTTTTGGATAGCTTTATGCATAGTTTCTAGACGCTTTATTTAGATAACATTATGCACAATTTGTAATAGCTTTTTGGACAATATTTGTAGCTGACTTATGAAGCTATTCCAACTTATAGTTGCTAATTATACACTTATCATATATGTGAGAATGAATATTTCTTTCACTATAGTCTTCATGGTTTTATTTGCCACTTTCTTTTCCTTCATTTGTAATTTGATTGTAGCAGTTTTTCAAGTAGTATTTGACTTTTTGTAATGGACTTGTGAACTATTCAAATAGTTTAAAGGTTTAGCAATCAAAGTTCACAAGTTCTGGTTATAACAAATCATTCTCTAAAATTTATTTAACATTCCCTTGAATATTGATACTTATTAGCTGCCAAAATAGGATATATGAACAAAAGAATTTTAGTTATAACTACATTCTAGCTTTAAGATCATTTTTCAATTTCTGTTTTTATCTTCACTGTCATTTTCAACGTTTTAATATAGTCAAATTTACATCCTTATACAAATATATTAGTGTCAATTGTATTCATATGCCTCTTTAAAATATAAAGATATGAAAATTGCTAAAGACAAATGCCACAATTCATTGGACATTATAGAAATCTAGTATGTATAAGAAGTTAGAACATTTAAAGTATAGACATCTTAAGTGATATTGCCCAAAAGCTGTTAAATTTATTCATTACAAAATCCATTCGGCAAGATGCATTACATATGGGAAGCCATTTCACAAGTCTATACATGAATAACCATTCATTTACTAACTCAAAAAAAGAACCAAAAAAAAAAAAAAATCATTTACAAAAGATTTGCTCTAACAAATCTAAAAGGGAAAAATTTTCCCAACAATTTCCTTCTTAATGTCTTCAAGCTATGTTAAACAAATAGACTTTAAACAATGATAGCTTCTGAGCAACTAAAGCATTAGCCTTAGTCCATAAAATTGTAGTTTTGCCAAAGTGCTGTCACAACGTACAGGTCCATGTTTGAAGCTAGATGCCAATCTTGCAAGTATCCTACACAATAGTAGACAACATCAAAAGTTTAGTAACCAAAACAGAGAAATTTTTAGAATCCAAAAATTCAAAACTTTAAAGGTTGGGAAAAGAAAAGACTTTAGTGAGGTCAGTTTAGAGCAAAAATAAATCATGCTAAACTTCAACCATGATTCCAAGATTAAGTTCTTTCTATTAAGCTTAAGAGAGTACACACCGGTTCAACCCAAAATTGAAGGTGATATTTATGTCTATAGTTTAGGATTAAAGGGTGATATATATGTATATAACCAATCAGTTTGAAGGTGGCAATTCAGAGGCACTAAAGGCAAGCAATGGAAAACCAAATCCAAATTCTCTACGTCCAAATCCAAAAGCCCCTCTGAGATCTGCTACCCCAAGTCAAAAACCAACCATTTCATCAACTCAATTAACAAAAACCACCAAAGTAACACCGATTGTAAACCAAAAACTAACCACCAATATTAGTAGTAATAAGCAAACAAATGCAACTACCACTCCATCAAAATTCACAAACCAAAGGGAAATTCATAATAATAATCCAGTACAACAAAATCCAGAACCCAATCCAAAACCAAGGAAGCAATCATGTTCACCAAGTGTAAAATTTTATACGACGAGGGGTCCAAAAGCAGAATTCAAGCAAGAGAATACAGAATCAAGTTTTATACCTTATTCCATTTTCTCTTCATGATGAGTGTAAAATTTGAATGAATTTGTTAGTAAAACAACTTTGTGTTTCTTTTAAATTTTATGACATATCAAAAGCCAGACATAATATTGTAACCCAAATAACATCAAACGCCTACCAGTCACCGCCTCCAACATTCACCAACCCAAACTCACAAAATCTAGAAAAAAGAAGAAAGAGTTACCTCCAGCAACCTGCTTGTCCTTGGTCATCGACACATGCACACCCAACTTGGGTTTCATACCCATTATCAAAAATCTTAAAATTTCAACAATACTTTAATCAAAATCATGAACTGAAGTGAATTGAAAAAGAGATGGGATCAAATTACATTTAGGTGAGCAAATCTGAGAAAAAACTTGTCGAAATCGTTAGAGACCATGGTATTTGTAAAATGGCAAAGTATAAGTGGAGAAGTTATAGGTTCTTTTCGCGGTGTCATCGTTGGGGTGGAAAGGTCATCGAATCATTGCCATCTTGTGGATTACCATCAGCTGAAACTGGAAGAGACAGAGTCCATCAACTAGAACTGGAAGAGAGAGAGAGAGAGAGAGAGAGAGAGAGGAGGATGAAATTTGAATTGTGAAAAATTCAGATAAATAAAACTTAAAGGAGTTGGTCGGGCTATTGAAATTTGTGAGGGAATTATGACTTTAAGGTGTTACACGTGTCTTATAAATAAGTTGCTAAAATGGAGAGAGTGTCCCATAGGATACTTTCTTTGGTCAAGAATCTTGGGGCCCAAACTCAAACTTGATATCTCGATTTTTTCAAGGTAGTAGACCCATCACTGAACCCAGATGGGTATCGGATCCGCCCATGGGTGTTTGGGTCGAATCAGGTGAGTCTGGTTTGTCAGGTTTCTAGACAGCATTAGTTTGTATATCATGTTCATTGTGCTTGAATTTTCTCAAATTGTTCATTTTAGCTTTTAAAAAAAGTTATTTTATTAGATTTTTGGATTTATTTTAAATCTTTATAGTTTATTTAGATCATTTAATTACATGAAATATTCAAAATCCATGTGTAACCATTTAATTGGACCAAGTAATGCATGTTTCCATACATTGTGTCACTCAATACGCATAGCATCAAGAAATGGATAGATGGGCTAACGATCAAAACAGTATAACACATTAGGTAAGGAAATCTAAATTCTGAAATGATAGGGTTCATTTTCAAAATACCACCAAACTTCAGGGGTGCATTTTGCACTTTAGTCTTCAGCCTAAATTTTAATTATTTTTTTATATTTATTTATTAATGTTCCTTAGGAGTGTTTAAGAGTGTAAACTATAAAGTGTAAAAACATGGAATAGAATATACCTATTTCAAGGGAATAAGTCTAGTGCCACAACTTGCCACATGGGCGAGTTGTGGCACAAGTTGTGGCACTAGACTTGTTCATTTCAAGGATAGGAGATGTTTCACAGATTAGACCAATCATAACTTCAATCTTGACATCGATTGCGACAGTGGGGTCCATAGTGGACGCTTCCTGCAAGTTAGCACCCACACATAAATGACTAAACATAACATTATTTTTAGATGGACATCAGATAGGAAGGACTGTAAATGAAAAAAGTTGTCTCGAGCTCGGCTTAAAAGAAAGAAGAAGTTAATTTATGTTCGTTTGTTTAGAAAAAAAAAAAAAAAAAAGAAGTCAAGTTCAAGACTTAAGTTTAGGATCGATTATTAAACGAACCAAGCTCAAACATAATAATGTATTTGCAAACAAGCTTGTGAATATGAGGACTCAATTTAACTATATATAATATTATATGCTTATATGTATAAACATACAAAAATATATTTATATAGACTTGAAATTAGACAGTATAAGTTTGCCAACAAATTCATATAATACTAAATTACTATTTGTAGTTTATTAATAATATAAACAATCTATTCGTAGTAAAAATTCATAGAGTTGTGAAGAGATAAAACATTTTAGTTATGGTCTCACAATATATAGGGAAAGAGTAAGTTAATCAAGTAGCTCATGAACAACTTGAGTTTGCTCAACAAGAAAATGAGTCAAGCTTAAACATATAAACTTGTTTGGTAATAAGCTAGAACTGGAAGAGACAGAGTCCATCAGCTAGAACTAGAAGAGAGAGAGAGAGAGAGAGAGAGAGAGAGAGAGAGAGAGAGAGAGAGAGAGAGAGAGAGAGAGAGAGAGAGAGAGATGAGGATGAAATTTGAATTTTGAAAAACTGAAATAAATAAAACTTAAAGGAGTTGGTCGGGCTATTGAAATTTGTGAGGGTATTATGACTTTAAGGTGTTACACGTGTCTTATAAATAAGTTGCTGACATGGAGAGAGTGACCTATAGGATACTTTCTCTGGTCAAGAATCTTGGGGCCCAAACTCAAACTTGATATCTCGATTTTTTCAAGGTAGTAGACCCGTCATTGGACCCGGATGGGTATCGGATTCGCCCCTGGGTGTTTGGGTTGAATCAGGTGAGTCGGGTTTGTTAGGTTTCTAGACAGCCCTAGTTTGTATATCGTGTTCATCGTGCTTGAATTTTCTGAAATTGTTCATTTTAGCTTTTAAAAAAAATTATTTTATTAGATTTTTGGATTTATTTTAAATCTTTATAGTTTATTTATATCATTTAATGACATGAAATATTCAAAATCCATGTGTAACCATTTAATTGGACCAAGTAATGCATGTTTCCATACATTGTGTCACTCAATAGACATAGCAGCAAGAAATGGATAGAATGGCTAATGATCAAAACGGTATAACACGTTAGGTAAGGAAATCTAAATTCTGAAATGATAGGGTTCATTTTCAAAATACCACCAAACTTCAGGGGTGCATTTTGCACTTTGGTCTTCAGCCTAAATTTTATTTATTTATTTATTTATTTTATTAATGTTCCTTAGGAGTGTTTAAGAGTGTAAATTGTAAAGTGTAAAAACATGGAATAGAGTATACCTATTTCAAGGGAATAAGTCTAGTGCCACAACTTGTGCCATAACTCACCAATGTGGCGAGTTGTGGTTGGTGGAGGGACATCACTCCTCCACCAATCACAACTCGCCACATGGACAAGTTGTGCCACAACTTGTGACACTAGACTTGTTCATTTCAAGGATAGGAGATGTTTCACAGATTAGACCAATCGTAACTTCAATCTTGACATCGATTGCGACAATGGGGGCCACAACGGACGCTTCCTGCAAGTTAGCACCCACACATAAATGACTAAACATAACATTATTTTTAGATGGACATCAGATAGGAAGGGTTGTAAATGAAAAAAGTTGTCTCGAGCTCAGCTTAAAAAAAAGAAGTTAATTTATGTTCATTTTTTTAGAAAAAAAAGAGTCAAGTTCAAGACTTAAGTTTAGGATCGATTACTAAACGAACCAAACTCAAACATAATAATGTATTTGCAATGACAGAGAAAAGGGTAATAGAGAGAAAGCAATTAACTTACAGAACCACAGCATCCCAGAGCTGTATGGGATTAAGCAAGGGATACTTTTGGATGGACGCAATGGAAATACTCAGCCTCCAGAAATGGTTATGAGGATGGACATGGTAATTGGCCTTGTACTCCTTGTCATCGACATTGACATCACCACGGACTTTGTAACATACATGGTCATAGTAATCGTGCTGGTGATTGTCACGAGCATTAATCGGAGAAACATTAAGTATGAGACAATTAAGGTAAAGATTACTAACTCTGCAGTTTTTCTCATCATAGATGGAGGTGAGCAAGAAAAGACAGAATTTCTGATTAGCCAAATGAAGCAAAGGAGGTGATGCTGGAAATACATTATCGGCCAGAAATTCATCTTTCCCAAGAACAGGGCGAATGTTGAAACTGCCGTGGGTCCAAATATCCTTATATAGATCGTAAGCTTGTACATTGATATCCTCGTCTTCAAACGAACCCCAATACAGAGTATTACCAACAGCTACAGATCTTCTACCAGTCCGGTCAGGATACCGAGCAAGTAGCTTGCGCACCGGAGGATCCAGTGTTGTCCAACGTCCGATCTTCACATCATAAACATAGAATGTAGCAGAATCACAGTTCATATCGTCATGATTATATTGAGCTACAAGAATCTTTTCTTCATCATCAAGAGCAGTGAAAATGAGAGGATCATCGTTAAAGGAAAAACCAGATGGAGGATTGGGCAAGGGTTTCCATCCCGATAAGGGGTGATAAGACTCCATCCAGCCATCCTTTTTTGCAGCTGAAAATTGAGATCTGGAAAAACCACTCAACACATATAACTTATGGCGGAGGGCTACGGATTGAGGGTTGTACCTATTAGGAAAAGTCATAGTCGTGAGCGGAACAGCTTCCCAACCAGCATCAGGCTTGTTAACGTTTAAGCTCCACACTTTACGATATCTTTTGGATTCGAATGGATGAGCACCGTCACCATCACTATCAGAACCAACTGGATCCAAGCCGCCAAGGGAATACAGATAGGACAATCCAGAATCCATATGCTGATTCGAATGGTCAAGGAATGCATGTTGCGTGCTTTGGTACATCATCCTGACTACCGAAAACGGATGGAGCGGCTCCGTCTTAATTGTTTCCTTTACATTTGCCTTTGCACAAGGAGGATTAATTTTTACCTTTTCTTTTTTCTTTGCCGAAGAAGATAGATTAATTTGTGTCTCTCCAAATCCGTCGCGTCGGCATCGGGATGGGCCTGGGTTCGGGACCTTAATGGCATACCATTCTGACTGTAGATTTTTACCCCCCAAATCCGACGTATACCCACAGACAGCGATCTCATATTCATCCGGTTCCCGTAACCCTAGCATCGCCGAACCTTTCTTTTAGATGTGAGCCATTTTTTAAAAAAAATGATCTAAGGGTAACAGTTTTGGGGTTGGGATTCGGGATGAAACTTAGAGAGAGAGAGAGAGAGAGAGAGAGAGGCAGCCGCTGGCTCAAATCGATTAGTATTTGGATTCATGGTTAGGGTTCCGTTTGTTGTACATATACTAAAGTTGAAAAGTGAAAGAGTTAATCTTGAAGTGGGTACTAGGGAGAAGAAAAACTTTTAATAAAATGAATAAATTCGGTCCGGACGAGAAGTAAAAGCTCCCATAGAAAAAAAAAACTTTTAAAAAGTAAAAACTTTTAATAAAATGAATAACTTCGGTCCGGACGAGAAGTAAGAGCACTCACAGCAGTGGTGCTATATAGGTATAATGCTATTTTTTAGCTCCAAATATCAAAAATCCTTCACGCAGCAGAGGAGCTAAATCTAAAAAATTTAGCTCCTCAGCTACAGTGCACATCTATCTTTAGATGTGCACTGTAGCTCAAAGCTAAAAAAAAAAATATTTTTTTATTACACCCTCTCTCCTCTTTCTCATTAAAATATTCAATTCATTCTCTCTCTCTCTCTCTCTCTCTCTCTCTCTCCGGCTTCTCCTCTTTCCTCTTTCTTCCTCAAATTTTTTTTTCTCTCTAGCTCACCGGTCTCTCATCTCCCTCATCCCTCAGCTCGCCGGTCTCTCCAGCTCGCCAGTCTCTCCATCTCGCCGGTCTCCGTCATCCTCAGCTCGCCGGTCAATTTTTTTTCTCTCTAGCTCGCATCTCCCTCATCCCTCATCTCTCTAGCTCGACTGCCCAGCGCCGACCACTCCTCACACTGGGCTGGGCTGAGCTGAGCTTCGGTGGATTTTTGTACTCGTGCTCATTCCTTTTGCGCCGACCGAAGCCCATTCCTTTTGTGCTCGTTGTGGATTTTTTTTTTTTTTTTTTTTTTGCTGTGGACTGCCGGTAGTGGTGGTGGTGGTGGTGGTGGTGGTGGTGGTGGATGTTTGTGCTGTGTGGTGGTGGTGGAGGATGTTTGTGCTATGGTGGTGTGCTGGGTTTGTCTCCGATTGAGGATTTGGGTTTTTTTTTTTTTTTTTTTTTTTTTTTTTTTTTTTTTTTTTTTTTTTTTTCTATTGTGTACTGGTGGTGGTGGTGGTGGTGGTGGTGGAGGATGTTTGTGCTGTGTGGTGGTGGTGGAGGATGTTTGTGCTATGGTGGTGTGCTGGGTTTGTCTCCGATTGAGGATTTGGGTTTTTTTTTTTTTTTTTTTTTTTTTTCTATTGTGTACTGGTGGTGGTGGTGGTGGTGGTGGTGGTCGTGGAGGATGTTTGTGCCGTGTGGTGGTGGTGGTGGAGGATGTTTGTGTTATAGTGGTGGTGATATATTATTTTATTATAGTAGAAATATTATTATTTTATTGTAGTAGAAATATTATTTTATTGTGATGAATATATTATTTTATTGTATTGAAAGCTAAAATAGATTCATTGCTGCAGCATATGTATAGATAAAATAGATAAAGTAACTTTTGGTGGAGCTAAATTGCTAAAAATTTAACTCCACTGCTGTGGATGCTCTAAAAGCTCCCATAGAAAAAAAAAAAACTTTTAAAAAGTAAAAACTTTTAATAAAATGAATAAATTCGGTCCGGACGAGAAGTAAAAGCTCCCATAGAAAAAAAAAAACTTTTAAAAAGTAAAAACTTTTAATAAAATGAATAACTTCGGTCCGGACAAGAAGTAAAAGCTCCCATAGAGAAAAACTTCTAAAAAGTAAAAACTTTTAAAATGAATAACTTCGGTCCGAAGGCTCCCATAGAGAAAAACTTCTAATAAAGTGAATAAATTCAGTCCAGATGAGGCGTAAAAGCTTCCATAGAGAAAAACTTTCGATAAAGAGAATAAATTTGATCCGGGTGAGGCGTAAAAGGTCAGACTAAGTACTTCCACACTAAATTAAATTCTCTTTAATACAAAAAACCAAATCTACACTTCTTCCATAAATAGAGATGCTGCTTAGAATCTTCAGTTAAACGTAGTTTGTTTAAATTTACTTTTATATTCTTAGATTAAAAAAAAAGTAACAAATTATAAAATAAAATAAAATAAAAGAAAGAAAGAAGGCAAGAACCAAATATTTAAAAAAAAAACATATGAAAAAAAAAAACGAATGAACACGAGAAAAAAAAAAAAAAACAAAAACGAATGAAGTATAGAAAAAAAAAAACAAAAACCAATGAAGGAAATTAAATATTAAAAAAAGTAACAGTTGAAAAAAAAAAAAAAAAAAAAAAAAAAAAAAAAAAAAACAACAACAACAACAACAACAACAAAGAAGAAATCAAGCAAAACCCAATTTGCTTATCAAAAAAAGAAAAAGAAAAAGGCAAACCTAGTTAACGTTGAGCAATAGCACAGCTGCACAAGGATGCTTTAGTCCATTTATGTTCTTTCTAGTTTTCTTTTTTGGAGAGAAATATTTTTGATGGGCCCGAGGAGAAAATACCTGAGTTTCACTATTTATTTTCCTTCTTCTCCACCTAACTAAACACACTCCAAAAAAAAATTTCTTCCCATTTTCTCTCTAAAATTTTTCATCCACCCTATTTCACCTCCAAACAAACACGCTCTAAAAGAGGAGAGAAGAGTAAGATACGCTGTGATACCTAGTTCCAAAAAAAAAAAGAAAATGGAGATTTATTTCTTAGGGGGTAACTTAGTAATTTTGATATTGGGGTTAGCAATATTTATACCCTAGTTGCATCATGTAAACCCTAGCCACCCTAAGAATTTTGCTTTTTACGCCTAAAGATTTCTAAGAGGAGTTGCTATCTAGTTAAGCAAAATTTCACCACTAAAAGCACGTCACTCTTATTCCATGATTCTTGTTGAGGGAAATGTAACTAGATGCTTTTTGGCCATTATGGGCATTATTGACTTGTCATATAAGGTTCCTTACTGATAGATAAAAGATGAAGCCAATACCAATTATTTGAAGATTTCTAAGGACTTTGGCTTTTCACGTGTAAAGCATCTTTGCTAACTTAGTCTTTTCACGTGTAAAGCATCTTTGCTTTGTTGTCTCCATGGTGTTGGATGGCATTGAGATTTGAGGTCCAAGGATCTAAGTGACAAACTTATTTGAAGTAAATTTTTTATTTGGTTTGCATAGGCATTGGATTGATGTAAGTAGCCTTATCCTAATTAGTTTTATTTTGTTTATACTACTGTATTTTAACTACTAAAAATTGTTTATAATTGTTACAATTTTATTTAATTGTTTTAGCTACAATGATTTAAAGTAATGAATAAAGAACTATCACAAATATATTGAGTACTGAATATATAATTATATATATATATATATATGTATATGTATTTGAATGAGATATATTTTTATTGAACTATTATTTGATATATATGATTTTAAACAATCTGACTATGTTTTGACTCTGATACCCAGCCAATGAGGGTTATTCATTGATACTAAAACTAGTTCTATCTGAGGCATCACGAGCCTATCGTATTTCTGGACCTAGCTAATAGGGGATGTACATTAGCACAAAACTAGCAAGTTTTGAGAGTTTTGCTATGGTGTTGTGAGCAAGGAAAGAAGCTAAGTGATTTTGGGATTAGACGGTCTTATAATAGTCTTATATCAGTGAATCACTCATATTTCCCCACAAAAACATTGAAACAAAGAGATTATATAATATATACATTTCTTTCAATCGGTAGTTATGATGAACATACACAAGATCATTAAATCGTTGATGCTCCAATCTATGTTTTCTTTTGGTATGTATTTGTTCAAAAACACTCCGATTCTGCTCACAACCCGAAGAGGCAGCTGTTTGGCTAAGGATTCGAATTGCAAACTTTTGTAAGATTGGAGCACAAGATCCAAACAACTTCCACCACTCATCTAATTCCATATACAGCACAAAACAAAGACAATGAGTCAATAAACATAGCTATACTTATCCCAAAAATATAAAAAAGAGCTATGATCTTTAAAACATATTTTCATTTTATTATTAGCTAAAGTAAACAATATCTTACCTGGCTGAGATGTCTTGGCTGATTCTTGAGCAAGTTGGGTTCCAAAATTTTGTTCACGCTCTCAAAATAGCTTTAATTCCTTTGCCAACTTCATTTGACCAACTGAAATTTTTTATTCAATAACATCTGTCACAGCAGATTGTGTCTTTAGCCTCTTATTAAGAGTGGATGAGTTATATTGGAATGCAGGATTCAATCAATAAGCAGTAGCGTGAATGTCTCTATAGAATTGAGTATCCCAATGATCCTTGATAATATTAACATAAGGCTCCCATAGTCTCTTCTTGTCCTTGAATTTTTTTTTTTTTTTTAATTCCATCAATTGTTCTATACATGCCATCATATACATATCCCATAGCTGGTTTTTCATTAGAATCAACAATGTGTAATAAATGAATCAATGGTGGCATAATATGCACAATTACATGACAATCATTCCAAAATTGATTGTCAAGAATGATTTTCACCACTGCCTTTGCTTTCTTATCTTTTGCATATCTTGATTCAACATAAAATTTGCTAGTCACCAATACTTGTAAGTCATGCTTATGTTCCTTAAGGCTCCCTAAGGCAATGAAAATAATAGCAAACCTAGTTGGCCCTAGACGCACAATTTCCGTCCAATTTTTTTTAGTCCTCAACCAAGCTTGCAAAGCCACATAGTTATTGATGAACACTGTGATCTTGGATGCACGCTTTGCAAGTTTATCTACATGATCCATCTTCCCAATCTCCTTAAAAATTAGGTTTAGGCAATGTGCTACACAAGGTGACCAACTAATATTTCTATATTTTCCACACAAAATTCTTCTAGCAGCTACATAATTTGCAGCGTTGTTAGTGACCAAATGTACTATATTTGCAGGACCAACCCAATTAAAAATTTCATCAAACAAGTTACTCAAATTAATAACATCCTTAACCAAGTCAGAAGCATCAACAGAACGTATAAAAATAATTCCTTTAGGACAATAGACAAGGAAATCAATAAATGTTCTATGCCTAGTATCAGTCCACCCATTAGCCGTTATTGTACAACCAATGTTAGCCCAATATGAACGATGAGAATCAACAATCAATTGGACTTCTCTTTTTACTTCTCTCAACAAAGGCACTCGAAGGGCATGATAATTTGGGCCTCTATATCTAAGACCATAAGAAGCTACAGCATTCAACATAGGTTGATAATAACTAGAATTCATAGCATTAATTGGAATGCAAGCATCATACATCCATCTTGCTACAACCATATCAACCCTCTTCTTCTTTTCTGTGCCAGCAAGCGCACTTTTAATAGAAGGTTGAGCTCTCAGTGTTGTTCTAGGAGCGAGGTAATTACCAATGTCACCAACCTTTCTCTTGTCAAGATTGGATCTTGGTGGAAAACTATTAGGACCACTTCTATTTCCCCTACCTAACCCCCTACCTCTAGGAGTAATTTCTTGGACATCTTCAAATTCTGGTGAGTCCTCTAATGGCGAATAATTAGGCGCTTATTGATCCTTCTTTTTTTCTTTTTTCTTTTTTTTTCTATTCTTTAGATTTAGAAATTTCCTTCAAATTCTCAACCATTTGAAACCTAACATCATAAGGTACACCTGCATATGCAGCCACATCACCTTTAATTCCAGCTAGATGTCTTTTCATCCTATTAATGCCCTCTCCCTTATAAATTTTCCCACAATGTATACATCTATAACTACTTTTTCCGTCTTTCAACTCTTTAGTTACATGATCCCATGCAAGATCACATTTCGCTCTCACAGATGAAGAATTAGCATTAGACTCAGTTGTAGAAGCATGTTCATTAGATGGTACAGAGGCGGACTCCATTTCACTCAACAATTTCAGACTGGTGGCAACCATTTTATCAACAAATAAATTCATTAACACAACATACACAAACAATAGTATAATACTCTGTAAACTATATTTCACAAACAATAATGCTCTATAAATCAAATCCACAACATACACAAAATCCACAACATACTCTGTAAACTAATAATTGAAAGGAGAATTAACGATAGAAGTTACCACTTACCAGTGAAGTCACGGAACGAAGAACCTGAGATGAAGCCAAGAACATGAACGGAGAATCTGAGATGAAGCCAAGAGAAAAAAAAAATGATCAAAATCAAAATCAAAAGAAAAGAATATTACCTGATGAAGCCGAGAAGCAGAGAGCAGAGCTCAGAAGGCGAGGGCGAGACCCAAAAAAGAAAAAAAAAAAAACCAAAACACTTCAGAGTTCAGACGTCGAGAGGATGAGAAGGAAAAAAAAAAAATTCAGAGGCGTGCGTGAGAGTGAGGGATATTCAGAGAGAATGAGCTTGAGTTGAGTGAGGCAGAGAGCTTGAGATGAGGCATGAGATGAGAATGTGAGAATGTTTAGGAGTTAGGACTTTAGTCTTTAGGGTTAGTTTTTAGGTTCCTAGCCAAACGACGTAGTTTTAGGCTAGGAAAAGGACATAAAATCCCAACTGGTCAGTAACCGGTTCGACCATGCCAATTCTTGGTTCTCCGATTGAATCAGCCGGTTTTTAAAATTTTCTCGATTTTAAGCTATTTTTGGTTTTTGCCCAAAACCAGACCAGATTGAAGGCCGATTCCCAGTTGAACCAGCTGGACCGGCCGATCCAGTCTGGTTTTTAAAACCATAATCAACAAATTAGAATCAACAAACATAAAATCAGCAAGAAGCAAAAACAGAAACCAAAAAAATGTAGCCTTCCTTGCACATAGAAAATTCCCAAACTAACATTTACACCAATACATTAAAAATAAAAACATAAATTCCCTGCAAACAGAAAATTCCCAATTGACATGAAAAATTTATCATTCCAATTACCCAAATAAAAAATCTCAAGCATTACATGATGAAGAAGACAAAGACAACTCACCTGATCAGCAAGCAAGCTTCGGACGTGGTGGGTTAGATAGAAGAGAAGAGAGGTCAAGCTAGATCAGAGAGGCTGAGATGGGTTAGACAGAAGAGAAGGCATGACGGGTTGGCGTGGGTCAGCTTTGGACTTGGGGCTTAGGGCTTGGGTTAGCGTGAGACTTGGGCGGCGTGGGTTGGTGGCGTGGGTGAGATGGGTCTATGGCGTGGGTCGACGGAGTGGGTCAGCGGCTTGGTTCGATGGAGTGGGTCAACGATGTGGGTCGGTGATGTTGAGCTTCAAGTGGACCGACGACGGTGAGAGTTGAGAGTTGAGAGTTGAGAGAGCTGAGTCAGAGTGATGAAAGATGGGTTGAGATAAAAGAAATTGAAAAAATGAAACAAACAAATAATATTTTAAACGGAGGTGGAATTAATTTTTTTTTTTTTTTTTTTTTTTTTTTTTAGCTTTTAGCTACAGTGCACAACTATATACATATAAAAATATAGATAAAAAATTTACCTATATCACCACCATTACAACATCCTTTTTGTATATAGTGGTGCTAAAAATAGCTTTTTAGCTTTTAGCACCAGCATTATAGATGCTCTTATGGTCGTTCTACTGTTGTACAATCAGATTAAATAATTATTTAGTCCGTTATCATGTATCCCAAAGTACAAATACTCTTTCATCCAACTGGCCACTCCACAGTCCACTCTCAGCCATAGACCATAGTCACCATGGCTGCACCTGCAGGTCCACCTGGACCACCTCCACCAGATTTCATACCACAAATACCAGATCTTGATGGTCTAGATGCTTTCCAACCAGCCATACCACAATCTCTTCCAAATTTGCCAGCTCCGATTCAGAACGTTGAAACTCATGATGGATACGTAAGGTTTTTTTTTTTTTTTGGTTTTAAAGACGTTTGTGATTTTTTTCAAAAAAAATTTAATGTCAAATCTTTTTATTTGTACAGAGGTTTTTGGATTTTTTGGATGCAATTCAAGAGCACAACATCGAAATGTGGGAGAAAGATCCGAATGGTAGAGTCCTAAATGTTAGTGCTGTGGGCAGAAAAGTGTTTCTGAGCATGGGAAAAATAGTTGCGGGGATTCATAAGAGAGGTCAATTTGCTGGGAATCTGATAGACAGAATTAGAATTTATGGAGATCAATCCGTCAAATTTCCTTTCCCTAATATGAATCCAAACGCTGAGACAACCTTAGACCGGGGAATATTAACAGATCTCATTCATTTTAGGTGGATGGTGGCTAGAGTAATAGTCACTTCCCTCCCCAACTATGATCACCAGATGCTCTCAGACACCTTCAAATTGTTCTTTTCAGAGATTTATATCCATCACTCGGATAAGTATTCGATTTTTCAACTTCTTCATCCTATCTTCTTTGATGCCAGTGATAGAATGAGTTTTCTACAACTTATTCAGGATTATTTAAGGGAAAACCCCAAAGCCAAGAACGGACTTCGACATCTTGATCTTTTTTTTCAACAGTGGTGGAATAACTTTCCCACGAGGTTTAGGCATATTTTTGATGACGTGTACACATTTAAAGGAAATCATTTATATGTATATAAAGAACAGAGCAGCACACTACCCCTCTTTATAAGGAATGTGCATCATCATTACGCGGAGCGTGGTCAAATGGTAATGTTTTCTGTTTTTGTCTATTTTGATTTTTTTTTTTTCTATTTATATCGCTTATTACTATAAAACAAATTGTATTTTAGATTAGCAATTGTATTTTGTAGATTGCATTTTCTTAGAATTATTAGAGAGATAAAAGAATTATTTTTTGGTTGCTTAGTTTCAAAAAAGAAAAACTAGTCCTGTTGAATTTTAACAAAGAAAAAAAACTTAAACAAAAGGCTAACATTAAGGAAATAATTAATATACCAGAAGTAATATTTTTATTGTGCGTTTGGATTACGCCAGTGTCTGGGCGTTTTGGCTTTTATTTTTTTATTTTTTTATTTTTTATGCATGCATTTCAGGAGACATTATGCAATATTAAGTGGGTTCTATGCACGGTTCACGAGACCCATAAATACATTATTCAGAAAAAAAAAATAAATAAATAAAAATGAGTCCTACAATATTATTCACACATTTAAAAATTATTTTGTTACAGTACTCTCTATATTTGGCAATTACAATATAGTAACTCTCTTTTATTTAATAGCACCCCACACACGAGGTGATTGATAGTTTGTTACATGGAGCTTTTCCCGGTGTCTGCGAAGTGATTGTTGATGAGCAAATTCGAAGTTTCCACCATGATTGGCAATATATTCCTCCTAATCCTAATGGATGGCGAAGTTTCTACCGTAGTTTGGCTCAGTATTTCATCACTAAGCCATATCCTTTTACCGTGGAACCCTACAGGTTAGCACACCATTTTTAGAATATATAATGAGTTTTAATAATGTTTTGCATGCTTTTTATTAATGATAGTTTAAACTTATTACAGATATCAATATTAAATGTATGGGCGACAAATTTGTGTTGCAGACAGAGACAACGAGGTTAAGTAGAAATGTTTTTAACACTTTGATTTTATCCTATGCGTCCTATGTTGGTTTTACAACTTATATCGGTTGGTTACAACTTATTTCTACATTATAATGACATTTTAGATTTTCTCACCAAAGGAACAAAATCCCCTTTTTTTTAATGGTAAAGGACAGAAATCCCACATTTTTAATGCCACACTAAACTAAAATTAGATTTGTTATCAATGTTTGTAATTATGAGATTATATAAACGGGTAATTACAGTAAACCTGCTAGGCTCGAATTCACTTTGCCTGAGCTACAATTTGCCCAAGAGTATTGGTGTATATTTTTCCTCGTCCTTGTTTGTTTGATTTAGGGATTGGGTTTCTTCTAGTTGTTAGGGTTTGAAAAATGGAATTTGGGGTATGGTTATTGATAGATTTGTGGATTTGGATTTGTGTGGGTGTGTTGGTTTTTGAATTTTGATTTGGGTTTTGGTAGGGGTGTCAAAATCTTGACATGACCCGCGAACCCAACATAACTAACTCATTTATAAATAGGTTATGAGTTGAGGTTAAATGGGTTCAGATCATATTCAGGTTGATAAATTGGTCCGTTTAATAAACGAATTGTGTTCATGTTCGATATGTGAACCTGTTTAGCTTATAAAAGTATTAACTTTTGTTATTATTGCTTAATTTTTTGTTGTAATTATATGTTTATTACTATATTTATGGTTGTAATTGCATTTTAATTTTAGATATATGGGAATTAATAATAGGTTATTCAGGTTAGGTATGACCTATTAATTAAATGGGTCATTTGTATTGACCTTTACATAACTTATTAATTAAACAGGTTAAACGTGTCGTGTTGGGTAGATTTTTTTAATAAACAAGTCAAGTTAGGGTTGATAATTCTTTGCATGTTTACTAAACAGGTCGGGTTTGGGTTAACTCATATAGCTGAATACTCATGACTTGACACAACACAAACCCAACCCGCAAACACAAATTGCCACCCTTAGGTTTTGGGGTTGTATTCTAATTGATTCATTGGTTTGTATTTTGATGTGTGTTGGTGTTTGTGTCTATGCAAAATCTGTTGTATAGCGATTAATTGCTGGGTGTTGGTCTTTATCCAAAACCAAAGACCAAAATCTGATCTGTGGGTTTCCAATGAAAATTTTGGTTTTGATGGATTGGTATGTGTGGATGTGTTGGTGTCTAATCCATGGGTTTTGGAATGCATTTGATTGCTAGTTATTCTTCAAATGGGTTTGATCAAGAAGCCTTAGAAGTTTTTAGGTAGATTCTTGTGATGGATTGCATTGTCTTTGCCAAGAACAACTGCTTTGTTCTATAAATAATCTTCCAATAGAACATTTTGATCACTTCTTTTTTTTTTTTTTTTTTTTTGAGGAGAGGCACATAAAAGGTGAGAAAATTACATATTTACTCCGTTTTTAATAGAAGTAGGTTACAATAGACAAACAAAGTTAACCTTAAGTGAGCAAAGTGAAATTTTTTAAACCACAAGTAGGTAAAATGAATTGGGTCAAAATATAGGTGGGTTTAGTGTGCATTTGGCAAAAATTATTTTTACCAACTTATTTTACTATTTAGCTTATTTTTGTTACCATTCATGGGTCCTATTACACTTTTTGATATTATTCATGAGTCTCACAGTACTATTTCAGCTAATTTTTACTTTTATCTATAGTACTTTCAGCAAAAAAAAATTTAGTTTCAGCAAAATAAATGGATCCCAAACAGACCCATAATCTTATACTTAATGACATATAATCTGATGTTTAATGACTTGTTGCTCTCCCGCTTTTTGATGGCTACTTATAAGTAGACATGCTATTTTTATTATAAAAAAAAACACTATTTATTTGAGTGAAAAATGTGTTATAATTATTATGTATTAAAGTTTTTTGTTGTTATTTTACGTGATCATCTATTAATTTGTGTCTGCATTTTATTAGAATTATTTTTTCCTTTAAAAACATAACTTTTATATATATGTTAAATGCTCAAACAAATTGTAACGATTATGTCAAAATAAATAAATGAATCCTTTCAACAAAAAAAGTCTACACACCAAAAATGACATTATTTGCTATATAACCAAAAAAAAAAAAAAAGGTGATTGTAAGCTAATCTATGGAGAACATCAACAACAATTGAATTACATCAGCATTAAGGTAAATGAAGTGAGGAGCTTTTTAGTTTGTACTTCTTTTTTTATTGCTAATTAAAAAGGAAGTCTCCAAATAGAACTCCATTAGCATCAAGAGAAGGGAAATTCGCGGTTGTGGATTCCATCTCTCTCTCTCTTTGCTTCAAAAATTTGTTGAATTTCTCGGTGACTTTCTATTTATGAAAAACATCAAATAAAATAGAAAATAACATCAAAAAGGAAAAGAAATTTGATAAAGTGTGGAAATGAAAAGATTAAATAACTTGAAAAAGAATGAGAAGTTAATGGAATTCATAGTGTTACATGTTAATTACAAATGGTTTTCATTTTTCGGTTTTTGGAGTAGAAGAGTAGGCATGAGTTACACAAATGCAAAAGAAAATGAGGAGTTGTGAGTTACAAAGGATGATATAACACCCTATTATTATTATTATTATTATTATTATTATTATTATTATTATTATTAGAGAAAATACAACCCATTAAATTGGAGTTCTATTTATTTTTCCATGTGTAACACAAAAGATCATTAAAAAAATTGTGTAACACAAAATGATGTGTATGCATGTTTAATTTGCATATAGGCAATTTTTTGTTTTCACGTGTAAGACAAAAAATGCAAATCACTTTATTGTGTTAATTATGTATTCATCCCTTTCCCCTAAAACTTAAATGACAATGATAATAAATAGGTCTCTGTAATACTCACTTAATGAGAATGGTAATTATTTAGTTTTTTTTTTTTCCCCCTCTAGAACTCAAATGAGAATGAAAATAAATAGGTGTGTTGACACATCATTGTTATGCACTTCAACAAAAGGGCACATCATTGTAGCATGCATCAATTTTATGGATTCAACTTTTGTAATAGATAATAATAGGGTAAATTGCAAATTACACGTTAGTTTACCTCCTTATTTTTTTGTTTCCAAAAATAATTTTCTATTTTTAAAACTAAAAAATTTGTTTGGCAATCCAAAATAGACAGAAAACGAAAATTGTTTTCAAAATTCAATTTGTGAAAGAAACTAAAAACATGGAAAAAGTTGTTTTTAGCTACACTCTTAAATTTTAGAGGTGTTTGAATTTTACATCTTAACGATTTAAATTTTGGATTTTACCCACTAAAATTTGAAAGTATTTGAATTTTTACGTTGAAGTTTTTGAATTTGGATTTTATTCCCTAAAGTTTGGGGGTGTTTGAATTTTACACCCCCAAATTCTGAAACTTTAGGGTGAAATTCAAACATCCCTAAACTTTGGGGAGTAAAATTTCAACACTCTTAAAATTTATGGTGCAAAATCTAAATTTGGAAATGTCAAGGTGTAAAATCCAAATTTTGAAATTTTAAGGTGTAAAATTCAAATTTTGAAACTTCAGGGTGTAAATTTCAAGCACTCTCAAATTTTAGTGGTGTAATTTGCAATTTACCCTAGATAATATAATAGATAGATGGTTGTATCATGTATGAATGCAATGACTAAACATATGGAAAAAAGAAAAACAAAAGAAAACAAAAACAAAGAAATTAGAGATATGTTTAGTAACTGCTTTTTTCCCTTATTTTTTGTTTTCAAAAACAATTTTCTATTTTTGAGACTAAAAAACTTGTTTGACAATTCAAAATGGACAGAAAACAAAAACTGTTCTCAAAATTCAATTTGTGAAGGAAATTAAAAACATGCAAAAAGCTGTTTTCAATTTCTAATTTACAAAAGTCAATGAAAACACGCATTTAATTTAATGAATTTGTCTCATTTAATGAGTTAGCATTAGAGTTCAAATCCTAGTAACAATATATTTGTATTTTCTATTTTTTTCTTCAAAAAACTATCTTTTTAATTTCAACTAACTAAACATGTTTTTGATTTAAAAATAAGAAAATTATTTTTTCTTTATATTCACCAAAACAAAATTTTGAAAATAGATAACAAAAACTATTACCAAACATAACCTAGGATTGGACAACCGTATATAAAAAACAAAAATGGTGTTTTAAAGCTACTATCAACTTCTATATATAAAGTGAATGATGACTTCCATATTTGGTGAGAGGTTTAAAGTGAATAAAATTCATAATAATTAGTGAACATTTAAGGGCTTATTAGTAATAGTGAACTGTGAACATTTAAGTCCACAATTGTTGGTTTCTAAAAAAGAAGAAGTCCACACTTGTTTTAAAAGATACTAATGATTTAGAGATTAAATTCATTTGATCATACAAGATACCATTTCAATCAAGAGTTCAAATTTTGTAAGGATAGGGGTGTAAAACTCATGTTTTACACCATTCAATAAAAGATTTTCACATTAGTTTTTTACTTAAAACTTAATATATCATAACACACATAATAACATCTCAATAAACTCCCAGTTAAGTTAGATTTTCAAATGGGTATTAAAATTGATCAAGTGTGGTTGTGCTTATTCTTTAATATGTAATATGATGATATGGCATGTTAGGATTGGAGGGATAAAACTTGGATTTTACACTACATCCTTATTGAATTTAATTTCCTCAATAAAATACCATATTTCACATTTTAATTAAAAAACTAATGTGGTGTTATTAACTGTGGTAGGATGGTGTAAAATACCATAATCTCTCATTGGATGATGTAAAACATGAGTTTTATGCTCAATCCTTCCAAATTCGGACTCTAAAATTTAATCTTAACATTTCTTTCTTTTTTGGCTAGCCCATCATTTTAGAAAGTAGTCTCTTTCTTTTAATTTGTATATATAATTACATGTTCTATTTTTATTTTTTTTTAAAAGCATAAATAATTAGATCATTATAAAACGTTTAAAAAAAAAAAAATCATGCAGCGTTTATAGGCTTCAAATGTAAATAAAATTTGTTTTTTTTAAACTAGTCGCTAACCCATGCTATGCATGGGAACCTATCTATTTGTGAAGAAATTATACCATTCTCATGGTGGACCACGTCATTTGTCCACCATTCCAGTAAAAGACTCTCATTTATTTAAAATTGCTGTGTCAGTATTTAGTTTTTATTTAAAACTCCACAATTTTAAACAAGTAGGAGTCTTTTACTGGAATGGTGGACCATGTCACTTGTTCACCATGAGAACCTTATAATTTCTCCTATTTGTGAGATAGACTAAAATAATTTTATAAAAAATTTAAGAAACTACACTATTGCATAATTTTCTTTTCTGTGACTTTAATTTGTGTTACAATTTGATGAAGAAATCATTGCTTGAATGTGCAGTGACTTACAAAAAAATTTTCAGATAGTTTCAAATACTATAAAAAAAATAACTAAAAAATTCAGATATTAAAACTTCTGAAAGACTAAAAAATATTAACTTAGAAATTACTGAAACAAAACAATATATATATGACTAAACAATAGAGAAATATAAGAGAAATATGAGTTACATTCGAAAGAATAATTTTAATTATTGCAAGTTTTTTTATCTTGTAAAAAGGGGCTAAAGAGAGTTTGATGGTTCACGTATGAAAATTACTTTTTAGAAAATACATGAAAAACCATAAAATATATATATATATATATATATTTATATATATTTTAACAAAGTAGAGGAGAAGAAAATAACATAAGAAGAGCTCATAACAAAGCTAGTGAGTGAGTCTTCTAACATAATTTTGGTGTGACTTGAGTGATGAAGCAGCACATGGAGACAGGGGGATGAAAGCAGTAACAAAGGGCTGAGAAAATCATAATTTGCAATGTATTCATGATGTGCTATCGAGGCTACCAATTGATGGCAGCTTGATGGTGGGTGATGATCACAATGCAGCGTTTAATGGATAATAGGCAAGGTCGCGGCCTTTTTTTTGTATGGGTGTGTTATGGGGTCCTAGGGTTGATTGGGCTTAATGACAACAACTGGGGGTATTGGGAGTTTCATCTGGTGGTCAAATTTGTGATGACAACTTTGAGGAGGTGGCAATGGAGGTTTGTATGAAGATGGATGTGTTTGGATAAGCAAGTCTTTTCCTGGACCAACGTGGGTGCCAATTTTGCTTGGCGGCAATAGATCAGATCCTGGATATTTAGGTTGCAATGGGTATTTTGCTTTGTGGTTGGAGTGGTGGGGTGATGATGCCATTAGGTATGGACGGTTTTAGATTGGTGGTAAAATTAATGGTGAGTTTTTATGCTATAAAATAGAATTGAGTTTGTAGGTGATGCTATAAGTGTACTCTTTTTTTTTAACAAAGTTGAGTTTGAGTTTATATTGGAATTGTAAAAAGATAGTGTTTCACTCCTTATTAAGTTTAGACTAAACAAAAATAATTAATATAAATAAAATGATAATTTTATTTAAATATTATGCTGACGTGGAAAATTGTGAGAGATTCAGAAGTTGGGTTATATATATATATATATATATAGATAATTATTCTATTTTATAATTACATTCATACATTGTTCATTATTTAGTAAATAGCAATAATATTTACATGCACTATCACCTTTAAAAGTATTAAATATGAAATATTGATAATATACCATTAATTTAGAATTAAATGCATTGTCACATGTCAGATGTGATATGTTATGGACAAATATCTATTTGCCATGTGGCATTATTTGTCTACATCATTCTGAATAGATAGAAAATTGTACTACTTGTCATTGTTGTTTGCATTCACAAGTTGTGGGATTTAACTTTTATAATATATATTATAAATAGATAGATAGATATGTTATAAATAGATAAATAGATAGATAGATAGTGTTTTTTACTTTGGCTTTATTATAAACGTCCAAATGTACATTCTTAAATTTTTTTTTTTTCACGTATAATTGTTGTTTAAACTCATGTTTGATGCAGAACTCGCCAGCCAACCGGATGGACCTTGGTTGATATTTCACCAATTGACGTTAGGATTTTGTGGGCTTTTATTTTGACAATTTTTTTTTTTTTTTTTTTTTGGTTGTAGAACTCTTTGCATTTTTCCAAACATATGAACTATTGTTACAATTATTATTGTGGAAATTGAGCTTGTAATATGGAGCTGGGATTGCATTTTCATTTTATGGAAAAGCCTTTATTAGCTTTTGTTGTTACTTCTTGATTTTTAGTTTTTGGTTGGTTTGTTTGGAATCTAGTAATTTATATATTGAATGATGTATGTTCTTAACATAAAACATCAAAATTGGCAACAATGTTACTTATCATTACATGGATTGTGTGCCTACCCAACAACGACCCATTTATTAGAAGTTGGGCAATTTGTATCATGTCAACTTCTTTAATAAATAGGTTATGTTGAGGCCAAAAGAGGACAAAATTGCCTTATGCCCTTTTCACCCAAATTATATAGTCTTATGCCCCCCTTCCCAAACTAATTAGAGAAATGTCCCTCTTTTGAAACTCGACTTTCTCAAAATCGAGTTAAACCTTATAGTGACGTTTTGAAGGATCTATAGTGGCGTTTTGTAACTCGAGCTCCATGAAATCAAGTTATAGGCAATAAAATTGCCTATAACTTATTGCCTATAACTTATTGCCTATAACTCGATTTCATGGAGCTCGAGTTACAAAACGTCACTATAGGTCCTTAAAAAACATCACTATAGGGCTCCAGAATATTTTTTTTTAACTCGATTTTGAGAAAATCGAATTACAAAAGAGAGGCATTTCCCTAATTAGTTTGGAAAGGAAGGCATAAGGCTATATTATTTGGGTGAAAATGGCATAAGGCCATTTTGTCCAGCCAAAAGATCTTGACATGATTAATAAATGTGTAGTGTTTATGTTGACCTATACAATCAAAAGCCCATGAGTTGGCATGACACGAATTGCCATCTCACCTGGTTTACACTCGCTGCAAGCTTGAATCTTCAAATAGGTTCTAAAGATTTGCTTCTTTTGGCGATTTGGGTTTCACTGTTTTTGGCTCAACTAATAGATTCTTTGCTGATATTTTGATTAGTTTATCACAAGCTGGTTTTTGTGTTGGTTATCTGATTTTCATTGGCAATACTTTACTGTTGTTGTTGATTTGAGCCCCAAAATTATGGGATTGTCATCCAAGAGTTTTTCCGTGTAGGGGTGTTTGGTGTATCAATGGTAGAATTCAATTGCAAGTTTGACCTGTTTCTTGTTTAGTATTTTTGTTGATTAGGTTGATCTTGAAGCAATAAAGGTCGTGACATGTGATGGTTTTCTTGAAACAAAGCCTTAGGGGTATTTAATTCCCTATGATGTGCCCTTATGGCCTGTTTGGAAGTTTAAAAAAGGAGGGGGAGTAGAGTAAAGTGAGGGGGAGTAATTTAATTACCTTATTTGGAAGTTTTTTAAGGAAGAAGGGAGAAGGATTTGGAGGGGTTTGGAGGGGTTTCAACTACCTCTAACCCCTCATTTTTAATTCCCCCAAATTGGAGAGATTTGGAGAGAGAGTAGAGTAGATAAATTATTGACCAAATAAATTTCCCAATTAATCCTTTCTAATTAATTACAAACTGATTATATAAATAATCTTTGTTTGTTTCCTGATAAAATTTAAGGTGAATGAAAAAATAAATTGAATCTCACTGTTTGACTGATAATGAAGCTAAACAACCATGTCATTTTCGCTAAAAACCATTGAAAGACCACGAAAATGAAAAAATAGTTAGTAGGCAGATCAAGCAGGCAGCGGCAGTAGCGACTGGAGGTTAGAGGCTGCAACGGCCGACGTCGGAGGTGGGCAGACCAAGCAAACGTCGTGACTGGAGGTGCGTGAACTCTAGGTCAGTCTCTGCCTCACTAGGTTGATTGGCCGCTCAGTGGGCGTGAGTCAATGACGATGAGGTCAGTCTCACATGGGCAGACGCCGGCTGTGGTGACGGCGGCTTAGATGGCGACAACGTGGTTGGCGAAGTCACCACCAATCCCAAACCCCAAACCCAAACCTTTGCTTTCACCTTCACCTCCAACTTCACCCACTCCTTCTCCCCTCTCTACTCTCCCTTTTCAAATCCTCCGCTGCACCTCCGACCACCACCACCACGACCCAATCTCCGCCGCACAAATCCTCCCCGCCCGCCATTTCTCCAACACCACCTTTTTCTCCAAACTCAACAAACCCTCTCTCAATTTCGAGCCTCTTGAACCCAACACTACTGTCACTGATCATTTCCAGTCCAATTCAGAAGCCACGAAAATGAAAAAATTGATTCATACATTGGATTTTTATTTTATTATAATTTTTTTAAGGTAATAGAAATTATTTTATAATAGTTAATAATAGTTTTATATTTTATTAGTGTTATTTGATAGAATGAGAATGTTGATTAAATAATTATTTAATCTAACAAATTAATCATAGACCAATGTTGCAAGTTCATTTTTAAATAGGAGTAAATTTGTCTATTTAAATCATTTCCTCTCATTTCCATCTTAATTTTTAAAACATTCAAACAAGAGAAATGGCTAATTACTCCCTTCCTCTATTCTAATTTTAAAAACATCCAAACAAAATAGAAGATAACCATTCCCCTCTACTCTCCTCCCCACTACTCTCCTCCCCTCCACTCCCTCTTTAAACTTCCAAACAGGCCATTAATGTGATGCACATTACCTTAATATAACATTAAGATGTATAATTCATTTAATTTTTTCTAACATTACTGTAATGTAAGATTACAAAATATATCATATTACCATAATCACATCACCTTCTTAAATGGGGGTAATCTTACATTACTTAGTAGTGGGATGTGATAATTTATTGAAGAGAAATTATATATCCACAACATTTTTATAACATTTTTACAACAAATCATAGGTAGTATGTTGTTACTGGTTGTTATTGTTGGGTTAAAAAAGTAATTTTAGTGTTAGGTCCAAATTTGAACCAATAACAACTAACCACCTATAATTTGTTGTGAAAATGTTGTAAAAATGTTATAGACGTAGCACCTCTCTTTATTGAATTCACAAAATTATCCATACTTAAAAATATATATATATATATATATATATATTTTACTCAAGAGAATTATTAAAATATCAAAAAACCTCTAAAATACCTCAAAACCTCTAAAATGACTAAAATGCACAACGAATGTCCAAAATATCCCGAAAACCTTAAAAATGACCAAAATGCCCCCCCCCCCAACCTTCAAAATGACCAAAATACTTTAGAAATCTCTAAAATTACTAAAATACCCTGAAACCTAAAAAATGACCAAAATAACCTTAAACTTAAAAAATGACCAAAATACACCTGAAACCTCAAAAATGACCAAAATACCCCAAAATCTATAAAAAATAAAAATAAAAATAAAATAACCCTGAAACCTCTCAAATGACCAATGTAAGGACCTGATTTAGACTCCTAGCCCAACGGTATATGGACTTAAGCCCAAAACAATAAATTTGTAGAGAATGGGTTGGAAAACTGGCCTTTCGTGAACCAGATAACAAAGAAACAGGTTTTGATACTAAAAAGAGAAGGATAACAGAAGTTTGTTAAGGAATAACGTTCTTGGATTGGTTCGAGGACACTGATTCTTAAATATTTACTCTTAAAACTTTATTACAGATCTGTTTACAGTTTTTCCTATGCTTCCTTTTGCATTTTTGGCCACCAGTAGCCTTGAGTGATGGCCCTGTGTGCCAAAGATCTACCTCCGGTGTGGCTCCCATAAATCCACTCGTGTAACTCCTCCAGCAGTAATTCTGTTGCCTCAGGGTGTATGCACAGCAAGTAGGGCCCGGAAAATGAGCGTTTATATAACTTTTGGTCCTCGGACAACCAAAATCGAGGAACTTTCCTATGCACCTTTACTGCTTCTGATTTTTCCTCAGGCAGGATGTCGTCCTTCAAGAATGATATTATGGGGTCTATCCAGCTAGGCCCTACCCTGACTTGGTGAACATGGACCATTTCTTTCTCCACCCCTACGGGTTTGTACAAATCTTCCACAAGGATGACCCGAGGAAGACCTTGTGCCGAGGAGGTAGCAAGCGTGGCTAGGGAGTTAGCATGGGTGTTTCCACTTCTAAGGATGTGCAACAAGTTGAAAGATTCGAATCCCGACCGTAGGTGTCCCACCTGACTTAAGTACCTCTGTATTCTTTTGTCCTTCGCCTCAAATTCTCCTTTTACTTGGCCAATGACTAATCTTGAGTCCGAGAACATCTTTATCGTCTTCCCGCCCATTTTTTGAACCATGGTCATTCCTATTAGCAGGGCCTCATATTCAGCCTCGTTATTTGTGGTCGAGAAGCCCCAGTCTTAGCGACTTCTCAATAGTGATTTTCTCAGGGGATATTAATACTATCCCCACCCTGGGCCCCTTTTGGTTTGCTACGCCATCGACGTACACTTTCCATGATAGAGGGTCTTGTTGGGAGATCATGCCAACTGATTTTCCATTCATGTGTTGTGCTTCTGTCACTTCTTCTAATGGGGGGTTCAATGAACTTGGCCACCAGGTCCGTGAGGACTTGGCCCTTGACAGAGGTACAAGGCATGTACTTGATATCAAAAGCCCCAAGGATCGTACCCCATTTAGCAATCCTCCCCGTGTAATCAGTACTTCGAAGTATAGCTTTAAGTGGGAGCTGAGTCAGGACGGCAACTGTATATGCTTGGAAGTAATGAGGAAGCTTTCATGTACCAAGCACCACCGCCAAGACAGCCTTTTCTAGTGGTAGATACTGAACCTTGACCTTATGTAGTGATTTGCTTACATAGTAAACTAGTTGTTGTACGCCATTATCAACTCATAGCAACACCAAACTTACAGTGTGAGGGGCCACGGCGATGTATGCGAACAGGACCTCATCCACCTCAAGACTAGACATGATAGGTGGCCGCGATAGATATTCTTTAAATTGTTGGAAAGCCAACGCACACTCTTCGATCCATTCAAATCCTTTCCACCTTTTCATCAAGAGGAAGAAAGGTCTGCACCTATCCGTCGATCGAAAAATAAACCGGTTCAGGGCGGCAGTGATTCCGGTAAGCTTCTAGACCTCTTTGGGATTCCAAGGTGGTTGTAAACTGTTAATGGCTTTGATTTGATCGGGGTTGACCTCAATCCCCCTGTGAGTTACCATATATCCCAGGAACTTGCCTAATCTGACACCAAATAGCACTTGGAAGCGTTTAGGCGCAACCTATGTTTCCTCAGGATTTCAAAGATGCTTCCAAGGTTTTTAACGTGCTTAGACACCACCTTACTCTTTACCACCATGTCGTCTATGTAGACCTCAATACTTTTGCCCAACTGGGGTTCAAACATTCTTGTCATCATCCTTTGATAGGTTGACCCTGCGTTTTTTAAGCCAAATGTCATCACCTTATAATGGTAGTTTCCAGTGGGAGTGATGAATCCTGTCTTTTCTTGGTCGTCCAAAGCAAGTGGTATTTGATGATACCCTTGAAAGGCGTCTAAGAAACTCATCTGAGGATGGCCCACCGTTGCATCCACCAATTGGTCTATTCGAGGCATAGGGAAGGGGTCTTTTGGGTAGGCCTTATTCAAATCCGTGAAGTCCACGCACACTCGCCACTTCCCACTCTTCTTCTTCACTACTACGATGTTGGCCAACCATTTGGGGTAGAAGACCTCCTTGATAGCCTTTGACTTTTTGAGCTTCATCGCCTCTTCCCTGACAGTGTCTGCATGTTCTTTAGATAGGCGTCGTGGCAGTTGCTTCTTAGGAGTGATGGATGGGTTAATGTTCAGATGATGGCAGATGAAATTCAGGTCCACCCTTGGGGCCTCATAAGCGTCCTATGCAAACACATCAATGTTTCTTTTAAGGAACACCAACAGCTCTTCCTTTTCTTGAAGAGGTAGTTGAGCCCCGACTTGGAAGAACTTCTCCGAATCACCACCTATGACAAATTTTTCCAAATCCTCGCATTCCGACTCTTCGGTTGGTCCATGGGATGGCGACTCCGGAGTCTTTGATTGCTATAAGTCCCTTTCGATAGTGGCCGAGGAGCTAGTTTCGTGTCGACGTGAGATGGCAGCCACAAGGCATTGCCAAGAAACAAGTTAGTTCCCCACAATTTCTTCGACGTGGCCCCCCGAGGGGTATTTCACTTTCTAGTGCAAGGTGGATGAAACGACTTCCAGAGCATGAAGCCAAGGTCTAGCCACAATAGCCGTGTAGGGGGAATAGGCATCCACCACGATGAAGTCTACCTCCACCACTTCCGAACCAGCCTATATGGGTAGTCTGATCTGACCTTTTGGAATAACAGTCTTCCCCTCGAAACTAATCAGAGGGGAATTGTAGGTTGTCAGGTCCTCGGGTTTTAACCTCAGCCCCTTGTACAAGTCGGGGTACATGATCTCGACAGCGCTACCCTGGTCCACTAACACGCTCTTCACATCATACCCTCCTATCCTGAGTGTGACCACCAGAGCATCATCGTGAGGTTGGATGGTTCCCATCTTGTCCTCGTCCGAGAAGCCCAGAGCTAGTCAGATTTCCACTCTGGCTCTTTTAGGCTCCGAATTATTACTCTCGACTGGAAACTGAGTTACAAACATCACTCTAGAGGGACAAGAACCGGTCCTACCTGGAGCAGCGAAGATAACATTGATCGTTCCTAAGGGCGGTCTTGAAGAATTATCCCTCCTGGGTTCTGAATTTGTTTAGCCCTCCTAGCCATTGGAATGGTGCAACAGCTGTTTCAGCTTCCCTTCTCAGACCAGCTGGTCTGAGAAAGAAAAATTGTAAACAAATTTGTAATAAAGCTTTAAGAGTAAATATTTAAGAATCAGTGTCCTCGGACCAATCACTGTCCTCGGACCAATCCAAGAATGTTATTCCTTAACAAACTTCTGTTATCCTTCTCTTTTTAGCATCAAAACCTGTTTCTTTGTTATCTGGTTCACGAAAACCCAGTTTTCCAACCTATTCTCTATAAATTTATTGTTTTGGGTTTAAGTCCATATACCCGTTGGGCTAGGAGTCTAAATCAAGTCCTTACAACCAAAATACCCCCAATACCTCTAAAATAAGCAAAAATACCTTAAAACCTCAAAAATGACAAAAAATACCCTGAAACCTAAAAAATGACAAAAAAAAATACCTCGAAACTTTTAAAATGACCAAAATACTCTCGAAGCCACTAGAATGACCAAAATACCCCAAAAATATATAAAATGACTAAAAATACCCCGAAACAACTAGAATGGCCAAAATACCTTCGAAACATTTGAAATGACGAAAGTTCCTCTAAAACCTCTAAAATAACGATGTAGGGTTAAGGGCTCAAATCACATATTGGGCCTTAAACTTTGGCTGAGAGCATGAGTAGTCCGAGGATAAATAAATGGTAATGAATGGTTCAGACCCAGGACTTAATGAGTAAAATAGGAATGGGAGGGTGGTCCGAGGAGGAATATCTCCTCGGACATGATAATACAACTCAAATCTGTATTCCAACAATCAAGGTGACATTCCAGGAAGCTCCAGTGATAAGGATGTGCATCATACACGTATAAGGATAATAGGAACTTAGAAACATTTAAGAAAAAGCTGCTACCACCGCATTGAATGCACTGCAACTACTTTTCTGATGGGACATGCACTCAAGTAAGGTCTCAAATGATCAACAAGTGTAGGGTTAGGATGGACCAAAATGAGCTATATAATGAAAGAGATTCTCCATGAGGAAGGGATCAAAAGAATAGAGAAAGAACATTGTAGCAATCTAAATTGTACTTGTACCCAATTGTGATCAATTTATAGAAGTGGGACCTCCTCGGACTGTAAATCGATTGATATCAAAATCTCTTATTTGTGTTTGATTATAATTTAACTCAAGACTAGACGTTGTTCAACTCATTAAGACCTAGTTCTTTAACCCACTCTCTACAAATTCATTGTACTGGGCTCATTGGGCCAAGATCATACACCTTAGGCTTGGGCTACAAAACGGGTCCTTACAAACGAAAATAATCTTGAAACCACTATAATAACCAAAATACTCCCGAAATCACTAGAATGACCAAAATACCTTTGAAACCATTAAAATGACCAAAATATCCACCCAAAAAAAAACCCAAAATACATTGAAACCTCTTGAACGACCAAAATAACCCTAAAACCTCTAAAATGATCAAAAATTCCTCAAAACCTATAAAATGATATTAAAAAAAAAAAAAAAAAAAAACCCCAAACCCATCTAAATGACTAAACTACTTCAAAACTTTTAAACTGGTCTAAAATACCTGAAACCTTCAAAATAAACAAAAGATTCAAGTTTTTTTTTTTTTTTTTTTTTTTACGTCATTTAGTGTTTTCAAGGGTATTTTGGTCATTTTTAGGTTCCAAAATATTTTTTGGTCATTTTAGAAGTTAAAGAGTATTTTGGCCATTTTAAATATTTTAGGATATTTTGGTTATTTTTGAGATTTCAATGAAATTTTGATCATTTTAGAGGTTTGGGTATATTTTGGTCATTTTTGAGGTTTAGTGTATTTTTGGTCATTTTAGAGATTTCATGGGCATTTTTGGTTATTTTGAGGTTTTAGGGGGTATTTTGTTCATTTTAAGGTTATAGGGGTATTATGGTCATTTTTGAGATTTTGGCGGTATTTGGGTCATTTTAGAGGTTTCAAGTTTTTTTTTTTTTTTTTGCTCATTCTAGAGGATTTGAGGGCATTTTGGTCATTTTAGCGATTTCGGGGTGTATTTTAATCATTTAAATGTTTTGGGGTATTTTAGTCATTTTCGAGGGGGTTTTCAGGGGGGGGGGGGGTTGAGGGGTTTGCTTATTCTAACAGTTTTAGGGGTATGTTAGTCAATTTAGAGATTTCGGGGCTATTTTGCTCATTTAAGAGATTTCAAGGCATTTTTGGTTGTTTTGAGGTTTTGAGGGTATTTTGGTCTTTTTAGAGATTTTTGGAGGTATATGGTTATTTTAGTCATTTTAGGGATATTTTGGTCATTTTCAAAATTTCAGGACTATTTTGGTCATTTTGAGGTTTCAATGGGTATTTTGGTCATTTTTTAGATTTCATGGGCTTTTTTTTTCTTTTTTTACATTTTAGGGGTAATTTGGTCATTTTAGGTCTTCCAAGGGTATTTTTTGGTTCAAGGGTAATTTTGGTATTTTTTTTGGTGTTGAGGCTATTTTCAATAATTTGATGATAAAGAACTATCATTAGGAGAAAACGCCATAGGTTGAAATTATCTCCAAAAAAAAAATTATATGAATGTTACATTCTTGGATTATGATTGAAATGTAATTTAATGAACCAAATACCTTAATGTCACACTTCTTTTTAATGCAATTACATGAATCTAAGATACAATAATGTAACCATCGCACACCATTGGTGCGATGGTCACTCCACAAGTATAAGTACTTGTGGGGTGTGAGGGGCAAGGGCTGGGGTTCAAGTCTTCAAGAGGGAGCTTCACACACATATACACTTAGATTAGGTTAGAGTAGAATTCTATCTTGTATCCAAAAAAAAAAAAAAAGATACAATAATGTAACATTAGACCTTGATGTAACATCAAAAGAACCAAAGGTCCCCTTACTGTAAAGAACTTTATTTGTGTTTCTATGTTCTTCTATAATATGAGTGTGACTGATTTTTTTTTGAAATAAGTAGAATGGTCAACGGTGGAAGTTAAGGACAAAGTTTAGGGTGTGATGATGTGCTGAAATCATCAGTGAGTTGTAAGCTCCAAATCACTTCAATGGATACTTGTGGAGTAAGAACAAATGGACTAAACATAAGGCACTAGTGTGGTACCAACCAAGAACCCTCTGAATGTCAAGTTAGCAAATAAGAAATCTCTAAGAACTCTATAGGCTAGGGATTTTCTGTGTACCTGAGAAAAGTGGGGGTCTGGTGCTTATATAGTAGTGAATGGTGAATCAAAATCCCTTCAAAGTAGGGATCTTTCCTTGCTGGGAAGGTTTGATACTTAGGGTTTTCAAGATTTTAGGGTACATTTCCATATGAGAGCAATATGGGTGAGTAATGGGCTTTATCTTACGTGTCATGCAAGATGTTTCCATGTATAGGTATTTGTAGGGATCAAGCCAAGCCACGCTGGACCCATTAACCCCTACCTCGTCAACCTCTTCACCTCGTCCAAGGGTCCCTCATCGGTTTACAAAAGCGCTTGTCAAGTTGTCATTGCGAGGTCATCGTTTGTGTTGCCGTCACCCTGGGTCTTCCGTTTGTTTCAGTGGAGCTGACGGGCCTGTGGGTGTTGTTAGCTTCCTTGCGTGACGTGTCCAGGGGAATTAAATCTCTTTCTAAAATACCCCTATTAGGGTGAGTCTTGGCCTTTACCATGACGTTCGTTTCCTTGATATTTGGGGGGGGAGGGGGGGGGGAGCACTATGGTTTTTTGATAATCGGTAATCACTACGGTTAAACTTGATCTTTGAGTCAATTTTTTCACCTTGCCTCCTATGATGAATATGGTTTATCGATTCCCATTTATTTATTATTTATTTTTAATGTTATAGTTAATTTTTGTTTGTTTGACTTCACTTACAAAATAAATTCGAGATCTCAAATTTTTTTTTTTTTTATGAGAATTCTAAGTATTTTAAAACACACACATAAGGGGAGAGAGGAGAAAGTTTTAAGATAACATCATATTGCCCAATTTGATGTTTATATCAACAATACTAATTCATAGTTTATACATAATAATGCCATCTAATGAGCTTTTTTAAACATAAATATATTAAAATTTTTACAAAGAATAAAAAAAATTTGAAATAGAGTATTTACTCTCCCCTCTCTCTCTTTCTGAAAAATAAAATAAAATAAAATAAAAATTTCCCCTCTCTCTCAAGAATTGGTGTATATTGATATGTTGCTTTCTTAGGAGTGGTACACACTAACATACACATTCAACTTGGAAAGTGGCAAAGCATAACAATACAAATTCAAGGTACATCACTTGAAAAGGTCATACACAACAGAAACAAAAGGAATAGTTTCAAATTGACATTTACAAATTTCAAACCAAAGAATCCTCCATTGCAAAGAAAGTGTAAAAGTTTTTTCTCCATTCTTCCACACCCCAAAAAGCATAACCAAGGAGAATATTAACTCCATTAAAGGTCTGTTTAATTGGAGAGAGAGAAAAGTAGAAAGATAGAAAATGAGAAAATGATAGAAAAGTAGGATGATATAAAAGATTTTATTTTCTCTCATATGTGTTTGGTTAAGAAGATGTAAAATTGAAGAGATGGAAAATAATAGAAAATGTGGATTGTATAAATTTACTCTCATGTTCCTAATAAATAATTTTAAAAAAATATATCTTATTAGAAGAAGAAAAAAACCAAACATGTAAGTTAAAATGGAAAAAGAAAAAGAAAATCAAAGTTATATTGTCAGACATAATTCCCTTAGCTTTGTGAAATAGGTTTGGTAATAGCTTAGAAGTTTTTTTTTTTTTTTTTGGGGGGGGGGGGGGGGGTGGGGGGGATAAATATAGCTTAGAAAATTGAGTCACTTGAATTGTCAAAGAGTTACCACCAAGAGAGGTGGCCTAATGGTCAAGGTGTGTGATTGCTGTCTTGAGGTCCCACATTCGAACCCTAGGGGGGAGTGGGATTGCCTCTTGCAGCTAGCCCCTGATTTACTAGCTCTCTCATAGGGTTAGGGTGAGGTTTGTGGACACTAATTAGTTTTTTGTATAGGTGAGATTTGAACCATAAATCTCTTGTTTAAAGAGTTTACCAGTTGACCAACTGGAATTTAAATAAAAAAAAAAAAAAAAAAAAAAAAAAAAAAAAGAGTCTTAATTATAGTTACTTAAGGGTTGTACCTTAGGTTCAATTAAATCTAATTATATATGGTTGTATTGACTAATAAATCATATGGTTGAGTTTAATTTAAAAAAAAAAAAAAGATAATGCGATTTTTACCACATTGAATGATAGAAGCAAGATGATAATGTGGCTGATTTCAATTGGTGACTCTTTTTTTTTTTTTGTGAACTTAAAATATAGCACTTACTATACCCAAGTTTTTGCAATTAAATCTATAAAAATAATGTATATAAAACCAAAATAGTTTGATTTTTGGTTGACCTCTTAGTATTTTGTCATATAAGTTTTGAATGCCTCACAATTTAATATGTCATTATTTTAATATATTTTTAAAAAATTATATTTTAAAGTCATTTTCTATATTAATTTAATCTTGTCATATCATATATATATATATATATATATATTTAATTGTAGAATAGATAATTCCATACTTCCATATACAAATAATATCAATGAATGTCCAATTAATAATTACCATAATTATTAAATATTAAATTTAGACAAAAAATAAAATAGAGAAAAAAATCATTTTTTTTAAACTATTCCATACACTGTACAAGTTACTAACTAATTTTATATAAGTGGGAGATATAACAATATTTTTGAAAACCCTCTAATACGTTCTTATCTATATATATATATATATATATATATATATAAAACCGAAAATTTTGAAGCTCTCACAAATCTCCACGTCAGCATAATATTTAAAATAAATAAATAAATAAACACAAAAAGAAAAACTTTTCTGAAACCCAAAAAATAAAAAAATAAAAACTTTTCCAAAACCAGATAAAAAAAAAAAAAAAAAAAAAACCATAAACGCACAAAAAATCTTTTCCAAAACCCGATAAATGCAACCAGCCTTCTTCTTCCTCCAAAACGCAGACCCATGCTCTGCAGTTCCTCTTTCTTCTCTATTTCTCTACCCTCTCCTTCCCCAAAACCCAACACTAAAAATAAATCTTGCCCAGAAGCCATACCCACACTGTCAGGTCCGAAATTGAAAGAAGGCATCACCGATCTTTCCATGGTGCTACTCACAAGGACCGATCTCCACCTTTGAGTGCTGACGACAGCCATCAAAATTGGTCCCTTATACTCCAGCTTATTCATCCCATTGTATATTTCAATTATGTCAGTCAGCAAAGGTAACCAAAATTGATTAGGAATTCATAACCCTATATCATATTTTGATTAGGAATCCATAACCCTAACCAAATTTGATTAGGAATCCATAACCCTATATTATATTATAAATAATATTTTTTTTGGGATTATTTGTTACAATGCAACTCACGGCTGAAAATTTGTATTTTTCATTCTCTCTTCTGAAATTTTTTTGCTCGCTTTATAATTCTGAATTTTTATTGCTCTCTTTATAATTCTGATTTTCTATTCAGTTTTTTTGGATTTAATTTTGTGAATTTTTATCTGGGTTCATGTGGCTACCGCTTAAAAACTTGATTTTAGTGTATAGTTTGTGGATTTAAATTCAAAATTCATAAGGAATTTTAAATTCTAATTCTTTGAGATTGTGTATTTGAAATTTTTTTATGATTTGACATTTAAATGGAGTAAAATATTCGTGAACCATTTTTTTTCCTTCACGGGAACTCCAATAAGCTTGGTTCCCAACTATATAAATTTGACATGAAACAAATGTATTGTAAAGAAAAACTTATTTCGTGTTTTCCTTTCTTAATTATATATATGAAATGAGGTTCTTAGTGATCTTGGCAATTGTAGTGTTAGGCTAAGCTATTTCATTTGAGCTGAGCACTAGACAGTGCAGAATAAATTCATATTTCTCATGCCTATTTCAATTCTTATGGTCCATGAATGCAATAATTTTTATGGAATACCAATAACAGTATACCATTATGTTGGGGCCTCTTATGTGTGCAATGAAAGTAACACTATCAAGGAAAAGGCCTTTCCAGTACTCACACCCTGAGATGAATAGTCTCCCATGGAAAACAACGCTCTGGTAGAACTTGGAAGTCTTCTTGAAGACAAAACTGCAATTCATATCACCAAAAATTTATGATTCATATGTTAGATATTGGGATTGGTATTGATGGTGAGATAGGTTTATATAGTAGAAAACAACATTTAGATAGTTTTGGTAATAGTTGATATTATTGTACAAATGTTTTTTTTTTTTTTGGCTGCACTATTGTAACAATGATTTACCATATTGATTATTAGTCTCTGGACTGGTGTCACTTTGGAGCTTTAGGGGCCTCTGTTGCTATTGCTGTGGACTAGAAGAGTAGTAGAGAAATTTGATGGGACTGTGGGAAATTATTCAGTTTATGTAAGTTTAGATCAATACAAGTCGGTGTTTCAAGTAGTGCCTATGGTCCCAATTCTGAGCATGATAGATATGTGGGTTTGGTGGAGTCTTGGAAGAGATTTTGATATGATTCCGTTTGAGAAGTAGATTTGATTTTTTTAATGATTTATTTCATGGTGTTTGTGCATTAAGATTAGAGTTTTTTACCCTTAATAACTTCAACGGAATCAAAGCTTTTAGAAAGTTTTATTATTTTACTTAAAAAGATGATTCCCTCTTAAATTTGATGGAAGCCATGAGATCAAGTTCATAAAACTCTCTTAATTTTGATCAAGTGTGTATGTCAATTGTTTATGAAGTGAAACAACTACTATTGATAATGGTTTCAACAGATTAATATATTTTTCATAGTTTGTCAACAGATTAATATTCATAGATTTTATATTGCCATGGAGATCTGCTAGCAAAATCACATGGTAACATACTTACATAAAAATTAAATGAATAAAAATGTCAATGTGTAAATCTTCTGCAAAACAATTGAAGATTTCTTAAATGAACATGTATAATTATGTGTGAAAATGCTACACATGCGAGGCTGTACTAACACTAGCATATATATAGTTTGAATGGGGCTCTCTTGATTTTCCTTATCTTATTGAGGTAATTGAAATATTTGACTTTCTCATCATCAATGCAGAATTTCATAGTAAATTTCTTCTCTTTGGTTATATTAGTCCTACCTTTGTATTGCTTTGTTCTGTTTATTTTTTTATTATTTTTTAAAATCATTTATTTGTTTCTTTTGTTACAATTTATATAGTGCTGAGGTTAAGGTGTACGTGACCATATCTGCATTACAACTAATTTTACATCATGTTTTCCTGGCTTACAGAGGGCTGAGACCTTGAAAATTGCTAAATTCCCAATACTAGGCTGCATCAGGAATAGCAAAGTTGGGGTCAAAGATACAACCTTTTCATCAAGGTAAACATATTACACATCTTTTTATTATTATTATGAACAAAAAAAATTAAGAACTTATTATTGTCACTATCCAGAATAATTTGTGCATCATGTATCTTAAAGAGCTTAATTGTGATCATAAATAAAGCTGTCTTTTTAATATATATTGGAAGACTCTTGGGTATCATGGTCATAATTTCAAACCCATTGCTAAGGACAGCTTAGTGGTTCAACAGCGCCCAGTGGTTTGTCAGCTAATTGATGCAATGAGTTTCATAAAAATTTGCACTACACTACACTGTTTCAAACTTTTTGTAGTGCACTATTTCTCTTCTATTAATGTTTCTTGAATGTTAGCTAAAAATCAAATTCTTATTGTTTTGCTGGTAGGGATCTGGCATTTTGTTATTTAGGTTATTTGGAATACAACTACAAGACAAGGACAATCAAGTATTTACCAGTCTCTCCTTTATTCTGTACTGTTTCTTTCATATTAATTGGTAATATGTTTCTAGAAATAATTTGAAATTGGAATGTGATTGCATATTTAAGTTTCTTGATTATCTCAAACTTGGTTTTATGTTTGGTTTTATTGTTTCATTTCAAGATTGCCATTGTTTTTACTACCTCTATGTACAATTTGTGTTCTATCAAAGAATCATGTTTTTTTAATTTCTATATTGCATATTTTTATTCTGAAGTTAGTATGTGGATGCTATATTGTGTATTTGCCAAAACCTTTTTTAGTCATGGGCATTTTGATAAAACAACAAAAGTACGTGTTCTTTAATATAGCAAAATTACAAATTTGATTTTTAACTTCTATATGTTGTAATACATTTCTCAACCTGTTCTATTGCTAGACTTACATTGGTGATACTTCAAATGAATATAACAGCAACTTATCAAGTGAACAAGATGGTGATTCTACAAAGTTTCAAAAAGTTGATGTTCAAAGCGATGAGCAACTCACACCAACTTATCCCAAAAGGACATATTCAATGACTACTACAAAGCAACAAAGGAAGAAGATACAAAAAAACACATTAAAATTGTCTTTCAATTTATTTGAAATATTGATTAAGTAGTTCTTTAAATTTGGGTTTCATTCATTTAATGGATAATTGAAGATGCAAAGGATTTGATTTCTATTTTTCATTACGTTATTTATTGTTTTATATCAAGGATAGAAAACTATGAAATTGGAATCCTAATGTACAATAAATGAGGAAGAGAAAAAGAATAGTTTACATCTTTGTACACAATAGCTTTCCCGTGCATCGCACGGGTTAGCGACTAGTTGTTTTTATACAGATAAATCCTTTTTTTAAAAAGCATTTGGTCAAAAAAGGGAAAATTGATTTATTATAAAGTTAAAAGTTTTATACAAGAGGATCATTCATTGGGCACTCGCGTGAGGTGCCTAGATTCATCATGTCTCTTAACAAAACAATAACACACACACACACACAAAGAGAGATATTTGTCACATTCTATTAGAGCATCCACACTAGATGTGGTAAATGTGTCAAATGCCAAATATTTCGCACATTTGACACATCAAACATCAAAAAACCCCATTTATCAGATATTCCAAATCTCATAAATTATGTAACATGCCACAGTATCTCACAAATTTGCCATGGTATAGACAGGTGTGGCATATGCTTTTATTATTTTTTTATTCCTCTTTCTCTCTCATCTCTCCGTCAATCTCACCCTCAAACCCCAATCCTCTCTCTCTCTCTCTCACCCCAATCCTCTCCTCTCAAACCCTACCCCTCACTGCTCTTCCACATCAACGTCGACGATTGAGTCTAGGATCGAACCTGACAATGAGTTGGATGCTAAAGACACGTTCTTCAGTGGGTATCTTTCCTTTGACCTTATTAGCTGGGTTCGGTTCCAACGAAGGTGGGTGGGTTCGGATGGGCTAAGCTATGGGTTCCGATGGATGGGTCGACGGTGGGTGGGTATGGGTCTGTTGTGTTGGTCATTGAAGCTTTTATGGGTTGTGGGTCAAGGTTTTGGGTCGGCGGCATTGTGGGTCGAGGTTGGTTGCGACAGCGTTGTGGGTTTTGGTCCGGTGGTTACTTGAGTTTGTTTGTTGATGGGTTGGTTGGGTTGGGGTTTTAGGTCAGTGATTGGTTAAGGCAGTTGATGGGTCACAGAGGATTTGGCTGGGGTTTGGCTAGATTTGTTTGGGTTGGGGTTTGGCTGGGATTTGTTTGGATCGTGAAGGATTTGGCTAGGATTTGATGGGTTGTTTGGGTTGGGGTTATGGTTGTTTGTTGTGGAATTTGGCTGGATTTGTTTGGGTTTGCTTTGAGTTGTGTTTTTGGTTGTGGAGGATGTGGTGGTTGTGTGGTGGTGGCTGTTGGTTGTTGGCAGCAGTGTAGTGGCTGTTGATTTTGTTTGATGAGTTGTAAATATTATTTTAATGTGTAGTAAATATTATTTTAATGTATAGAATTGAATGATAAAATATCTGATAAATGGGATGTTGTAAAATGATGTGGTAAAATAATAAAGTAAGTCTTTAATGTGGCAAAATGACATAAATTATGCCACAGTTGCTGTGGATGCCCTTACACTGCTCACTTGATCTCTTCCCTTTTTTGCTAGGTCATCTGCACACCTGTTGGCCTCACGGAACACATGTCATAGGTGGACGTTCTAATCCTAGTCAACCAAATTCCTGCAATCATAAAACAAAATAGCAATATTCAATACGAAGACAACATTAATGGTTAGCCAAATTAAGTATTAGTTGGAAATCAATTTTCAGACAAATGAATTTATATCCTAGAGGCAGCTAGATGTCATGCTACGTTTAACCCATATCTAACTGCCCATACTAGTTTCTCAAAAAAAAAAAAAAAAAAAAAAAAACTGCCCATACTTTAGCCAAATTATTTGTTGTGGGAAAAAAAAAGTTTTGAGTCATTGTAGACATAGACCAAAGAGCTTTACAATTTACATAACATGACAAGTAAGTCTAGTATTTATTTATCAACGCCCATTTGTGGTAATTTTTTTTTTTTTTTGAGAATGCATTTGTGATCAATTGATAACATCATACTTCTAATAAGGAGGAAGGTAAGGATAAAATCATAAAATTAGAAACTTGATAAAAGTCAAACTTGATAACTTCGTACTTCTATATATGTTGGAGAACCCATGTTCCTATTCAGTTCTGATCCAGCATGCACACATTTGCAAGCACTAGCAAATAAAAGATTTTGCATACGTGAATACATGATACATGGGCCTTCTATATCCACGTAAAGAGCATACGTGATACATGACTTTTTGTGCATTTTAACATAAAAACTTACCCTTTTTTTTTCACACAATTATTTTTTTTAAATACCCATATCAGATTATCTAATTTAAACTACAATTCATTTAAATGTTATTTTTTTGTCAGTTTTTATTACTCTTCCAAATTATCTCTCATTTTTTTGTGTGCATACAAGTAAAGAAGTATTAAAAAATAGATTTGCATATAAATAATAATGATGTATATTTAAGATTGACTAATGTGGATAATATTTTGACGTAAATATTCAAAATTATCACCCTATACCATTTTATACCATTTTACATGCACTAATGTGAATGCTGAGTAATCAAAAATCGATGTATACTAAAATTTTCAATCTCATATAACAAAAACCAAGCCCTAGTTTGGAAATTTTGTAACTTGACACGTAGCATTTTTCGCGGGGTCAACTCCAAAATATTGTCTCACTGTCCCAATATTGGGCTCACTGTCTTATGTCCATCCTATCATTTCCACCTTTTGGGCCTAGAGTTCCAAAGTGAGGCCATTGGACAAAAATTCTTGTTCCTCAATCAAACATTCTTGCAAATTAAGATAAGATAGATAAACCCTTCAATATCTCCAAACCCTTTGAAGTTTGAACTCAGAAACCAAAGAGCAAGACATGCTTGTGAGCAGAGCTCAAGAGCTCTCGCCCTGCTCCTCTTCCACTCTCACTCTCACTTCTTCCTGTAATTTCCTCTCAACACTCTGCTCCTCAAACCCATTTCTCTCCTTCCCCATGCGCTCCTCTCTTTCCTTCCTGCGCTCCCTCTCTCTCTCCCTCTCTCACCACCAACCCCACCACTTCCACCGCCACTTTTTCTTTCGCGCAATTTCAACCCCACTTTCCTCTTCTTCTCCAAAACCCCAGAAATATTTTCCTCTCCTTGCTGCTGCCTCTGCCTCTTCTTCTCACAGTACTTTCGTCGAACACTTGGCGTGCGAACCCGAAACCAATGAGAATTGGGATTTTAATAACAGTAGTGAGAGCGAGGCAGGTTTTGATTTTGATAAGAATGATGGGTCTTTGGATTTGAAGCATTTGCCGGCGCTGTCTCTGGATGTGAAGGAGCTGGATGAGCTACCGGAGCAGTGGAGGCGGTCGAAGCTGGCGTGGCTTTGTAAGGAACTGCCGGCACATAAGGCCGGAACACTTGTTCGGATACTCAATGCGCAAAGGAAGTGGATGAGGCAAGCTGATGCTACTTATGTTGCCGTGCATTGTATGCGGATTCGCGAGAATGAGGCTGGGTTTAAGGTGAATTTCTCAACTTTATGTTTGTCATTTTGGGGTTGAATTCATCGCTGATTCATGTTAATTCTTTATTGTGGTAATTGTTTAGTTTAGATTATAATAACTGCTCAGGGATGTGATTCTGGGTCTTTGTCAATTTGATGGATTTATGTTTAATTGCAGAAGATTTTGATGAAAATGTAGACCTATTTTGGGTAGTTGGAATCATAAAGTTTTCTGTGAGGATGATTGAGAAAATTGAATTGTATTTTAGGATTTTTTTTAATAATATAAATTTGTTTATAATGATTATTGATCTATAGTAACTTTAAATGCATTCTGGTCTCAATCACTAAACTGAAATTTAATGAACAAGTGGGGCTGGTAGATTCCTAATCATTGTTGGGTTTGAAATTTTGAATAACTGCTCTTGGACAATGTTGGTAAAAGTGCACTTAAGTGCATAGGCCTCTTGGAGTCTATGCGCAAAGCTCAAGGTGCAAATGCTCGATTGATTAAATAAAGCTCACAGTTTTCAAATATAATATCTCATAACTTCTAATAGAAATATTTGTAACATATAATATATAAAAAATTAGTAACTCAAAATTTTTATATTTTACCTATTAGGTATGTGCAATTGTATAATATTTGTAATTTCAAATTTTACCTAAGTTATTTCAATTCTTAAAATTTTTATATAGTAAATTGAAAACAATTATCAATGGTCAATATCATAATAATTTAGTTATAGAAAGTTTAATATAAAAGTACATAACTATGATAATTATGATCAAATGATGTATATGGGTCAATCAACATGCATCTCAAAGTCAAAGACCAAAAGCACAAGAATTTTAAATTAACCTTGTTCGTATCTTATGACAAGTAAATATATATATATATATATATATATATTTTTTGGTAATACAATACCCTAAGGATAGTGATTTGTGTAGTAAATCATTGGTCCATGTCATTTCTTTTAAGATCAAGCAATTAATTTTGATGATCCGTATCTTTTTTAGCAATAAAATAAAAAAGCGTGCCTAGGCGTGCTTTGTGCTTCTTCATAAAGCTCCAAAGAGCATTCCTAGGTGTGCTTTGTGCTTCTTCAAAAAGCTCCAAACTTCATTAAATGAGCTTTTTTTTGGCCTTGCAAAATGTTGAGAGCTTGCTTCGAGCTTTGAGTTTAAGTGCGCCTTTTTAACTACACTGCTCTAGGAGGTCGTAGACTGGATTCAATTTGAAACTTTTGATTAGTTAAATTTGGATTGATTGCTTAAGTTTCTGGAGTTACAGAGAAGTACAGAATTAGTTTTGCTCGTTCTTCTGATGCTGGATGCTAAGCTGTTCATGTTTTACTCTATTTTTTTGGGGGGTAATCAAACATTTAAACTCTGTAGTAGGTTTATTCTTTTATGCATACAGGAATGATTTTCATGTCCAAAAGAGTAATCACCAGTATAGGATTAAAGAGAATAGAAAAAGGATATGTCCCATCTGTTGCCTCTTGTCTTAGCTATCTTGTTTGTGAAAGAAGTCATTGACATATTATCATATGCATCAAGTTATTTCTCATTTAAATTAGTAAGACATGCTGTTTGTGAGTTTGGAGCCAATCTACTCAATTTTATGGCCAACATATTTAGTTTGAAGTGCTTATGGGGAAAAAAAATTTGGAGCCTGTCTACCATCTAGTTTCAACCCCAGAAGTTTGTGGTTTTTTATTTTAATAAAATGATTTTCTTTTCCTTTTTCATGGTTTTATTAAGAATAAAAATGCTTTTTATTTATTTATTTATTTTTTTAATGCTTCCTAGATTGGCATCCTAAACTAGATTTGTCTTCTAAACCTTTTTTTTCCTTATCTTTTTCTTTCTTCCCAAGGTATACAAATGGATGATGCAACAACATTGGTATAGATTTGATTTTGCTCTTGCTACCAAGCTAGCTGATTACATGGGTAAGGAGCGAAAATTCTCAAAATGTCGTGAGATATTCGATGATATAATCAACCAGGGACGTGTCCCTTGTGAATCTACATTCCATGTCTTAATTGTTGCCTATCTTAGTTCATCCATTCAAGGATGTTTGGAGGAAGCATGTAGCATTTACAATCGTATGATTCAGTTGGGAGGTTACCGGCCTAGACTTAGCTTGCATAATTCCCTATTTAGAGCTCTTGTAAGCAAGCCAGGAGCCTCTTCAAAGCATTATCTAAAACAGTCTGAGTTTATTTTTCACAACGTGGTAACAAGTGGACTGGAGATACATAAGGATATCTACGGTGGTCTTATTTGGCTACACAGCTATCAGGACACCATTGATAAAAAAAGGATTGCATCATTAAGGAAGGAAATGCGAGATGCAGGAATCGAGGAGGGTAGAGAAGTGCTCGTGTCTATCTTGAGAGCCTGCTCAAAGGAGGGGGATGTGGAGGATACAGAAAAAGCATGGCTCAAACTGCTCCATTCTGAAGGTGGTATCCCGTCTCAGGCTTTTGTATATAAAATGGAAGCCTATTCAAAGATTGGAGAACCTATGAAATCTTTGGAGATATTCAGAGAGATGCAGGAACAATTGGGTTCTACCAATGTCGCAGCACATCATAAAATCATAGAGATTTTATGTAAAGCTCAAGAAGTTGAACTTGCTGAATCCCTCATGATAGAATTCATAAACAGTAATTTGAAGCCACTAACACCATCTTATATTGATATGATGAGTATGTATTTCAGCTTGAGCCTTCATGATAAGTTGGAGTTAGCCTTCTCTCAGTGCCTTGAGAAATGTCGACCTAACCGTACCATTTACAGTATATACTTGGATTCTTTGGTGAATGTTGGAAATCTTGACAAAGCTGAGGAGATCTTTAATCAAATGCTAAGTGATGGGGCAATCAATGTACACACTCGATCATGCAACACCATTTTAAGGGGATACCTGTCTTCTGGAGAATATGTGAAGGCAGAGAAGATATATGATCTGATGTGCCAGAAGAAATATGATATTGATTCCCCATTGATGGAAAAGCTTGATTATGTCCTGAGTTTGAGCAGGAAAGAGGTTAAGAAACCAGTAAGCTTGAAGCTAAGCAAAGAACAGCGAGAGGTTTTAGTGGGTTTGCTGTTAGGTGGTTTGCAGATTGAATCAGATGAAGAGAGGAAGAATCACATGCTTCGTTTTGAATTTAGTGAGAATTCCAGCACACATTCTGTTTTGAAGAGACATATACATGACGAGTACCATGAGTGGTTACATCCTTCATGTAGGCAAAGTGAAGACAGCGGGGATATACCATATAGATTTTGTACCATCTCACACTCTTATTTTGGTTTCTATGCTGACCAATTTTGGCCAAAAGGCAGGCCCATGATCCCAAAGCTAATCCATCGGTGGCTGTCGCCACGTGCTCTTGCATACTGGTATATGTATGGGGGCCACAGAACTTCTTCGGGGGATATTTTGTTAAAGCTGAAGGGAAATCCTGAGGGTGTTGAGAAGGTTGTCAAAGCATTGAAGGCAAAATCCTTAGACTGCAGGGTAAAGCAGAGGGGAAGAGTGTTTTGGATTGGTTTTCTGGGAAGCAATTCCTCATGGTTCTGGAAATTGATTGAACCTTATGTTTTAGATGACTTGAAAGATGTTCTAAAAGCTGGTCTTGCAATTTCAGAAAACAATTTGCCAGAGACTCAAGACAATAGTTATGATAGTGGGTTTGAATCTGATGAAATGCTCTCTAATTCCAGTGATGGCAATTCGTAGGGCTTCTATACTAGTTCTGTTCTTTGTTATGATATGGTAGATTGCTACATCCTGTGGATTTTTTCACAGGCTGCTCAAAAACTGCGTATCAGATCGGCTACTTCATGAAGCTTTTTTTTTTTTTTTTTTTGAGCACGACTACTTCATGAAGCTTAGAGGCTCATCAACCTAGTCATGGCATCTTCCTGGGGCAACCTGCACTGTTGTACATATTCAAATGCATAGAGACTTAGAGATAAACTAAACTTATTATCTAACTAGTGAATAGAGATTTTTTATAGTATTATCATATGCTATATTATTGTCAAGACTTCCCTCAGACCCCGTAAAAGTGGGAGTTTTGTGCACTGAATACGACTCTTTTTTTATTTCGGATAATCTTTTATAGAAATTACGAGGAAAAGGAAAATCAGATTGCTTAAGAAATTAGCGCCCTTTTGCATTCATCTCCACAAACTCCCTCTCCTCTCCCTTGTTTTTCCTAAAATCCAAACCAAGGCAACTGAATTCATTTTTGTTTATTTTAATGTTCTATCCCTCCTCTCTCCCTTTCGTTATGTACGTTATCTTGATATTTTTGTGTGGCTATGGGCTAAAAGGGAAGGCCAGTTGACCATAGAATCTGCGCCTGAAGGCCCACAACAAATCCATTTGTCTTCTTGTCAAAGGATCCAAAAGACGTACTGACTTGTCAAAGGATCCGAAAAGGCGTACTGAAAAAGATACATTTGGATTTAGCATTGGCTTATGCATGAGAATTGAGTGGTCAGTATAGGGACCATTGTCCCAACAGTTTTGCAACCTTCTTGACAGGATGGTTTATCCCGTACCTAATTCTTGGTTGCAATTTAACTCTGGCTTTGTGTGAATATTTATTTTTCCTTTTCAACAAGGGAAGAAGGATTTGAATCCGGGTTTTTTAAAAGCAAAGACCGGATAATGCTACTGAGTTATAAGGCTCTGGAGTTGTGACGATGAAAATTGCTCAAAATTTGGCCACTAGCAAGTAGTCTTTTTTTTTTTTTTTTTAAATCATGTTCAAATGTCGAGTATAGCCCATGAAGCGTGTTGATTCTACCGAGGGTTAGAAGCCGGCACAAAAAGTTGAAAACCCGTTGAACAAGAATGAGAAAAGAAGAGGTCAAAATTATAGGGTCATCGATATTGATCAAAATGATTGAGAAAAGTAGAGGTCAAAATTATTGGGTCATCGATATTGATCTAAATGTCTATGGGGCCTTTGACATTTCTACACGTTTTATTATTATACTTTTTTAAAGGAAATTCCACACGTTTTGTTTTGTCAAAACTATAAAAATTATAGTTTCACCAACTATCCTCAAGAATATCTTCTGTACCAACTCAATCCTCCTATTATATACACAAATAAAAATTAGAAAAAAAAAAAATCAATGCTTATATATATTTGGCTAAAATGTAAAACACATCTTTTAAGTTTTATCAATTCATTTTAGTCTTGTAACTTTATTTTCATTTATTTAAGTCTTTTAAATTTCAAGTTTATTTAATTAAAGTCTTTTTGTCAACTTCCATTAATTTTTTTTAACAAAAATTTTGAAAAATATTTTTCAATCATTAATTGAATTTTTTTATTTTAAAAAATTGAAGAAAAGAATTAAAATTTTGAACAATTAATTGCAACATTAAACAAAAGTTTATGAAAATGCCTTAATTGAATAAACTTAAAACTTAGAGAATTAAAATGAATTTTGGTGAAATATGGAGGGTGTGTTTTACATTTTAGCATATATATTTTTATGGAATTGCTCCTACATTCTATTTAGTCATAAAAATTAAAATGGTACATTACACATAATTGTCTATATAAAAAAAAAAGTGAAAAAGAATTTTGTGTCCTAGCTTAGGGATATATAATATAGATTCTACAGCATAAACTAACTAGAAAAGAGAGGAAAAAAACCATAGAGTTTGTTCTGGGACAAATTAAACTCTATTTTTATTTATTTAAATGTTGTAATATTAAATCATAAGCAAGGCTTGGGTCTGGTGCACATGAACGCTAAACCCAAACTAGTTCTGTAAATCATAAATATATATTTTTTAAAGAAAAAAATTATAAATATATTAAACTATGACAATTTGAATATTTTGTTCATGTCCTATTAAAAACTATGAAATGACCAACTTATAAAGAAAACTTTGATGGATTCATATTGATAATGTTTGAAAATCAATAGGCTGAGTGCTCTAGGCTTTAACGACGGTTACATGACCTGAAAAGGAAGAAAGAAACTATTGAAGGTAACTGGGGTGAACTGGCCAAGGACGTTTCGACAATTAAATCAATTTTCTCTCTATATCTTAAGTATTCTAAGTAGATCAATAGTGAATACATATCTTCAGCTGATGGAGTTAGGTCCCTTTTATAGGGAATTTTTAATAGGTCTACTTGTTTGGATCTACTACCGTCATGGGAGATGTATGGGGTTAGTGGAGAAGATGGAGCAGATTTCAATGAATCCTCCTCACGTCTCGGAATAATAGAACGTGATCCGATTATTTGGTGTTTGTAGAAAATCCTCTAAAATTTACTAAGTGTTATTTGGTTGTCCATGCTCTCTTGTGACATGGACAATGAAATTACTTGACGATCATAAATGTTATGGACAAAGCCTATTCATTACTTGTGATACCTTTTATACGACTCCTTCTCTCATGAATTGATTTGGACGTGGTTTGGTCATGAATGATCACCATGGATGAATGGAGTTTGATTCAACTCATCATCACATACCATATCAAAACAACATTGTTTTACTAATACGTTCTCTTTTAGTGATTTTTAATGGATATGAACCAAGAATTTAGGTTGTCACTACTTATCAAGGCTACATTAAAAAAAAATAACAATTTTTTTAATAAAAAAATTAGGGTTTTTATTTTCAGATGCCTGATTGCTGTATAGATTTTGTTAACAGATATTTTAGGAAATATTAATGAAAGAAATAACAGAAATTTTTTTATATTTTTTTTATATTTCTATAAAAATAGTATCAAAATTTTCATTAAAAAAAAAAAAAAAAAAAAATGTCCCTAAGCAGCTGACATTATTTGGGCTAAATTGGGATATATGAGATTCGGTTAAACAAAAGACAACACGCAAGGGTAAAACAGTCCAGCGAGGTACTGAAGCAGTGAAGTCAGTAACCTAATTCAACAGACGCACGAAAAAAACCGCCACGACGAAGCGCGAAATTCCAAAAATACCCTCGTATCCAAATCCTTGTGTGTACTTTGTGCAGTTGTGCCCGTTACTTCGTCACTTCGTTTTCATTTATCACTTGCATGAGACGCCATTTTCGAAAAAACACACATACACTCTCTCTCTCTCCGGGAGAATCTCAATCCCGGCGATATATCGCAACCGAGAAATTAGAAGGAGGAGAAAATGGTATCGGACTCGGACCTCGTGAACCGGCTCCGAGAAATACTCCGGAGCTCGGACCTCGACACGGCCACCGCCGGCAGTATTCGCCGGCAACTCGAGAAGGATTTCGGCGTCGATTTATCGGACCGGAAAACCTTCGTTAGGGACCAAATCGACATTTTCCTTGAAACCCTACCGCCGAAGCAAGAACAAGAAGAGGAAGAAGAAGAAGAGGTTGGTGAAGAATCGGAGAATGTGAAGGAAGAAAACGACGTCGTAGAGGAGGAAGAAGAAGGAGAAGAAGAAGAAGAAGAAGAGGAAGTGAGTGAAGCGAAAGGTAGAAAGAAAGGAGGGTGAGTTTTCTCTTTGATACAAATTTTTTTTTTTCCTATTTCTTGTTTGGTTGCCGGGAAAAAAAAAAGAATTTTTCTTTTTTGTTTTATTTGTTTATTTATTTATTTATTTATTGTTTTAAGATATTAGTAATTGTTGTTGTTTAATTTTTAGCCTTTACATTTACTAAAAATGAACATTAAATTGTTGTGAAGTAATTATTTGTTTATATTTATTTACTGTTTTTAGAAATTTTAAGATATTGTTAAGTGGGTTTGGAAGTAATTGTGAAAAAGTAAAAATTTAAATACATTAATAGGGATTTAAAATTAACTTTAGTTTTAATAGCAAATGAGAAAAGAATCGGAGCCTTAATTTTTAAATTCACTTAATTTAAATTTATGGATGAATTGGAGCCTTTGTTAATATCTGGGTGTGTCATGATTAGGTGATTAGGTGGAAGGTGGTATTTCATTGTTCAAATTCAATTATCTTAGGATTTGTTGGAGCAACAGTTTTTTTAAGTCCCAAAACTTTTGGTGTTGGCTATGGATTTTCACCAGAGTAATTGAATCAACCATGTGTATTATTGAAGCAATTTTATCATAGACAACGAATCAAATCCATCACTTCCGAATGCTTAAGCAATTTTTATAAGATGTATTGGGTGCGTGTGTAACTTACAATAATAATTAAAAAGTAAAGAGTCCGTTCTGGCTGCATGTTCGCTGTAATTTTGTTTTCCTAAACACATTTTATTGTACTGCAGTAGGTCAAACAAGGTAGATAAAGAAGTCAAGAAAAGGGGAGGTGGCTTCAATAAATTATGTAGCCTTTCTCCAAAACTTCAAGAATTTGTTGGAGAGCCTGAATTGGCCAGAACTCAGGTATATTAAAACCTTCCTTTTCGTTTTCTTGTTACTTCATGTTGTTTAGAATTGGACCTATTGGAACCGTAAATTCACACTAATGTTTTTCTCCTCCATTTTGGTATTAGGTTGTGAAGAAAGTTTGGGCCTATATCCGGGAGAATAATTTGCAGGATCCAAAGAATAGGCGAAACATAAGATGTGACGAATCATTGCATACCCTTTTTCGTGTTAAGACTATTAATATGTTTCAAATGAATAAAGCCTTGTCCAAGCATATATGGCCGTTGGAAAATGGTAATTTTGAGAAGTTATTTTTCAATATGTTTTTGATGTTGAGACTAGATATGTGACTTCTGTGCTTCATTCATGATGTTAGCTTGTTTTTGTTAATTTAGAACCCTATGTTTTTGAGCTTATTGTGGATGTGTGTCTTCGGCTTGTATATAGATCTAAGTTTATTTGTTGCAAGTGGCATCTTAATTTGATGAATCTGGTTCTTGGTGTCTGCATTGTCCTTTGCACTCCACAATCTAAATTTCAATGTGAAAACGTTATGGTATGCTTAATGAAATTCAATGGGGATTCTTGCAATTGGTATGTATCATATTTCTCTGATTCCATCTCATGTTATTTAGTGAGAACGGATAATGTTGGATAACCTTAGTTCTTTTGTTCTTCAATGGTTTGTTGACTAATCAATATTACAAGTTGTGGTGGGGGAGTATTCTGATGGGAAGTACTAGTAGATTGCTAGTGACTCTAAAAGAAGTTCAAAAGGGGCAGAATCCTTGTACACAAGGAGAATACAAATGAAAGGCCAAACTGAAAAAAAGAAGAAGCAGAAGAAGTAAACGTACAAAAATTGTTTAATGGAAGCTTAAAGTGTCTAGAAACTCTAAAAAGTCAATGGTATATTAGTATGTATGAGGAATCAAGGTCAATCATTAAAGAATCTTCAAGAATAAGATTTCTTTTTTGGATATGTACAACCATTGAAAAACTAAATAAGGCATTACCCAAGAGACTCCAAACAGCTCTTCCAAAAAAAAAAAAAAAAGAGACTCCAAACAGATAGAAAATCAAAGACCACAACTTCCAAGCCATTGCATAATGAAGAAAAAGATGAGCCACTCTTTCCTTGACTCATAATCATCAACCTTTGTCTCCCTAGATTATCAATAGACAACTTCTTTTCTAACGCCACACCCCACAAAAAGAAAGCCACCATTGGAGGTAATTGAAGTTTCCAAATGTTTTGCCAAGGTAAAGACTTTTGGCATCCTCTTAATACCTTGTAGTGTCTCCAATTGAACGCCTTTAGATTTTGAAGGAAACTTGATGGGATTATCTACCCTTCATTCAGTCCATTGTGTAACTTAAGGGCATAAATGTCATCCAAAGCAGAAGCCATCAATTCTTTTTCCCATTCATTCAACTGTTTAATGAACAAAGGATTCCAATAAAAAGAGCAATTTTTATACTCTAGATACTTATCATTTTTTTTTTTTTTTTTTTTATTTTATACTCTAGATAATCTATTACTTTAGCATCTCTTTCTCTGGTAATTAGTAAAATGTCAGGATATCGCTCCTTTGGAGTAGTCTTCCATAGTTCGTGCCAAAAATGAATTTTGGTGCCATCCCCAACATTGTATCTAATTAAAGATGAAATGCTATCCTATTTTCTTTTGATATTCTTCCACAATCTCACACCATAGGGCTTTAACCTCATTCAAGCACCAACCTAACACCACAACTATTTCCCTAGTAAAACGTGATTAAAAAGCATTGACCTCTTAATCCCCAAACTGTCATCATGGATCGATGCACAAAATTTTTCCAGTTGACTAAGAGTGTGTTTGACATCAGCTTATAAGCTCTGCTTTTAGGTTTTATGTACAGCTTTTTAAAACTTCACTTTTTCCTACATTTTCTCATTTTTTCAAAATTTTTCAAGATACAAGTATATTTTAGCACACTTTCAGCAAAAAAATTTCAACAAAAAGCTAAATAAGCTATTCCCAAACAGACACTAAGTGATTTGTAAACTCTTCTCCCACACAATCCCTAGGAAAATCCCTTTGAATATTTCAAACCTATTTGCAACACCTATAACTAGGGGAATAAAGGTAAAAAAGAAGTTTATAAGCTAGACAATGTACTTTTGATAAGAGTGAGTCTTCCCCATTTTGATAAGTACAATTTCTTCCATCCAATTAATCTCTTTAGCATTCTCTCTATGATGGGATCCCATATATTTCTTGCCTTATAATGAGCTCCCAAGCCATACCTGTGTACTTCATAGGAAGGGACGAAACACGGCATTCTAGGTTACTTGCCAATTCCTCCACATTCAAAACCTCTCTTAACTGGCACAAATTCCAATTGAGTCCAGCTGGTCCCATATATCTCTTAAATTATGCCTTGTTTAAATTGGTGTCATTTGCCAAGTAAATTATCATGTTGTTTTCATTCCATGAAATTGGGCCAATTGACTAGAGTTTCAGTTAGATTGTTCCTTGAAGTTCAAATTATTTAGCTTTTTTCCTTGAAAAAGTAAAAAAAAGGGGGGGGGGGGGTTGGAACAGTTTAGAATTCTGTGGATTTTTAACTGCTTAACCCGTCAGGGGTGAAAAGCCCCTGAATTACCCGGTAACTGGTTCTGGCGGGTGGGGTCAGTTGCCCGTAGGAGTTTGATTAACAATGAGGATTGTTGTACAGTATGCTCTGCGACGTGCAACTAATCTGAGTGAAGTTCTCCTATGTTATCAAAAAAAAAAAAAGAATTCTGTGGATTTTCATTTTCAAGAAGTATAGCTAACCAGTTGATCCATCATAATCTTGTCTTATTTGAAAACATCCATCTTGCACTTGTGTTTGTTTTCAATGGTGTTTTGAGCTTACTCAGAATATGATTTACTCGTGTAATATGTGAGCCACTTCAGTCATGTAAACTGAATATAACAGTGGCCTTTATCATTTACAATCAGGAGATGTGAAGCAAAAGGTAACAGCTGAAGAGAGTGCTGGTTCTGTATCAGAAGATGTCAGCAATGCAGAAGAACAAGAGGAAGACGATGAAGAAGAGAAAGAAGAAGAAAAAGAAGAGGAAGAAGAAAAAGAGGAGGAAGAAAAAGAGAAGGAAGAAAAAATCGAAGAGGAAGTAGACGGGGAAGAAGAAGAAGAAGAAGAGGGGCTTAAAGAAGAAAGAAATGGACAAGGAAGCAAGAAAAGAGAGTGAGTTTTATTTTGATTATTTTTCCTTTTCATGTAGATTTTTGCATAAAAAAGATGTGGATTTGACTAGTTTTTGTTTACTTTTAGGCTTTTACATGAATCATGCATTTGGGCTTGTAGGAATTACTACTTCATTTTATTGCATGCGTAGTTGTCTCGTTGATTATAATGTTGAAGACCCTTTATGATTTGATAGCTGTTAGTGAAAATGGGAAACAACCATTAGCATACTAAGTAATAGTGCTTCATTCAACCAAAAAAGGAAAAGTGCAAAGATCCCTTAGTACACAGGCAGTATACTAAGGAAAAATCAAACAAAATTGCATAGCTCTAAAATTCATGTAAGGAAGAATTGGCACTTAGGGAAGCCATCCAATCAAACATGGTACGTGAAATGCGTATTTAATCTCCACAGCCAAATGCTTGATCCCATCAAAAGTATGAAGATATATCTCCCATTAAATGATCCACATAACACAATGAAGTATGGCCCCGACATCATCAGCTTAGTGTTTTCCAAAGTTCCCTTGCCAACATTCTAGCAGTTCCTCCACCCTTTTTAGCATGACCCCGTGCATGCCAAAAAGACAACACGATAGACCATAAATCATATGCAGACTCACAATGAAGTAATATATGGTCAATCCTGCTATGTTTGCACATGCATAACCAATTAACAATACATATATTCTGCTGCCAAAGATTCCCCACAGTGAGTGTATTTCCCCAAGCCGCAGTCCATGAGAAAAAAGCTACTTTAGAAAGAATCTTAACCTTACAGATTCTTTTCCATGGAAAATACATGGAAGGACCCGCATTAAGGATCCAATGATAAGCCTGTACTGCAAATACACCTCTCGTAGCATGGGTCCAAACCAATCTGTTCTCCTCCCCTTGATTTACTTTACTAGAATAAAGAATATCTAGGAACAACTGCAAACTCCCCACCTCCTAATTTTTAAGAAGTTTAGTAAACATTGCATCCCAATTAAGAACCCCATCACGCCAATTCATATTATCTGCGACAAGGGCCTCTTTATTCTGGGCTATACAGAACATCGGAAAAGCACCCTTCAAGATAGTATCCCCACACCAAGGATCAAGCCAAAATTGTAGTCAACTGCCATTATCCACCCCCATTTGACATATTGTGAAATCCTTCCCCATCCTCTCTGAATATGCTTCCAGAGGGACACACCATATGATTCCTTAGTCACATCCAAAGTCCAATCACCCTCAAGGCGCCCATATTTTGAAGCCACCACCTCTCCATTCTCTCCTTAATTTTTACCATCTGTATATTTTCTGTTAATTTCTCATGTATTTTGCCTGGGTTAAGATTTTGATAATCATCAATATGTATACTTTTTCAAGTTATTGCGAGGAGTTTGGCTTGCGATAGTTCCAAATTCCTTTTGATGATCTCTAATATCACTGGTTATATTTGAGGGAATGGGAATGCTAGGATATATTGCTAGGAACTTATGTACATGTTAATGTCTGTACCTCTGCTTACTTGTTGCTGGTTATTTTTTTTAAATTAAATTATTTGATCTTATAAAGGAGGTCTGCTAAGAAGGTTAAAGATACCAAGAAAAGAGGAGGTGGCTTTACTAAATTATGTAGCCTTTCTCCACAACTTCAAACATTCACTGGAGCTCCCAACCTGGCAAGAACAGAGGCACGTTCAAAGATTTTAATAAGAATCCCTTACCAGTTTGTTTCCAGTTACTTTATATGATGATTTTTTGTTCTAATAGCATTTCTTTCTTTGTTCTTGTTTTATTTCCTGTTTTGGATCCAGGTTGTCAAGAAACTTTGGGCCTATATTCGAGAGAATAATTTGCAAGATCCCAAGAATAGGCAAAATATACTATGTGATGAATCGTTGCGTGCCATCTTTCGTGTTGATTGTATCAACATGTTTCAAATGAACAAAGCCTTGACCAAGCATATATGGCCGTTAAATGTGGAAGACGGTAACTTCTAAAGAAGCTTTTTATTTTTATTTTTATTTTTTTGGGGCAGTTTGGTTCCTTGATTGAAAGAATGATTCATATACCTTGATATACATCATATTAGCACTTATGATTTGGAAAGGAGCGCCATTACTTTATCCATTATGGTACTTATTGATCCACATGATTAGTATAGAGTGAGAGACCTGTTTGTTTAAATATGTCTGTTTGAATATGGCTCGCTGCTTTTGGCTGTTTTGATAAGTATGGGAGCAGGAAATATCAAATATGTCAGTTGAGCCTTGTAGCTCAACTAGTAGCTCTTGATGTTTCTAATGGAGACGTCCAAGATTTAGATCACCCATCCCTCACTGTAACTGTTGACTCTGGTATATGGATGCATGCCCAGGGACAGATTTTGTAGTTTCCAATCTCATGATTTGTAGGTTGGAGACAATTGAAATATCTGACATAGACACTTTTTGTTTATCAACAAGCCCTAGGTGAAATGCAGAGTTTTTTCAGAAGGTTTTCTGCTTTTCTCCGTTACTGCCTGGAATAATGGGGATGAATAACAAAAATGGACAGATGCTTCAAATTGAAATGATTTTTTTTTTTAAGTTTGGGACTTTAATTGACAAAATTAAAAACATGGGAACTAATTTGAAACATGGAATAAACTCTGGGCCTATTATGTAATATTTGCGAAAACTCTTATTGTTTGTTTCATAAATGTCTAGTGACTAACACTTTGTGCAAAGACATCTAACACATTAGAAAATTTTTGGGATTTGTGTGATCATGGGTTAATTTCCAAAGATAGTTATTTCCTTTAAATTTTTCTATCCTCTTATGTTTTGTTGTCCAGAAGTTTTGCAGACCTTGTGAATTTGTGCATGAAGCTAAAAGGAGTTTAACAGATATTGTAAATTTAATAAAATGCTGAGCTTCTCCGCTCAAAAAAAAAAAAAAAAAAAAAAAAGCAACAAGTAAGCAGCAAAGAGATGTTGGGAATGTTGATTGTTATGCTTATCCTGTCTCCAAAAAATTTGTTAAGTTTATGTTCATAAAAATGTCCATGCATCTCTCTCTCTCTATGCATTCCCTTTTAGTGTGAATCTGGTATGGGTGTTATTCATGTTCTGAAGTGTCCATGCATATAGATAAAGGTTGGAATTTTTATCAGGTTTAGATATGTCAAATTATTCAAGAGATTGTCTTCTTGGGAAGATATTCAATTCTATTATACTCTTAAACAATGTTTTGTACTATCTCTATGATGTTTGCTTGGACTCACAATATAAGTATTCTTTTTGTTGAACCTTTAACACAAGGTTTGAGAACTTAATTTGATGGTTGAATGAATGGTTTTCTGCATTTTAGGAGTTCTGGATGACTCTTTACAAAAAAAGAAGCAGTGCAAACAAGAAGAAGAAGAAGAAGAAGAAGAAGGTGAGAAAGTTCAAGTCTGCGGTATAAACTCAATGGGTCAGGAAAGTTTCCTTTGTGTATATTACACTATTCTGCAAAAGTTGGGTACTAGAACAACCTACCCAAGTAAGAATATTGATAAAGAAATCAGTGCATTTGCAGTCCTGACTTAGTAATATTGTTTTAACCCTTTACTGTTCAGATTCAGATGATCCAAATAGGAGAGGGAAACGACAGAAGAAAGGAAGTTCTGGGCTTCTTGCTTGCCTTCCACTTTCAGATGCTCTTGTAAAATTCTTGGGCACTGGTGAAAATTCATTATCTCGGGCTGGTGCTGTAAAGAGAATGTGGGAGTACATAAAACAGAATGATCTGCAGGTATGGTGTTCCTTCTTGGTCAAACCCATGCTAAAATGATCTGTTACTCTCTTTTTCCCCCTTTTGATATGTAATTACAACTTATGCATCCATATCGGATTGAACTCCTAACCTCACTGTACCCCTTGTTTATTGGTGGAGGAGATGCCTTTTGATCCATCGACGATTTGTGGTATGGTTTCACCATTTTTAACAGCTGGTGAAAAGACCTCCATGCCTATAAAATCTGCCCGCTGAGCAACTGAAATATTAAAAGGTTAAAGGGTGGGTAAATTAAAAAGGTTTTGTATACACAGCTTGTTATTTGCTCCCTTGGAGCTCATCGGCCTGTGTTAACAAGCCAAGCTTCATTCTCTTGCTTTTGGTTGCTTGATAGAATAAAAGCCAACATCAGGGTCAGCTTGAATAGGCTTCTGAATGGTTGAGATTAGCATATAACAACTTTAGTTTGTGGATTTTGGTCAATAACAAAAATAAAAAGAAGCTGACACGTAATAGATGGATAGGGATGTTTGATGAATGACAGTTTTAACGTCAGATTAAGTTGAGAACAAAGCTCAATTAGAGCTTGTGGGTGAGCTGGGGTGTGAACTTTTTACAAGCTTGAATCAGGTTTGAGGCTAGAGCTTGATCCAAGTTGTGAAGCTTGAGCTGCCCTTTAGTGTGCGTTTGGCAACTTATTTAGCTTTTTGCTGAATGTGTGCTGATGTGTGCTTGTACTTCGAAAAAGTGAGAAAAAGAGAGGTTTTAAAAAGTTGTACATAAAAGCTTGTCGAATAAGTTGTATACAAACGGACACTTAATGTTCTATTTGTCAATTTTGAGGGAAATCCATGTTGATTCCTTGAAGGCAAATTACCTTAATATTTTATGTTCTATTTGGCAATTTTGGGGGGGAGCTTTCCTTGTCCAATCATTAATGTTCTGTTCTAAGTATTATTTTGAATTTAATGCCAAACCTTGTTATGCAATGCTATCATCAGTGTCATGTTTTCTTTATTTATTTATTATTAGTAATATTGTTATTTTTGAGCCTGGGCTAAGTAGATAGCCTATGGGTCAGTTTGTTAAAGTGTTGTTGGCCCAATCAAGTATACCTTGATAGGCTTGATTGAACTTTGTCAACTTATTGCCTAGTCCAATTGTAACTTGCTTTCCTTGAAGTATTTGTCTAAATTATGGCTTCAAGGCATCAACATGATGGATATGTTTGATGTGCCATCTTGAGTTGTATGATACAGATGAATTTATTAATGGTTTTAATTTAGTAATGTCTTTTTTTTTTTTTTTTTGAAACTCACAAGATTTGGTGCCTGAATTGTTATTCTCACACATGGCTTTCTGCTTGTTCCTGAAGGACCCATCTGATAAGAGGAGAATTTTATGCGATGATAAGCTAAAAGAACTTTTTGGGGTTGATTCCTTCAACGGCTTCACAGTCTCAAAGCTTCTGACTACTCATTTCATCAAGACAGAACAGTGAGTGTGGCTTGTATGTATGTATATAATGTGAGCCCAAGAGGGCATTTTTGCTCGAGTTATTATTACCACAATCGTCCTAGCCTTGTAGTTGAATGCTTCTAACATCTCAAAAAATTGCAAATAGGATTTGACAATCTTACTGCCAATGTTTCCGGTGTTCCCTCGTAGCATTATATACTTCCTCTTTTTTTCTTTTTTCTTCCCTATTTTTTTGGGGAGGGTTGGGGGAGCATCACTTTGAATTGTACAGGGACCATTTTAGTGAAGACGTTGCCACACATGGAAAGCATGTTTTTAAGCTTATTGTCCTCTTTTAGGGACCACAGCATCAACAACGAAATCTCCATGCTTTGTTTGATCCCTTTGCAACAGAATCTGCTTCTCTAGTATTGTTGGGCACACTGCACACACCCCAACATGTAAGAGAGGATAGCTTGTAACATCAAATACGGTACGTGCTTGTGCATCACAAGATTATATGTTTTGGACAATTGCATGGTTCATCTTTTTGGATGACTCCCTGTTTTATATGACACCAGGCTTTCAGTAAATATTCATTTAACTTTGTTGTCTTCAAGCAAGTTATTTGTTAACAATTTTATAACACACGCTTTCCAAGCAAGAGCATGAGAAACTCTTTTGCATGTATCAAATTCATTGGAAAAGGAAATTCCTTATTGCTTAATATTCAGGGTGCTAGTCCTTCAGAAATTTTATTTTTTATTTTTTATTTTAAAAGCTAAGAAAAAAGATTAAAATAGAAACTAATGGCCGTTGCTGTGTTAATTTTAATCTGTTTATCACCTGGGTCTTAGTACAATTCCTTGGATGTTTTTACCACTATGTTCTTTTCTCTTCTTCAGCTGCTTTTGTTATTTATGTACAGAGGGAGTGAGAGGATGTGAACTTAGAGGGCATGTGAAAAACGATGTTTTTTTTTGGAAATATGCTACATTCATAATAAATTTTAAATGGTAAGTTGTTATTGGTTCTAATTTAAATTTTACTTCTAAAATTACTTTTTTGCTTATCAGTAACAACAACCAATAACAACCTGTTATTTATGATTTATTATGAAAATATAGTGAAAATGTTGTGGACATAGGCCTTTCTCATTTTTGTACTGTTGTTTTGGCTTAAAATCTAAACCATAGGTTTGATATGGGGATGAGGAATATGCATGCGGATTAAATGTTCTATTCTTTTTACATAAGAATCAATAAGTGACCCAACTGAGATGACGATGACACAGGAAATACACAAATAATTTCTCATATTTTTTAATGTTATTTTCGCTTGAAGTCTAAACCATTGGTTTGACATCCTGGGATGAGGAATATGCACGCTGATAAAATGTTCTATTCTTTTACATAAGAATCAATCAGTGACCCAACTGAGATGACAGGGAAAAATACACAAAAAATCAAATGATGTAAACACAAGCAAAGCAAATTGGATGTAAGTAAAACTATGTAATAGCTAAAAGCCAAATGCAAAAACATTGCAAGTAAGAGAGAGAGAGAGAGAGAGAGAAAGAGAGACTTTTATTGAGGGGTGTAGGTTGGTTGAATGTAAAGGAAGGTTATGATTACACTAGTGGTAGAGATGAGTTGAGAAAAAAGAATAGTGGATTGGATTTTGTGGATTGGCACACGTTTTTACTTTTTTGGCTTGGGGTGGAAATGTTGATATGAATAAAGTGGTTGGAAAAACGAGCTATAAGAATAGAGATTAGATGGGAGAGGAGACAGATCCAGAAATTGGAGAGAGATAAGCTCGTGGAAAAATGTCAAAGAGAGAGAATCTTATGGGGGGGTGGGATCCACTAATATTCGAATTGTTGAAAGCACCGCCGTTCATATGCGGCGAACCGATTCCACCCACATCTTTCTTTCTTTTTTTTTTTGACACGTCATGCCCACGCGCCCTTCTGACACTTCCGTCCCACGTTTTTTTTCTTTTTTTTTATTCAACTATTTGCCACAAAAGCTTTTTTTTCATTTCAAAAAAGGTCTTCAAAGATGCAATTTCTCTGTTCAACAAAGTCGGAATATATATCTTTTGTTTTGTTGTATCTATTTGCAAGAATTTTGCTTAAGTTTTATGCTTTTTTTTTTTTGCTGTTTATATGCATATATCTTCTTCTCTTGCTTTTGAGAGGATATTTGAATGGGAAGGAAATTCTCTATTATTGTACTGATCAATTTCATAAATAGACTAAAGAAGAAAAATATTCTCCAATTACAATTGTATTTAGAAAATGGTTTTTAAAATTTTCTATATAAACTAATTATTATTATTATTATTTTTACAAAGCTTGGTTACAAACATGATTTAGCCTTAACTTCATTTTAAAAAATAATTAAAATCGTTACATATTTTAAAAATCTAATTGTTGAATTGCATATTTTTTATATTCTTAACACATATGTGAAAGTGTCAATCGAATTTTATTTATTATTCGATCTATAAAGTTATTATTTATGCATAACTTTAGACTATAAAAACTTCTATTTGGAAATTTTACAAACATAGAAAATAGAATAAGAAAATCCAAGTTTGTTGCCAAAGTTTTTCCTCTACTTTTTTGAGGGTTAACTTTTTTTTCTTTTTTTAGAAACAATTTTAAAGGTTAACTTAAATACTATACAAAACAAATCTTTTTTTTTTTTTGAGAAGCATACAAAACAAATCTTAATTATACAGGATTGCTATCATCTATTGAATAAAAGATGTCAATAGGCTAGTGATAGCCTGATAGGCTGGTGGGGTAGTTGGTATTCTTGTAAGATTTGGTTTGAGAAACATTATTGTATTTTAGGTGACCATAAATGATTTAAAGCAAATATAGGAAAGTCAAATTGTCAAACCAATTGTTGCATTCCACCCCTTCTTCATTCCAAATTAATTGCGTTTACTAAATATTAATGTTATCAACTAATCAAAGATTACAAAATGTTTCTTCTAGAAATACTGAAGATCTTAGCTTTACTGTTTTTCTAAACAAAACTAAAATCTGGGTAATGAAAAATTAATTCTAATCAACATCAACATTTTCCATGCAAAATAAGTATGGTACTGTGGTGTGATATGATAATTTTGAATATGCATCATTTATCTTCTAAAAAGAAAATAAAAGAATATGCATAATTCAATGATGGGATGTTGTGCTCAATGCATCAAGCAAATTGCTTTTTACAGTAAAAAAGTATTTTGTTTTCATTGTTTTGGCTCTTGTATCTGTTGAATTTTGGTCATAAAGCATTTAAAATAACTCAATGTTTCAACCCCTTTCTCAAGCAGCTACATTTAATTGGTCATATCAAAGTAACATTCTTTTTTGGTCCTAGCTCAAACGTGAATGTAACCCTAAGAATTACTTTTATGATAGTTTTATCATTATACTGTAGGCGATCGATGCGCATGAAGTAGGAAAAGGGAGGACATGCAGTATACTCATGATTAATTAGAGCACATTTCCTATGTAATTGAATTCAAAGAAATGAAAGGGTTTTTTTAAAAAAGAACCGATGTGATACTAAAGGAGTTGAAGCCACTATGACTGTAGATCATGACATTACATTGATGGAGTTCTAAGTACTGAGCAGAATAAGTAGATTTCGAGAACAACGAATAATCACCATTTTAACTTTGTAGATGGGAAAAAAAAGAGTTGGTAATTATTTGGAAAAAAGAAAAAACCCCTTTTAACTAATACTCATATCTCTCTCTCTCTCTCTCTCTCTCTCTCTCTCTCAAAAGAGTTGAAACTTGAAGGGTAAGATGAAAAGAATAGAGAAAATGATGATGTAGGTTTGAGTGAGGGCCAATAAGTGGAATTCTTGCAAGGACAAAGGTAGAGAGCAACAATAATGCCACTCAACAACTCCTAAAAGTAGACGAAGACACCAAACCCTAAATGACAAGACCAGCTTCAGAAAGTTGCAAAAAACTGTTAATTCTCTTATCTCTATTATTTAAAAAGATTCCATCTTTGACAACCCAAAAGAGAGAGAGAGAGAGAGGTAAGAAAATAAGAATTGGACAAAAGATACCTTCTTGAGGAGGTCACAAACAAAGGCCATGAACATGAACTTGTCATCACGTGAAAGATGCTTTCAGGGTTTTGATAAGGATAGTGTGTGTCTTCATCGACAGCCTTTAAATAAGGTATCTTAATATTTGTTCCTTGGATTCAATCAATTTTGTTTTGTAACTTTCTTGAAAGTGAAAGGGAATTGGCTTGTTCAGTGAATCTTGTGGAAATTTGAAGCGGGCCTTATCTTGGAAAGTGACACGTAATTATTCTTTAAAACTAGGGGTAACCCACTAATGCTAATTAAGATTATATGGTTTCTTCTATGGTGTTATATATAAGGTAAGGTGTTTGTAAAGTTTCACAATAATAGATGTATAGTAATTAGGAACCAGCTTAATGGTTTTTCAAACCATACCTTGATACAGAATTGTGTCGGCTTTAGTCTTCTTCTTAAACTTGTGACTAGGTAAAGGAGTGTGAATTTTTGGGCTTCTTACACAATATACATAATTGCAATTCTCATTTTAATATTACATTACATACAGTCTAATTTTGGAGAATATTACTCTTGATTTTTGATACAGTATATTGGGACAAAATGGACTTCTGCCCTTTTCTGGAAAATTAATTAGTTTTTTGCCCTTCTTCCCAAACTAAATAGGGAAATGCCCCTTTTTTGAAAATTGACTTTCTCAAAATCGAGTTAAAAAAAAAAAAAAAATTCTGGAGCCCTATAGTGACGTTTTTAAGGACCTATAATGACGTTTTAAGAACCTATAGTGACGTTTTATAACTTGATATCCATAAAATCGAGTTATAGGCAATTTAACGCCACTATAAATCCTTAAAAACGTTACTATAAGTCCTTGAAAACGTCACTATAGGGCTTAACTCTATTTTGAAAAAGTAGATTTTCAAAAGAATAGCATTTCCCTATTTAGTTTGGGAAGAAGGGCAAAAGGCTAATTAATTTGCCTGAAAAGGGCAGAAGCCCATTTTGTCCCAGTATATTGCATATTGGTTTTTTAAGATTAATTGCAAAAAACCACCTTAAAAAATTACAGGGGTACTCACTCCTTGTACCTTAAACTATGAAAATTTGCAATCATCACCGCATGCAATTATAATAAATGTGACAAATAGAAATATCATCTTACCCTCGTATTGATGGTTCAAGTTGTTTATTATGTGCAAGTCATGTAACAATTAGGAATTAAACTGTACGGTTGTCCTTCCCACCAACTAATGGACAAAACTAACCTTACAAATAACATACTTTGACTCCTCATCTTCCTCTATCCAAACTCTCAGATACATAAAATCTTGATAGGTTAGAGGTTTAAGTATCGCGAGGTGTGAAGCGATCTCGTACCCTATTGACAATCAAATTTTGATTTCGCTGTGGTGTGGGCTGGTACTTAACAAATTGTGCTGTCAAACTAATTCCCATTCTTTCTTCTGTCAATTAACACCAATTTTGATTCCAACAACGAAGAAGAGATTATTTTTTGGTACCAAAAAGATATGATGCAATGCATCTAGTAAGGAGTTAAAATTAAGTGTCCGATGACTGGTTGCAAAGATATTGTAAGCAGGGAATGGAATCAACATTTCATCTTTGGGGACCAAAAGATGAACAACAAAAATGCTGGGATCCAAAAATAAAAATATACTATAATGAAGACCAGATTAATGCATGAAACATAAACTAGTTTATATCTATTAATAAAATATAAACTGATGATGCCGAAAAAATCACCAATGAGCCACACAGTTCCAACACGCTCGATACCAAACCTGCCCAACACATAAAAAGACCTTACAAAAGGTACCGGTGTGATATCGACCAAAGACCCTCTAGAAGGTTAAGTCAGAATAAAGCTTCAACAATGTTAGAGAGTATGAGCTTTAGAGAAATTGTGCGTACCTTTTTCTTGAGGGTCTTTGGGTTTTTATAGTCGCGTAGAGCCAAACACCTTTGCTTGCGGAACAAGTCTTTTCCTTATGGGGAAGATACTCATTAATGCGTGTATATTCTAGAATTCTACTTATATTGGAATTCTACAAACTAGGGCTAATCGTGTGTCGCAAGTATTTTCCATTTAAGGTTCCTTGGAGACCACATAATAATGGGCTGGATGCCACGTGGTCGTTCGGTTTGTACATACCACGTCTGTTCGTGCCACCTCCGTCTAGATAACTCCATCATGCATAATTTTTCCTCTTCATAAACAAAAGAAAAGTAACATAATAATTGTTTCTCATTTCATTTTAACTCAATCATTTATCAATATGAAATCCAATACTTTTTGAAATCCCAAAAAATTTCTATGACTAATTCTAAACTAAATTACACATTAATTATAAACTTAAGTAACAGATTTTGATTCCAACAACAATGGATTTTTTGGGACCAAAAGATAGGATGCAATGCATCTAGGGAGTTAAAATTACTGTTTGATGAAGACTGCTGGTTGCAAAGATATTGTAAGCAGGGATGGAATCAACATTTTATCTTTAGGGACCAAAAGATGAACCATAATAAAGAAATTGCAAGGATTCAAATATATATATATATATATATATATATAAACTACAATTCAAGACTAAATTAAAACATGAAATATAAAACTAGTATTATGGGGCCAGAGAATTTGTGACCCCGGCCCACTTTGCATTAGGGGCTTGGGCTCGAGCCTAGAAGGGACATTGTCGAGAACATACAACGAAAGTCCAAATGACCTAGAGATATAGCCGAGGACGATTCTGTCCTCGGCATCCCAAAATGCTCCTAGAAAAAATGGCGAGTACGTTTTAGAAGCAGTGCATGGAAAAGCTAAACACCTCCACATTGATGGGGAAAGGACCCCTGAACAGTGTGGTGACAAAGGATAAGGGAAAGACTACCATTACTGCAATTAAGTACTCTGCGTCTGACAGAACAATACTTTTCAGCTTTTACAACCACTCCCAACCACATTGGGTATGGGCTGATAAGACAAGTATCAGCCCTACAAAGCTGAACCTACACGTGGACGTTGGAGGGAGGATGAAGACTAGTATAAAAAGGAGAGGGAAGCAATCCAGAAGGGGGACTGGGAGACGGGCCAAGAACTAGAGCCTCGTAGGCCGTGCTGAGGAGACAATCTTCTTAGGCAAGCACGGTTCACCCTTGTGCAATTACCATGAACACCATGATTAACCACTGTTCGGTGACCAAGGCCTAGCTTTTTAGCCCACTCTCTACAAATTTATTGTTTGAGCCTTAAACGTTCGAACCCAATAAACCAATTTGGGGTCATTACAAATTGAGTCCCTACAAGTATCTATTAATAAAATATAATCAAAATAAAAGTAACATAATAATTGAATTGTTTCTCATCATATTTTAACTCAATCATTTATCAAAATGAAATCCCACACTTTTTGAAATCCCAAATATTTTCTATGACTAAATTTAAACTAAATTACACATAATTTTTTCTTTCAATGCATAAAATCAAATTCTATTGATTTTAATTACCAAAAGAAAAGAATAAAATTAAAGAGTCCTTTAACAAATCATCTTTCTTTTTGTTACGAAATCTAGGTTTTACAATATTCATAATCGAAAATCCAAGTCCATGGTTGCTTAAAAAAAAGTAAGAGTGAGCATGAGTATAACTACTCTATAAACAAATTGGTAGAATGTTGATTTTTATTTAGTCCTTATTAAACGTTGATAAAGTTTAGGGGAAAAAATTATGATAAATTAATTATATATATATATATATATATATGTATATATGTATGTATGTATGTATGTATGTGCGTGTGTAATACCATCACCAATAAAATCTTTGAGAAAAAATTAATATAATATATGTTCATTAAAAAAAAAAAAAAAAAAACACACATATATGTATGTAGAAAAGCATGGAATTACCTTAAGAGTAAAAGTAAACTAATAGCCTTGCTTAAAGAACCTTAATTCTTATTTTACGATTAACCCATCATTTTCTATAGATTATGAAACGATTTTTAATTTACTAAAATACCATAGACTTATAGTTGTATACAATACCAATATATATATATATATATTAATGGTATTCTGTTAAATTCTTTTTATTTTATTTTTTAAAAAAAAAATTTGGAGAGGGTCACATGCCTTTTGCCAACAATGGCGTAACTAGAATTTTTTGCTTGGGGGTGGGAAACCCCTATTTTTATAGGCTATATCTTTAAAAATATTTAATAATTATAAGCAATACTAGCCTCATCACATGCGCAAAGTGCTCGTGATGAGGCCTTTTTTTTTTTTTTGGGTCCAGTGCGTCATAATTTTTTTTTTTTTTTTTTAAATTTTGGATAAGTTTATTTTGAAGATATGGATTAGTAGAAGGGTATCATATTTTGTAGGTATTTTAAGTGGAGTTAAAAATCTATTTTTATCGAGTTATCCTCAAGTTTTTTCCCTATTAAACGCAAGGTTTAGGGGTATTTCTATACTACAAAAAAATCCAATCCAAAGAGGGGAATCCTCTTATAGATAGTATAGATATAGATAAAGGTTTTTTTTTTTTTTTTTTTTTTTTAAATTTGGGGGGTCGTGGCCCCCTACCCTTGGCTTTAGTTCCGCCACTATCTGCCAGCTATTGCATTTTTTTTTTTTTAGATAGTATAGATATGGATAAAGGATTTTTTTTTTTTTTTTTTTTAAAAAAAATTGGCCCTTGGCTTTAGTTCCACCATTGCCTGCCAGTCAGCTATTCATTGTTTTTTTTTTTTTTTTAGGAATGATATGTTCACAACATTTTTACAACAAATCCTATGTAGCAGGTTGTTACTAGTTGTTATTGTTGGGGCAAAAAAGTAATCTTAGTGTTAGGTTCAAATTTGAACCTATAACAACTAACCACTTGTGATTTGTTGTGGATGTAGCATTTTTTTTTTAAGTCTATTTGCTAAAAATTTGGAAGGATTAAATGTAATTTTTGAAAATAAATTTTAAATATTTACATACTATAATTTAAAAAAAAAAATGAAACAACCAAAAATCATCCCAAGTCATGTCAAAATACTACTGCAAATCTACAATGCAAAGACTCAAAATGCAAGTTTATATACTGGAAATTTAAATTTATTTATTTATTATTTTTGTTGTTGGCACTTTTAGATGGAGAAATAAGTATATGTAGGGACTGGGTTTGAGCACTATTCCTAAGGGATAAATGAATTTAAGCCCAGCAAGCCTAATACAATAAATTTGTAAAGAGTGGGTAGAAGAACTGGACTTTAATGAGTGTAATAACAATTGAAGATGATTTAAAGAATGAATAAGTAAAACAAATATGGACTTAAGCAAGCAATTCAATCCTCGGCACTAGTCTGAAGAGCTTCAACTTATTATTTCTTAAGTGACAGTGGCAATGGTTAAAAGTTAGTTCAGATTGCTACAGTGTTTTCTCTGGTAAAATCTCTCATCCATTTTCTCAGAGCTCCTTCTTCCTAATATACTAATTTCCTCCTTCATCTCCACCTTACACGTGTAAGTCAGATCTGTTGTTGTTGGTCTTTGTCACATCAACCTCCTCCCAAAGCTCTTAGGTAGTAGCTGTGAGTCTGAAAAGCCACTGCTCAGGTATCATTTCCACATTAATGCGGCCAGAGTGTTAGTTGTGGAGTATTTAATGTGGAGGCAACAGTTTTTCCTGGAATTGCTCTATCGCTATACTCCAGTGTGCTTACTTGTTGTAATTATCTTTTTCCTTGAAGTGCTTTGGAAGATTGTCTTTGCTAGTAAATCACTTTTCTTCTACCTTGGCTTTGGCTAGCCGAGGACAGAGTTGTCCTCGGCACGGTTTCCTGGGTTGCCATGATTACCACTGTCTTCTTCATATGTAATTATGGGCCTCGGCATGGGCCTTTAGCCCAGTACAAAAGGTGGGTGCATATCACTGGGCTCTATGACCCCACAGTATATATTCCAGGCAAGAAAATAAAATTTCTTCTAAGTTTTGTGAGTTTGGATAGAGCAAAATAAAGGTTTTTCTTTTAATTAAAGTGTTCAATTTGTGAGGATAACTACGTCTAATAGTTAGTTGGAACTTGGAAGGGCTGAATGGATAATTTTGATGGTCATATGAATTGTACATATTATTAATTTTTTTTAATTAAAAAAAAAAGGTCTCTGATATAGACTCATCAACCTCTTGTCACAATGAAATAGATACAAGTATGCATCGTTAATAAGCATTTGACTCAATTTTAAAGAAATGATGATGCAGTGGAAAATGGTATGAACATTACCATCACAATTTTAAATTACTATGTAAGAGACATATTTTTATGTAATTAGCATATCCTTTGACAAAACACACTTTACTTGTATTTGGGTAAACTAAGTAGGTTCAAGATGATCATTACAAGTAATTACATTGAAAACATGAAGATTACTCAAGAACTGCTCAAGAAAAGTGCAATCTGCTGGTCTCGATACCTCTTCAACAGAAGCTCGATCTGTCAAGATTCATTAAAGCTCGACACATGTCTCGATCTTTCAAGCTTACGGGATTCAGACTATAGCCAATAACATTTTTATTCTAAAATGCTATTTGTTTATGGGTTTGTATAATTCTTATTGGACTAGGAAAGCCCAAGATTTGTGTATACCTATTTGGAATAGGAGAGTCCATTGAGCTCCTACTTAAACAAGGAGGTTAAAAAAGAATAATCTAACCCTAGAGAACTTCATAAGATTTTCTTTTTGAAATTCTAGCCTTCTCCTATTGAAGAAAGAGCTCTTGCTGCGTTTCTTGTATGCCTTTGGGTTTTGTAACCAAATAAAGTCTCTCACACCATCATTGAAAATCTTATTGGTGTTTCTATGTAAAGCTGTTGCAAATCAACTACATCAATCAAAAGTTTGTTATGCAGTTAGTCACGTACTGAGATTCGTGCAAAGGAATTAGTCATGTACTGGGATTCGTGCATTGAACAGAAAGATTGCCGCTACAATACAAGTCCAATTGGGTATTAGGATAAGGGTTCAACTGTAGGTTGGTATTTTGGGATAAGACAATGGGTTTGGTAAGATTCTTTATACTTGTAATCTCATTCGTAAACAAATCACCCATGTCAAATTTATTTTCCGCTGCATTTAGTATAATTGGTGATTTGTTTGTACTACCACACTATTGCATGAAATTTGATCTAATTAATTAACTTGAGTAATTAATTAATTGAAAGGAGTCAATTCATTTTAACCCAACATACTAGAAGACAAACTTTGTAAACTACATAACTTTCGAGTTCTCTCAACGAGTTAACCCACTGTGTTGTTATAAACTCAGAGAGATTTGTTTATTTATACCTCTTTGTTTGGTTTTGTTTTCTTTGACAAATGGGTATGAAATTTTTTTTTCTATTCTCTCTTTAGTAGGTAAGCATCAAATGTTGAGGTTATTATTAAAGATACCATTTCTTGGATTCTTTAAGGAGGTATCTCTCAACGTGTTGTGCTTTGCTTGAGCCATCAAAAACATATATATAATTTATTATATGGTTAGCTTTTCACACAGTCAAGCTTTTCTATCTCTATCGCTATCTCTATAGTAAATTCCACATTTCTTTCTCTCTTTGTTTTTTTCTTTTTTCTTGAATCACTTATCAAAAAAACAATCTTTTTCCTTGATTGACCAAACCAATTGATTTTGTTGAAAGATTCTACTGACCTGGCTTCAATTCCATGCCATCATTACTTTCATTAGAAGCAGGATTAAGAGAATCTTATACTATTTGTATTTGACCCTTCATAAAGTGGATATAAACCCCTTACCACGCAAAAGAGGACAGGCCACACAACAAGTTTGCAACGTGCTACCTACTTTCCATAAATATGCAAAATGGCCCAATATTATTTTGGTCTTTTACTTTAGGTAAAAAAATAATTACAAGTCTCGATAACGAGTACCCTTAAGATATTTATTAATGAACTATTTTAGCCAAATTTTATAATAACTTTTATGAAAAATATAAAAAAAATATCCATAATTAGGCAAAGACTTCTTGCCGTCTAACTAACCTCTTGTTTAAAATGAGATAATTAATACATTCAGGCCACCTTCCCTACCCTTCTCCAAAATTAGGTAAAAGAATTATTGCCATTAATTTAGTTGACTGCTCCATGTGTATAGATTTGTTTGTTCACTAGTCTTGCCAGGTTAGAATAGCTAGAGTCAAAGTAGAAATTAGATGTAACTTTTTTGGTGCAATGACTTTTGGCCATTTCCAAATGCAATGTGAATTCATATCAAAACAACTTTTGAATTGTGATAAGAAAAACACAATAAATTTAATATTAGATGACTAAGATATGCAAACTTGTGCAATGGAGAAAAATGACTCTTCACAAGACTCATATAGGCGTAATATATGACTTACATAGGTGGATTGAGTCCTAACATCCAAGTCAAAATTTGCAATAAAAAAAAAACTTGGGGGACATGAAGAGAAAGAAATTAGTCACAAAATACGCAAATTAAAACCCTTCATATTTGTCAAGACAAAGAACAATCCCTTTCACAAAATCACAATCTATTAAATAAAGGAAAAAAAAAATGAAAATTGATGAAATTGAAGGGGCATATATGAAAATTGAAAAAAATGGTGTGTAGATTCTTCAAGTACAAGCATCCGACAAAACTAATGGAGATGCGGGAAACCGGAGTGGATCCAATCCAAACTCCACGTTTAAGATAGAATAAAAAAATAATATATATATTTTAATAAAATAACGTATCTTTGATATTAATAAAATAAAATAAAATAAAAAAAGAATTTGGTGGAAGAAGAGGCAGATTCTTAATTCTATGGAAGAGAACTTTGGAATCTAACGGCTGTAAAAGTTTGTCCTTTTTTTAATGTCAGAAAAATAAAAAAGAGCATCTTTCTCTCTCTCTCTCTCTGTCTCTCTCTCACTCTGTCCTTTTTATATAATGCTAAAGCTAAATAGTTGAAAATCTAAGGCAATATCGAAATTTGGGACCCACAACTCTCCAAGATTCCTTATCTCTAAGCCACCCATTCGTGAATATGATAGGTCCACACGCTCTATGGTTGGTGTTTCACACGACCCAATCACATGTTACATGGTGTCCCCGTTTAGGAATGCTTAGCTTCAAAGGTTTATAGTACCTAGGTACAGTGGTACACAATGGTTTTTTTTTTTTATTTAGCTTCAGATTGGTTCTTTTATGACTGAATTTTGAATTTACTTTTTTTACTTTTCTGAATTACTGAACTTTTTCTAAGCCCAATTTAGTGCATAGGAAAAAAAAAAAAATTTCAATGAATTTTATGGGATGACCTTTTCTTTCCTCCTTCTTCTTCATTTTTTTATTATTAACATTATCACAACTTTGAGAAAATTCCAAATTGTCCTGCGGTTTTGAATACTAAAATCCTTGTAGTTGGTTTGGATTGGCTTATTTGATGATTGTTTATACACAAAAAATTTTAAACTTATTGATGTGGCACTTTGTTAGTGGTATTTAAAAAAATAATGTTAATAATAAGTTTAAATGAAAATTAGTAACAGTTTGCCAATTCAATTTATATGAAAAATGTTATGAAATTTTTTATGTATGTAATATTGCTTTTATTTTATTGATATGTTAACAAGTGTGTAAATGCTTGAAGAAGAAAATGAATAGTAATAAATATTTCATTATGAGTTGTAAATTTGTAATATACACTAATCACATTTTTAAAAAAAATAATGATTAATTTATTAATTTGTATACATAAATTCATTGTGGTTGTATATGTTTTTCTAGACACATGCATTGTTTGACTTTATTTAAAAAAAATATATGTATAATTTTATTAATAAAATATTAAATGCAATTTAACTTGTGCCCTTAAGAAATTTGTTAAGAAAAATCTTACACCTTAAAAATCTGAAAAATAACTAAAAAGTCTCTGTTTAAAAAAAAGTAAAATACATTTTTATTCATTACAATAAGTTATAGAGAAGTGAAAGTAAAATACATAAAAGGGTAGTCTAAGAGAATTGCAACAAGAACAAAACAATCCACAGTCCAAAAAGCCTCCTTAATGATAGAAAATGATATGTGGTACTCTCCAAATAATTTTTTTGTGTACGTTTATTTATAGGTCCCATATTTTTATAAGAAAAGCATCACAAATCATGCTTATCTAAATTCTTATGTACTTAATAGTGATTAAAGATGCCAAATGTGGCAATATTCCTCAAGTAACTGGTAGAGACGGTAGAAGAGTACATGATTTTTGGGTACAAATAATTGCACAAACTAATATAAATTCAGAAATGCAGAATATGGATTATGGACCATTGAGATGGAGTGGTACTTTTTTTTTAGTACTTCTATAAAATTAGGTCCTTTTCCAACTTGATCTAAGGGACAAAACTTGCAGACAAGTCACAGATGCCAGTTCCATTTTCCGTAGAGCAAAGATGACCCAATAAATGGGTTTTGGAATCAACAAAAAAGCTATAAAATAAAATAAATAAAAATTTATAATCCACCAATTAAGCATGGCCAATGACTGATGAGGTCAGAAAGTTGTGATTCCTTGTGAGATGGAGACCCAAAAACACTGTACCAAGAACATAGAAGAATCTCACTAATTTGACAATAAATGCTATGAATTTAAAAAGATATATATTTATTTAGAGATTAAAAGAAAAGCAGGTAAAAAAAATTATAAAATAAACACGTGTTGGAATCTGAATGAACATAGAGACTGGCCTCAATATTCCTCTTTGGTGGTCTTCTTGTTCCCATAAAAGAATATATGATTCTTGACCCATCATGGTAGAGATGCGAAAAAGTGGTACATAATTTTAGATTATTAAAAAAAACTTTTTTTTCTTGTTTGACTGTACTAATAAAGCCCTCCATACTTGAACATTATTATTACTGGTTTTTTTAATTGCAAAGTCATATTAAATGGGTAAAAAATCTTTGGGTGAGTCAGATTGACCAATCAAATTTATTTCAATCAACTAATTCAAGATTTTGATACTATTAAAGATTTTTCTGGTCATTTCATAGTTATTCAAAAAAATTATAATCCAAGTTTGGATGCATAGAGTTTGTAAAAGTTGATGCTTAGGGTTCCTGTTGTTGATTTTGTGCTTTTGGGCTAACGGCTTTCGACTTGCTTCTCTTTTTTCTTTTCTCCTCTAACTTTTTTTCTCTCTCTGTGAAAAAAGCTTGCTTTACAAGAGTTCAATTTGAGTTCAAGAGGCACACTCTTTCTACAATGATAACGATGGATCTCATGCTCTTCAAAAGTGTCCCAAGATAAAGTTATTGTAAAGCAAATCATAAATTTTGGGTAGTATTTGGAAAATTAGATTGATTAGCAACATATACATATTTATCGGAATGTATTTATCATTTTAAGCTATTTGTGTAGTAATTAGGGATGGCAAAATCTGACACGATCCGCAAACCCAACACAACTAACCCATTTATAAACAGGTCATGGGTTGAGGCTAAATGGGTTCGAGTCATATTCGGGTCGACACGACTGACCCGTTTAATAAACGAGTTGTATTCATGTTCAACATGTGAACCCATCTGACCTGTTTGACCCGTTTAGATAATAAAGGTATTAAATTTTTTTATTATTGCTTAATTTTTTGCTGTAATTATATGTTTATTACTATATTTATGGTTGTAATTGTATTTTAATTTTAGATATATAGAAATTGATAATAGATTATTTAGGTCATGTATGACCTATTAATCAAACAGGTTATTAAACAGATTATTTGTATTAATTTTTACATGACTTATTAATTAAACAGGTTAAACATGTCGGGTTGGGTCAACCTATTTAATAAACGGGTCGGGTTAGGGTTAAGGATTCTTGACACGTTTACTAAACAGGTCGAGTTCGGGTCAACCCATATAGCAGAGTACTTATGGCTCAACATGACACGAACCCGATCCGTGAACACGAATTGACACCCCTAGTAGTAATAAGATTAATTGGATTTGAATTGTAGGGAATTTTTTTTTTTTTTTTTTTTTAAGTGAGTTTTAATCTATTAGATTCTACTTTTGATAATTGTGTTTTTTTTTATCATTAGACTAGTTTTTGGTGTAGACGGAGATTGGACTCCAGATCTCTTACTAAACAGGTCGAGTTCGGGTCAACCCATATAGCAAAGTACTTATGGCTCAACATGACACGAACCCGATCCGTGAACACGAATTGACACCCCTAGTAGTAATAAGATTAATTGGATTTGAATTGTAGGGAATTTTTTTTTTTTTTTTTAAAGTGAGTTTCAATCTATTGGATTCTACTTTTGATAATTGTGTTTTTTTTTATCATTAGACTAGTTTTTGGTGTAGACGGAGATTGGACTCCAGATCTCTTATTCAACCATCAGAAACTTTACCAATTGAGCTAACTGGAACCCATTAGGATTTTTTTTTTTTTAATAGGAGGGAATTTTCTAATTGATTGAACATGAATTTGTGTAAATTATATTTTTTGATAAACTGTGTAAATTATATTTAGAACTATACTTTACCCTTACTTTTTGTACATGCCTAGTAGCACATCACATGTTAGCTCCGACTGTCCACTTATGCAATTTTATTATATCTTATTTACTTGGGAAAAGAAAAAAGTCTCATTGGTGGGATGTTGCCAAAATGGGACATTGTATTGTATAATCTTTAGGAAAAAAAATATAATTGAGTTAATTATCAGTAAGATCTGGGTTCACAATCTTACTTATATGCAAAATTATCATTAAACCAAAAAGTTATTGGTATTTTATGACTTTATAAAAAATGATTTTGTCTTTTTCCTTTTTTAAGCCAATGAAGTTTATGAGTTTATCTCAAATACTAATTTTTACTTTTCTTGTAAGAACAAAGTTTATTTTAATACCTATTAATTTTGCCTATAAAATATTAAAAATGAAAATTACTATTTTTCGCTTTCAAATGTTGTAATTATCCAATTATTAAAAAAAAAAATAGTGTTTTCAAATGTAGTTTCCCTTTTAGGAGTCTATTTTTATGTAGGGGACGTGGGTAAGAAGTACGGACATTCATGTAATGCAGTCTTGACCATTTTTGCATCACCTCCAAGAACCTTAGGACCAATAAACAAAATTGATGGTACCTTTCTAACTTTCTTCTACCAGTGGTCCACTGGTCCTTGCATATAATGGTCATATTTTCTCGAATTATTTCTGAAAGTGGAGCAATGTTTCGGTGAAAAAATAAAACCTTATTAGACTGTCATATAAAACCTGTCTTTTACAATGTTTGAGTCCCATATGTTATCAAATTGTGGTCGTATAAAAGACCATCTCACAAGATATCATCTCACAGTGAACCCGACATTTGATGTTTCAACAATTGTGAATTACAAAAAGTTTTGATAGTGATTACAAAACTGTTTTACCTATAACCATTTTATGCACTCATTCGCAATGGTAAAAGATTATCGGGGTGTGTGTGAGAGCATACTATTGAAGATAATTTCTCCCTATTTGAGAGATGTGTCATCCTTACATCAATGCTCACAATTTACTTATTTATCCAACTAAAAAATAAAAAAGATAAAATAGACTTTCACTACTAAAGTTGGTTTTAAATTATATTACAATTTGTGGGTTCTGGTTAATTCAATTGATAAAATATTTTATAATTGAATAAGAACTTAGTTTTGAATTCTGACTACGCATGAAAAACTAATTGATATCTTAATCTGATATAAAAAGTAACTATTTATGTAAACGCCATAAGTTCAAATCCTATATATCATAATTCATGAAGATGTTACATATTACCTTTGTGACTCGTGTATCTCTCTCTCTCATTGGTAAACCAGTTTTTATTTTTTGGGCTCTTCATTTTGGCAAACACTAAATTCATAATTCCAAAGTGAAGAAATGAAACCAATATGTAAAATAGTTGGTCTATTTGTTTGTTTTAATATAAATAAATATATATTAATATATACTCATTACTCCATATGCTTTCACATTCCGGACTTCATGAGGCAGTTTCTAGACTTGCCTTTAGATTGCTGCACGCCATAACTCATAGTCACAGCTGTATAAAAGGGGAATTGCAAAGTGCATGAGATCGGGGCATCCAGTTCACACTCAAAACAGAAATTAAACAAACCTCAAAATCAATTAAACAATAAATAGTCCAAATATTATTTTATTATTCATGAGACAAAGAACAAAAATATAATATATATACATATATACATATATATATATATATATATATTATAAGGATGTTTAAAATTGTCACAACTTATTTCGTTTCCGTTCCATCTACTTCATTAGAAGATAAGACCATTATAAATATCATATAGGATGTAGAAATATAACTAAGGAAATCAAACAGTTTTTGGTTCAAGAATATTGACTCCCATAACATATGTTTATAATCAATCATAAGGTAAATAGAGTTAAACTCAATAAATAAAAACCTCGTTTAGAGTTTTTTTTTTTTTTTTTGCTTTTATTAAAAGGTGTATTCCTGCGGAATCTAATGGTTCTCATTGCATTAGAAAATAACAAAAAAATAAACAAATATTTATTTAACAGAATTTTTGGGACTCCTAAAAATATAGCTAATCAATTACAATAAAAAAAAAAAAAAAAACTCAACTTTAACCAATGCATTGAGACACTCATTAACTGGACTTTTTTTTTTTTTTTTTTAGAGAGAAAAATCAATATATATATATATATATATAACTTCAAAAAAGCACAACTTTATGCTTTCAACGGAATCATCCGGAATTCAATTCATTTTCCCTTATTGTAAATATTTATTATTCAAAAAAAGAAAAAGAAAAGGCACATCCCTATAACCCTAAAAAATATCATGAAAAAAAATTAAACTAAAATTTTTTTTCTCAAATAAAATATTTTTCTATTAGGTTCTCTACATATACACACACAGTTCTATTACTAATACAATTTTCTTTAAAGAAAATATGATAAGATGATAAACTATGAGTAGTAAACCATTTCTTTTACATAGATGTGCCACAAACATTATTTTTACTATTTACAACTCACAATTGGCCAACTTATAGTATATTGCGATTTTTTTTTTAATTATATCAGATTTTTTCATATACAAAACATTAACCTTTAACCTTTATATTATAAAAAAAAAGCTTCAGCTACAAATTTTTTTTGCAAAAAAAATCTAGAAACTGAAATGATGAGTAGTTGTTAGTAAATTAAAAAATAATGTCAATGATAGATTCAGATGAAAACATGTAAAAATTTGCCACATCATCAATTTGTAAAAATATTAATTTTTTTTTTACAATAGCATTATTTTTTTATGGAATTTAGGGTAGCATTATTATTATTATTATTTTTTATTTTGGTTGAAAGGGTAGCATTATTGATAAATTATTATAACAATATAATTATCCCCTACAATATTTCATGTTACTTGCAATAAAATCGGTATAAAATTGGAATAAGAAGAATATACTGTATAAAAAATTATTAGATACTCTCAAAATACAATGCGTTGACAAAGTAGACTCCCGTCCCGTATTTACAATGGACCAACTACAAATTTTACCAACCAACCAAGAGTACTCAATGGCATTTATAGGTCAGAAACAGAATCAAAGAAAACAAAGAGAGAATCAAAGAAAATTCCAAGGGTAGTATAGAAATTTTAAGACAAAAAGGAAAAATAGTACAAAACCTAATTACCATTTGTTGCGGTGGATGATATACGCGACGACACGAAAAAGTGGACTTTATAAAAACCCGTAGAAACTCGGCGATTCTTTTTCTCTCTTCCTCTTCTCAACAAAGCCAACAGAATCTTCGCGTACAAATTCTCGGTTTCATTTTTTTTTTTTTTTTTTTCCATTACCCACTTTTTCTCTTTCTCCAATCACAAATATTATATTTTTCTCTTTCACTGTATTAGAAATATACCTATATATACATATATATGTATTTATCTGTGTGTTTGTATTATATATACACACACAGATCCTCAGTCTTTCTCTCTATATTTTGCTCAGTTTGTTGAAGAAAATCCATAACAGAGAAAGAAGAACAGAGAGATATAATTACAAGAGAGATATAGAAAAAGGAAGTGAAAGATCGGAAGATGGGTTCGGTTCCACCGGAGCTGAGCTTGGATTTTGCGCCGAGTTTTGTGCCGAAAACGATCACTGATTTTCTCAGGGACGTGTCGATGATCGGTAGCGTGTCGGAAAGAGCGTTGAAGCTCGATGACTTCGTGAAAAGATTGGAGGGAGAAATGGGGAAGATCGATGCGTTTAAGCGCGAGCTTCCACTCTGCATGATTTTATTGAACGATGGTTGGTTTTGAATATATTTGTGTTTTAAATTTGGTTTTTTGAGAAATGGGTTTTTGATTTTAGATGATTTTGATACATGGGTTTTGTTTATATTTTAGTTTTTTTTTTTTTTTTTACTTGATTTGGATATGGGTTTATGGGTTTGGGTGATTATTTGATTAATGGTTTTTTCGTTTTTGTTGTGTTTCTTCTGTATGAAATTTCTTCCAATTTTGGAAATGGATATTTGGATTCCAGTTCTGAGATGGGTTTTAATTTTTGAACATGTTGGTCAATGATTTCGTGTAAATTTTAACTCTTTTTATGTTGTGTGTTTTTGCAGCGATTTCAGTTTTAAAGGAGTCAATGCAATGCTCTGTGCCTAATGAGGTTCAACCAGTGTTGGAGGAGTTTATACCACTGAAGAAAGATTGTGATCAAAATGAAGAAAACAAGAAAGAAAAGGATTACAAGGATAAGAAGAACTGGATGAGCTCTGTTCAGCTGTGGAACTCTGAGGATTACTCCTCTACTGATTGCACCAAATCTAATCCTAAATTGGATACAAAGGTATATAATGGAAAAAATAAGTGGAATATTATAACTTCATAGACACACAAAGTAACTAGGAATTTATCAAATTAATTGCTAATTTTGAGACAATCTGATTGAAATTAATAGAGGAATTGATTTTTTTATTATTATTTGGTTATGGCAGAAAAGTGAGGAAGAAGGTGTCTTAGGAAGTGAGGATCCATTCCAATCTAGTAGAAATAGAAATGGAGGCAGGGCATTTATGCCATTTAAAGCCTATCCGGGTTTTCCAGTGGCGAGGAAAGAGGAGAAGGAGGAATTGCCAGTACATGGACTTTCTTTGCTTACTCCGGGGATTAAGAATCCAAGGGAGGAATCAGGCTCTAATGGTTTGAGAACCAGCTGTGGCAAATCTGTTTCCTCCTCTGCTCCTAATGCTATTATACGGAGTGGGACACAGCAGTCACAGCAGCAGACTGCTAGGAAACAGAGGAGATGCTGGTCACCGGAGTTGCATAGGCGGTTTGTCAGTGCTCTGCAGCAACTTGGAGGCTCACAAGGTTTGACCCTGAAACTAAAATCAAAGTTCAAGATGACAATTTGGAAACTTTTGTTTGAGTGTTGTTTTGGTTGAGTCTAGAGTTCCACAAATACTTGAATTGGACTTTAATTCTTGGTGTTGGATAACATTTTTATTGCCAAAGGGTTGAATGTGCAAAAACAATTGTAAGAGCAGGACTAGTGCTATTTCATTTTGTTCCTCTTGAGGTCAACTTTATCTCAAAGATGGATATTTTAGATATAGAGCACAGTTGTGGTGTCGTGCTTTTCATCAACATGATAAGATATGAAATTGTATTATAAGGATAATGATTTACAGTGAAGAGATACAGAATAGGGAAATAGTGGTTGTTGCATATCATCTATGAATCTGCTGAAAGTCTTACTGGTATATCAAATATAGCTGTGATAGATTGCATTATCTCACTTTTGATATTAAAAGGTCTAATTTGAACTTTCCGTATATTTTGCAGTGGCTACTCCAAAGCAAATTAGAGAACTGATGCAGGTTGATGGGCTGACCAACGACGAAGTTAAGAGTCATTTACAAGTAAGTTATTAATTTTCTTTCTGCCTTTCTTCTCTGTTCGTTACTTGGAAGAATGAGGGATAAATTAATCGCTGGAGGAAGTCCAGAATTTATGTTTCCATTACCTCATTTTTTCCAAGAAATTAAGGCATTCTATAAGATTGATATTTTGAATGGAACTTGATTCCAATTATCATAATTGATTGAAGGTTTTTATTGTTCTTGCAGAAATACAGACTTCATACTCGAAGGCTTCCAAATTCTACAGCAGCTGCTCCTGCAAATCAATCTGTTGTTGTTTTAGGGAGTTTATGGATGCAAGATCAATATGGTGACTCTTCTAAGGCTAGCAGTTCCCAGTCTGGTTCTCCCCAAGGTCCCCTGCACTTAACTGGGAACACTGGAGGGACCTCCACCACATGTGGTGACAGCATGGAAGATGATGAAGATGCAAAATCTGAGGGCTATAGCTGGAAAAGTCACACTCAGAAACCTGGAAAAGCTGATGTATAGAGTTCATCTACCATGAAATTTTTGCAGATAAGACATATACATGGGAGGAGCTAATTACTATATAAGAAAATTACACTATACATAAATGAGAAGGATCTTGAGAGAGGCTGTGAAATTTTGCAGGATTAGCTTTCCTTGTGTCTCAAATTTGAGTTGTTATTTTATTGCGGGATTGGTAAGAGAATTCTAAGCAAAATCCATGTGCGCATGGAAGAAACAAGGCCATTGACCCATATCGTAAATCTCTTAGCTACCTAATACTTGTTATGAATTTTTAATGTTAGAATCTTAGTTTGGACTTTTCTCTTATTCCCTCAAACTTTTGTTTCTGCAGATCCATTGTCAATGGATAATAGTAGGTCGACTAATTGTTTCCATATTGTAGGTCTTTGTTCATTCTAGGGGAAAGTGTTTCTAGCTCATCATGCTCTCATCTTTGAATTTAAGTAATTGGAAATCATTTCACCAAAATTTGTTAGAATCTTTTCTGTTATAAGAATTTTGAGAGCTCCTATCTGGAATCCATTTGAGAGTTAAGATTGGTACGACTCTCATATGAGGAGAAAACCATAAGTTGAGCCCCATGAGGTTGCCAGAAAAACAGAGGAGAGGAAAAGAAAAGTTGATATCCTTCAAATATTCCACCACCAATAATAAATGTAAAAAGTCATTTTAAGTTCTCTCTCACTTTTCCATTTACTGGACTGGCTCAACAAGTCATGTACTTCATTTTAAGATGGCAAACAATCTCTTCAGTTCTCCATAGATTTTTCTCAGGATTTTGTCTTCCTTGGAATTCCAGACCCGAATCAAGGAATCAATAGGAGGAAGGTTAACCAATTCCCTAACCTCAGATTATTGGCTGGTCCATCTAAAATGCTTGCAAGTCTATTATTATTATTTGGATAATTTAATAATTACAACAATAACGGAGGAGAGATTGGAACCTTATTTTTCTCATAAAGGAGAGCATATAGTGCTATTGAGTTAAAGATTCTTGGCAAGATGCTTTTTAAGTTAGTTGTGATGTAGAATGGAATTTGATATCAGCAAGATTGTTGCAATTTCGGATCTGAGGGGCAGTTTTCTTTTGAATGTTTGGTGCAAATGAATCCAATGTGTTGTACCCTGCAATATGATTGAATTAAAGTTGCTTTCCTTGGCACTTGAGCTAGTTTTTATTTGTTGCATGTTAAATTTTATCAGCATGATCTTTCGGGCATGATTCTGTCTTGTAATGTTACTATTGTATTTAGTGGAATGAGTAGAAACGTGTTTTAATTAAATGATTATTCCAATATTCGAACTTCAATTGGTGGGGGATAGTGTTTTTGTCGTACAAGAAAACAGGACAAGATCCGGACTTATCTCTGGGAGAATATATTTGGGTTTATTCCTTTAATTGTTGTGGTTATCTTCACCCTTCTGGAATGGGATTTTTTTCTTCTTGTATATTTAATGAAAAGTAGACAAGTAGATGTTGACATGATCCTTCCAATTTAGCCAAATCTTGCATTTCATTAATTATCGGTAAGGCTTGTTTGGTGAACAAGATTTCTCAATTCTCATCCAAAACCAATAGGACATTAGTCCTAGATACACATTGCGTAAGTATGCAGTAATGGGAGAAGGTTCAAGAATGAATCAGTAGATAGCCATTTATATCGGAGAAATGTGATGTTCAAGACATTTTCACAATAAATTTTAAGTGGCAAATTATTACTAGCTGTTATTGGTAGGCATAAAAGTAATTTTAATAGGAGTTTCAAATTAGAATCAACAATAACTTATTATCTATGATTTGTTGTGAAAGTGTCGTAAAAATGTTAAACGCGTAGCATTTCTCTGTTTACTGCGTTAATCTTCTTTTCATTATTTAATGACTTCCACTCATATGTAAACCAAAGCTTGATTCTTACTAAATTGAGAAAATTGCTCATTTGATAAACAAAGTACAAGAAAATCACAGGTTTGTGCACTTAATTACATTATCACATTATATGGTTTTGAACCTGCTGACCCAATTATATGGTCTCCAAACAGCCTCTTAATTATTCACAAAATGTTCAAAACCCAAGTATCATCCTTTTACCTAACCCAGTCATATCCCACTAAGAAAACACAATCAGTTGTAATGTTTATCTGGGTGCATGACAAAATAGTCACTCTCACAAGCAAAATAATAGAGAGAATCTTGTAGACAAGATTATAATGAAGGAGCCCACTTTGATAGGTCCACTTTACATATGGTATTTGTTTGTTTGGTGAAAATTGAGTGTGAAAACGATGGAACCTCTCATCAACTTCACTTCTTTCTCATATACATAGGGTTAATTTATTTTATTTTATGTTCAAATCTGATAAGTATTCCCTTTCTTTAATTGGTAGATAGATAAGAGAACTAGAATACTACTAGAGGATAGAATATTTTTATTTTTTTAGCAGCTAAGCACATTGGCTAGCCACATGGTAGCCGGAGCAAAATATATGCAATTGGTCCCACAATGAAGACCATTCCTATTTAAGATTCCTTCAAAGACCAGCCAGAGATAATGATCCCTTTTGATTGCCATGGTATAATTTGGAAATTTATATTAAATAGAAACACTACCCAAAAGGACATGTGTAGTTGTGTAAAAAATCACTACCAAGGGGACAAATGTAGAAAAGAGTTCTCAATTTTGGTGAATAGGCCAACCAGGCTAACATATTTTCAAATATATTTTTTTCCCTCATGAGTTCTACCTGGGGAGATATTAAATTATATATCTATTAAAAAAATTGCACCTCTTAGAACCAAAAATAAAATAACCTTCTGACCAACAATTCTTGTTCACAGCTATTGTTTTAAACTTTATCTTTCTCTGGTTGACAATTGACAAGTAGAACTTAGACAACTTTTACCAATTAAATAAGAGATTTTTCTAAACAAAACTTGTCTTCTCTTGGAAGTGTGGAACCAATCTATTCATTCTTTTATGTGCACTTCTTTCATCTTTTGATAGTCATATTGAGATCTTTGAGCCTAGATTTCGATTTCTTTTTTCCCCACTATGTCAATTTTCAACAACCCTGTTTCTCTTAAATTAGATGGGATGCACGTTTCAAAATTTAGTCTTTTTTAGATGAATGAGCAATTTATTTCAAAAGGATTGAAAAGTCATACACAAAAATTTAGTCTTACAGACTACAATTTGTATATAAAATATGCATTGCAAATGTACATTTACCTTTAAAATTCAAACTCATAGATTGATCCATCCACTACTAAAGAATTACCATCATAAATGCGAAGATAGCATTTAGTTTGAACCCAAAATCAGAACTTTCTCACTTATCTTGATTGTCTTTGTTGCAACGACCTGTAAATGTATTTCATTTTTTATATTCTATGCACACTGGTCAATACCATAGTACTCTTTCAGTCAATTCTTTGTATCTTTTTACTTTGATTGACATCTTTCAGAGCGTTTCATACGATATGACATATATAGGTGAGTAGTTCTAGGATCACAAATTATTCCATAATTTTTTTACCATAACTCTAACGTGATAGATTGTGAGTGGTTAACTATCATTTACACATGAATTCACAATTTTTTCTTTACCAATCACACTCTGTCATGTCTAAATTATGGTAAAAAGTTGTAAAAAATTAGGTGGTCCTATCCTTTTCCCTATATAGGTTGTTGATTAGAAAATACTACATACGAAAAAAATAATGCTTGGGCCATAGGAATCCAGCAAGTAGACAAATCTCAATTTCTCACTAAATCCTAGCTTGGACCTACAATAGTTGTACCTAGATCCTTCTTTGTTGTCTGAGTGACGAATTTCATTTCAAACTGCATTGGCAAATATTGGGCTTCTTAGGTAAATCTCAAGTAGGCCCAGAACTATTTTAACAAATCTACACCCTAGACTTGCACTAGAGGAAGATAGGAATATTTAGGCCTGGCAAACCGTTCGAGTCAGGTTGGTTAATTAGGTTCAGAACTTCAGATTAGAAACGGGTTCAGGTAAAAAATATGGGTCATCATTCAAGTTGTGAATGGGTTGGATTGATTAGGTTATGGGTTGACCCCTATTTTTTCACATGCAATTTTTATATAAAAAAAAAAAATTGTATTGTCTTTTTTTATGTTATTACAAATAAGAGAATAAATAACAAAATACTCAAAATATGAAAATTAAATAACGCATATAAACTCTTTAAGTTTATTGTACACCATCCAAAGTTTACTAATGATATTATCACCATAAAAGAAAATAAAATAAACGTAGTGGACTATATCATTATCAAGTGTGTGGCAGTAGCATGAGAGAACTAAGATGATGAGATTTGAGAGTGAGAGTGAGAAGTAGAGACAAAGACAAAATCATTCCAAGCATTTAGTTTTTTTTTTTTTTTTTTTTTTTTTTTTTTTTTAAATTAGCGTACTAAACTATTAGGCTTGTGTGTGAAAGAAATCACACTCTGCTGGTGTGATGTCCCATTTGGTCTAATTCATTAAAAAGAATAAAATTGTTTCAAAAATAGGTAAACCCTCCGACCCATTTTTACCTTGGGTAAAAAAAAACTTGGGTTTAGATTAGGTGTTTTCCTTTGGATTTGAATCAGGTTAATGAGTCTAGGTCCAATTTTTTTTAAGTCTAAGAATATTGAACATTGATCCAAAACTCTTGTAGGATGATTCTCTTTAGCACAAAATGTTATCTTATAATGAATATATATATATAGAGAGAATATTTTTCACATATGAAACTTATACATATCCCAAGAGAGTTATGTAACTCAACTAATACATCTTGGTATTTCTAACAAAAAATACTAGAATTTAAATCCCTTATCTCCTTGTAACTATTGAATTATAATAATAATAAAAAATAAAAACTCACACATATAAATCCCATATATAGAATTGTGTGACTGCTTTACCACCCCAAAATGCATTTTTTATAGTTGAGAAAGTTTAGGGATGCAACAAAATGTCACAACATTTTCATATCATTTTTGTTTTTAGTTGTAATTTATTTAATTTTGTCTTAACCTATAATAGATTGATGCTTCAGCTGTCATGAAAATGTTGTGAGATTTTGTTGTGACTATAGAATAATTCTATGTAGTTCATGGTTGTCAGAATCGGGAGTTGAATAAATGGTTGTCAAAATTGGGAGTTAAATCATAAGATCGTACAAATATTTCAAAATAGTAGATCTCCTTAGGTCAATGGATTGTACACTTGTCAAACAAGTAATATCTTGTCCCAACGAAATATATGTTACATAATTCGGTTGACCAAAGTGACCATAGCAAGATTTTAGGGGAGAGAGAGAAAAAACTAGCCTTTTGGTTTTGTAAGCAAATCCTAACCTTAAAAAACCAGTCAAAACTCAAACCCACAGGCAACGGTCATGTGTAATAAAACAGTCCCCTCGTTGAAACATAGATGCCCCCGTATATTGGCGCGAAAAGTGGCATCTATGTCAAAAAGTACAGACAGTTACAAAACTTCAGGGGGAGAGAGATAGAGAGAATAAAACAAAGATTGAAAGACAAATCTCTGGATGAGAGGTGAAAAAATAACACAAAGAAGAAAATGGCACAAGCACAACCTGAGAAAATCCAAGACAGTACAGAAAAGGAAATGAAAATGAAAGAAACAAGCAGTGTATCATTCAGATTCAATGCCCAGGCACCTGAATTTGTGCCAAGATCACAGACCCAGATGCCTATCTCGGGTTATGTCTATCCATGCCTCCACTTTCTTGGTGGGACTGCTGGTTGTGGCTCTAATTTGTTCTATGTTGGGGACCAAGACCCTGCATATTTGATCTCCAACCCCAATGTTGTGCCACCCAATCTCTCCAAAAACACCCAAACTAATGATCTTCAGCAAAAGATCAACAAACAGGTGATTGGTTTGAACATGATCTTGCATAGTCTCATTCATGTGAACTATTGTTGCATGTGTGTTTATTGACAAATTATCAATTGTTTCAAATCAAGCAGCGAAAATAGGTTTGAATTCAATTACACTTGCTCGTATATTATGATAAATTACCAATTGTTCCAAAAACCTAAGCTATTAGGAAATGGTTAATTTAATCCCTTAGCCATTATTCTAACATTATATCTTTTGAATAAGTTATATGACAAGTAAAGAATTAGTCATGCTTTTTTCTTGATCAAGTTAATAAATCCAATATAGTTTACCACCCAGAATTGTGGCCCAATGGTTAGGGTCTTAGAATGTGGTAGGCCATTAGTTAGAACCTTCGGGCAGGGTAATGCCATAACATTGATTCAGCTTGAGGATTTGCATGATACGCTTGAAATAACCGGTGATCTGAGTGGGGTTGAAGTAGTAAGGTCGTGGCTCAACCTACCTGAGGAGTGCCTGTGGCCCTTTTATCATCTAGGCCCCTTAGGCATTGATTCCTGGCAGGTAGAGAATCTACTGTGATCAAGCCTAGATAGGATTGCCACAACTATTCTTCCATCACCATTTTCATTTAGGGGGGAAGAAAAACCAATGCACATTTTAGATATGCATGTTTATCCAATATTGTGTTGATTTGCCATGAATTTTAATGTTTTTTCACAAAAAAATGGATTGGACACTGCCCAAGTTAGGCCAAGCTATCCTGTGACATTCATGATTTAAATCTTGTTGAGTTATTCGCATTTTGAACTTAAGAAATTGTCAATTTGAAAATGAAATCTTGGCAGTGAAGATCAGCTTTTGATAAACTTATTTCAGATGTGGCAGCATCATTATCTTATCTTCTTGGGCATTTCTATCATGCCTACGGCTTTTCCACATTCTAGTATAGTTGGCCCTTTCAGACTAAACTGATGTAAATCCATGTACCATTTCCGCACATATGCAACACTTATAATAAGTGTGAGGCAAATCTGATGAAATTTGTCTAAAAAAAACCTAGAGCTTTTTCTTCTCGCAAAATCAATAGTATTTAGACAACCTCTTCACCACAGGTATTTTTCCAGACATTTAAACTTCAAATCTTTAATGGACCTTGTCCAAATGAGATGAGATACTCATAAAAAATATTCTTGGCAGGGGACTAATCTATAGTTTCGCTTTTCCCTTGTAGGAAACCTGCTAAGCAGGAAATCCATTTATAAAATCGAGGTGTACAATTTTGGGAGACAAGTGTTTCTTATTTTTGCCCCCATTGTTGGAATGCCAAGCAAATATTGATGTTTTCTACTGAAATGTTTTAAACCTTCTTTTCATTTAGGGTTGCTCAGCATTCCTTGACATCGAGGCAACATCCTTTCAAATTTAGGTTCAATATATTTTGTGATATTCCATATTCTCATTGACACACTTCCCCTCCTCCCATTTAGAGCATCTCCAATAAGCTCTTTAAACACAAAATCGTCTCTATTGTAGAGAGTAAATCCACAAAATAGGTCTCCAATAGACTCTCTATACTTGAAATTTTTTTTGGCTCATAAACAGTAGCTCATCAAGTCTGATGGGCTATTGTTCATTCTTCAAATATATTTTTTTCTATTATAATAATAAGGTATTGAATAAAAAAATGTTGGAAGATGTGTAGTTAAAAAAATAATAATAATGAATGAAGAAATAATATTTAAATGAGATAGAAAATGAGATATAGAATTTATTGGAAAGTGTAACTGAAAAAGTTGGTAGCTAAAAGGTAAAAGTTACTGTTCATTCTCCAAATAGTACAAAAATTTGTCTAATCTAGTGGAGATGCTCTTACAAGTCTTATCTAGATTTCTCAGCCAATTCCATGACATAATATGTTTGCTCTACATATTTTCTATTACCTTCCAGTTGCTCCCCTCCAGCTACAGACCGTTGATTGTTGCTACTTTTCCTGCTATTGAATCCTCAAACCTGAAGTATTTTCTGGCATAAAATGTTTCCTTTTGTTGTGACAATTCTATATAATGATGTATTGTTTAGTGCAAGCTCCTATTGTACTTTTTACACCTTTCAAAATTTTGAGAATGGTTTCTGTTTATATGACAGGTGGAATACCAGTTCAGCGATATGAGTCTGCTTGCATATGATGCTTTGGTGAAACACATAAATAAAGATCCCGAAGGTTATGGTAAGGATCGTGGAATAGTACTATTTGTATGTATATTCAATTCAAAAATAATTCTCATTCTTGTGTTTTGTCTTCATGACAGTTCCAATATCTGTTATTGCTTCCACAAAAAAGATCAAGTCCCTTGTTAGTAATAACTCTGTACTTGTCCAGGCACTGCGGTCCTCTCCAAGGCTTGTATGTCTTTGGTCAACTTCAGAATTTCTACTTGTTAATATATATTACAGATAGGTTTTAATTAAAGCTTGTGTAAATTTTCTATAGTGCGGTCTTTGAGTATACATACTCTTTTTATGATGCTTGCAAGGTTTTAAGTGATGATGGCAAGAAGGTTAGACGTAGAGACCCTTTCACTGAGAGAGCCAAAGAGGAGTTACAGGTAAGCACTGTTAGACTTCCTATAATGAGGAAAACTGTAATTTTTAGAAAGTTTTTCTTGTAATGGTTCTTTGTCTTGCAGTCTCGTACTATTGTTGCAGAGAATTTGCCTGAAGATCACTCTCATCAAAACCTTGAGAAAATATTTGGTGTGGTTGGAAGGTTGGGTCTGTTGATTGTATTTTGTTTCTCATCTGGTTTTTTTAGGTCTTTGTGGCTTATTATGGTTACTGTGTCACTGTGCAGTGTGAAAACAATTCGAATATGTCATCCCCAGGAATCCAATTCTTCCCGCTCCAAATGCGATTTTTCAATTAGTAACAAGGTAGACAGAATGAGTTAAGCCATTTTGTTCTTATAGGCAAGAGATTATTCCAAGAGTTTTTCTTACATTATTTGTCCGAATTTCTTTTCTTTTTAGCTCCATGCACTTGTGGAGTATGAGACTACAGAGAGAGCTGAAAAAGCGGTATGAAAAAATCATGAAGAAACTTAATATACAAACTTTCTAAGTTCATTACTATCCTTGTAACAGCATTAATAACTTGTCAACTTCACCAGGTTGAGAAATTAAATGATGAAAGGAACTGGAGAAAGGGGCTTCGAGTAAAGTTGCTGCTTAGACGAACAGTATGTCTAATTAAATTGTTAAGCTAGTTCTCCTTGTAGCTTCTGACTTCTTTTATCACTATGCTTCTGTATTAAACAAATTTCATTACTTCGATTGTAATGATGTCCAGCCAAAATCTGTTCTAAAGAGCAGAAAGTCAGACTTTGATAGTGTTTCAGAGGATGATGAGAAGCCACCTCCTGAATCCTATGAAGAGTCCTCGCAGCCAAACAACATAGATTCGGCCATTGAGAGCAATGTAAGTGTCCTCGCTTTTATAACTAATCATATAGTAGAATTTTTTATGCATAAACCAGACTCTATGATCTTCTAAATGAGGAACACTATAGGGAGTCATTTTTGGCATATAGGCTCACTATGTGCACCTCATTCATCTCACCAAGCTAAATTTTCAAACAAATTAGTCTTTTCATAACTTGCACACTAAGGAAGGTGCAACATTGGCCTAATTTGATTGTCTTGATACACTTTCCCTACAGACAAAAATAATTACTTATTAAAAAGAATGTCTGCTATATTATTAGGCTGAGGAAAATTCAGTTGGAACAAAGAAAGGATGGGCTCGAGGACGAGGAAAGTCCCGGGGACGTGCTCAAAGCCATATTGGACGTGGCCTAATTGCCTTATCTCCACAACTGTGCAGCAGTGGTGTTCATTGTGAAGCATCAGCCAAACAGGCTTCCAAGGGCCCAAGAATGCCAGATGGGACAAGGGGTTTCACTATGGGACGAGGCAAGCCATTAAGTACTGCAGCTCTAACTGGTTCACCTTGAGTGATTGGTGGTGCTCTAATTTTGATTTTGGTCTATTAGTTAAGATAAAGTGGCTCTATATTTTCCCAGTATAGTAATTGAGAAAGTGGGATTGGTTAAGTAGCCAATAAGATGTGGATTGGTTTATAATTTATTAGTCATTGCCAACTTTATTATTAGTTATTCGAAAATGTACATAGTATGGTATGCCAGAGTTGCTGGCAACTGACAATGATTGTATGTAATTTGTTCACAGTTTTTTTCCTAGCATGTCGTTTTCTTTGAGTTTGATGGTTTAGGTTCAGGACTCAACTTTGTCTATTATTGAAGGATTTGCTTAAATAATGCAATTCAGGGGGTTCATCTCCTTTAATTTCACTTTCTCTCTCATCTTGTTTTATTTTTATTTTATTTTTTTTCAGATTTTTTAGCTAAAAAGTGATTAAATCTATGTTTGGTAAAGACTTTTCTTTTAACTTTTTAGTTAATTTGTTTACATACAGCTTGTTAAGTTAAAACCTTACTTTTCTTTTTCTTTTTTTTTTTCTTTTTTTTTTTTTAAATTATACGCAAATGTGCATATCTAAAAGATGGGTACCATTCCGTATTAGATCAAAACTTAAAGTTTCTAATTAAAAAAAATAAAACATGATTGAACAAGAGGGTAAACTTGGTCTGCAATCCAATTGCAAAGTCAGTGAAGAAAAATTGCAATGTAAATCACTAACTAACAATATTGATGAACTTCTTTAGCAACACATATTTTATATATATATATATATATATATACATACACACACATATCAAATTGACAATAATATACATGTGGTTTAGCATTTTTCTAAGTTTAGAAGGTGATAATTCAATTAAATAGAAAAAGTAAAGATTCTTTTCCTTTTTAAGGCCAAGTCGGTTTCACTTAGCTTAAGTGATAAAATATCAGGTCGTAGAATAAAGGATTTAACATCAAATCATGCCTAAAGCAAAAAAAAAAAATATATATATATATATATTTATTTATAATAAAAAATATATTACACAATCGCTGACAATTTTAAAAAATATATATATATATATATATATAGAAATTAGGAATTTAAAAAGAAGTGAGTTCGAATGCAATTGCAATGAAGTGATCATTGTTCTCAAAAATAAAGGAAGAAGAAACAACACATCAAGATAAGCGGCCTTCAAGTTTGAAGCAAGAGCGACACATGGCTTATTACACCATGAAGCCTCAAATATATAAAAAAAGGTTGACATTTCTTTTCTTTTTTTTGCTGAGAAAAGAAAAGTTGACATTTCAAAGAAGAGGATAGACAATACACGCATTTTGCTTGTCTATCCTGTAGTGTACTTTTTGGATTAAGTCTAGCCTCAAATGTAGTTGTCTGATTATGTTAATGCAAGCAAGTTTCCTTTCAATGTCTTATTAGTTTTCATTCATGCAATTATCCTTATATTAGCGTCAAATTATATTTTCTTTGCGTTAATTGTTTAGCTCAAAGGGAAAAGCTAAAGTCACAAATTATTTTATAAACTACTGATGTGGTGGGCCTAATTGAGAATCAATAAAAATTTATCACATTAACAATTTGAAAAAATATAGTAAAATATGATGGTACACAAAAAATCAGTAGGTTGAATGCTCCGGGCTTCAATGGGCTTGAGGTTGCTTGGAAGACTTGAAAAGAAAAAAGCACAAGATCAAAGGTGACCGAGGTGAACCGACCAAGAACTCTCTGATGCTTAAATTAGTTTTTTCTCTCGAACTCAGAAATTTCAACTCTATAAGCGATGAGAAATTACCTTTATTTGATATGGTTGAGTCCTTTTATAGTGAGTTTTGGAGTGATTACTTGTTTAGTAACTTTCTTAACGTGGGTGGAAGTTAGAAGGTTCAGACTTAACTTCTAAAACTATTATTAGAAGTTAAGAATTTAGTGGGAAGTTAGAGCGATGAATAAGGAATTCGCTCCCACTTTAGAATAGTAGAACATGGTATGAATTATAAACTTTTGGATAAAGATTTACTTTGAAAATTTCTAAGTGTTGGGCGGTCGTCCAGGTGACTCCATGCTGGACAAGCTTCTTGCACTTGAACGACCTCCTTCGGAGGCACTCATAGGTTAAATCTCTATTGCAATTTTGAACATTTAATATATCAGGTGGACGACCTTTTTGGTCTTGGACAACACGATGGACGAACTGAGATAGTCTAATGTTTTTTTGTTCACCATCAAAATAATTTGTATCTGTAGCATTACTCTACCACAAAATAGTGTAGATTATAATAACTTAACTTGAATATCCTTATTTTATGTTCTTTACATAATCAGTGTTCACATAAGTAGAGTAACTTAAACTCAAATATCTTAATTTTAAGATTTCTACATAATCATGAACCTTGAACCTATATTAACTTATTTTGCATTGACTAAAATCATCTTCGTTGAGGTATTTTCAAATCCATAATCCTTATGCATAGCATTCTTGAGATTAGGGCTATAAATTAACAAACTATTTATGAACAATTTGAGAAAAAAAAGTTTTTTTATATTTGTTTATTTAACTAAATAAACCAAATTTAAGCATAAGTTTAGGCTTAATTATTAAACAAGTTAAGCTCAAATATAATAATATACTCGTGAAAAAGCTTATGAATTATGAACATGCAGACTTGATTTAACTATATATGATAAGAGTAGTTTTAAAAAAAGGTGTTAAACTCGTTCACATGAGATAAAGCTGTCGGTCTCAAAGAATTTGTCAACCATACTATGCATTCAAAGAAGAAAACAATGACATTGTGAGGCTGACAAGTCCTTTTCAAAGCCGACGACTCCACCTCAAAGCCTACGGCATTTGGGTAGGACAGCTAGAACGCCTAGACGTGGTAGGAAACTGACGGAAGGAAGTTGACGGGGATAAAGAAGCTTTTGACGGATCCAGCATGGCTTTGCTTGGACTCCACGAATGACTATATAAGGAAACATCTTATGCTCTACGGTTAACCCTAATCAAGAGGGTCCCTATAAGGAAAGGATCCCGCAAGATACGCGCATTAACGAGGATCTTCCTCACAAGGAAAGACCCTTTCCGCCAAGAAATGAATGTCAACTCTACACTACTATAAAAACCTCAAAGCCCTCACAAACCAAGATATGCATAATTTATCCTAGCTCTGGCACTTTAGAATTGTGAAAGTTTTCTAACTTAAGCTTTGGAGGGTATTTGGCCGGTACCACACCCGTACTCTTTGCAAGGTCTTTTTTGTTTCTGTTTCGCAGGTTCTGTCTGGAGCACATGAGAACTGTGCGACTCACTGACGATTTTCGGCATCATCTATATATAAGTATTATATTTTTATATGTATACAACTATACATGTCCAAATATGTACATATATAGATTTGAAAATAGATTGTGTAAATTTGTAACTAGGTTCATATTATATCAAATTCATATTTGTAATTAATTGATAATATAAAATAGTTCATTGATTCATAGTAACATTAATTCATAGATTTCTAAAGGAGTAAGAAATTTTGGTTTTACCATATATGGGTAAAGAATGAGTTAATCAAGTAACTTATGAACAAGTTTGAACTTGTTCGACAAGAAAATAAACTAAATTTAAATATAAAATTATATTTGGTATTAAGCTCAAGTTTAGTTCGTATTCAAAATAAAATTGAATAAACAAAACCTAATAATTACAACCTTACTCGGGATATACAAAGGGTAAGAGATATTTTTAACTTTGTGGTTCCTACTCTTAGTGGGGGGCTGATGTTGGCCATCTAATTTTTAGCCTATAATTCATGTACACAATGTTATATTAAGTAAATTAATTTCTGAATTTTCAACATCTGGCCTATTAGCTCAGCTGGTTAGAGCGTCGTGCTAATAACGCGAAGGTCGCAGGTTCGAGACCTGCATGGGCCAATTAATTCATTTTATTTTTATTTTTTCGATTTTTTTTTTTAAAAGAAAAAAATTAAAATTTTTTTAAAAGAAATTTAAAAAAAAAAAAAAAAAAAAACTCGTACTTGTATTTATCCTTTTATACAACCAAATTGAGAAATATAAATTTTTACCCACGCTTAGCATTAATCACACATTTTTTCCTCTCTGCTGTAGTATTTGCTACAATGTGTTCATGTGACAATCCACCTATACTGCTCGATAAAATGCCTTAAAACAGTGCGGTAAAATTGGCCCCATCCATGAAGGTAGCAGCAACCCATTACTTCTTTTCATATATTTGTTTTCGTAAATTTCTTTGCCACTTATTTGTTGATAGAAACTGATTTTTACATTGATATACATAATATGTAAATATGTGAGGCAGTCTTTGATTAATAGTTTCATTTTTCATTAATAGGTCATACCCAGTGAACTAGGATCCTGATTTTATGGGATTTTAGAGAAATGGTACAAGGGTAGTCTTAGTGTCTTGGATTTGAACCCAAACTATAAAGGACACTTGCTATCGCACCAAGGTTCGACCTCAAATTGTTGTCAAAAAACGACTAGTAGTTTAGCATTTGTTCGGGTCTAAAATTAATATGGCTCTGCAGTTGAAGTGGGTCCAAATGAGATGCAACTTATTATCATGCCTAGCAATGGGCTAGTTTCTCTCAGATTTTTGTACTTATTTCTCCACATTCTTTATTTCTAGCTTAACTGTGCACTACTTCATATTTACAAGTTATCTTTGCTTTGTTTCCATATTATGCTATCTAGTTTGACATTGTTTCAACTATTAATGTGACTTTGAAAATTCAAGGCACAAGCATTGGCCATGGAACTACTGCATTACCTTTGGAAGAATATCTAGTGGAATCATGAGTTACTTGCTTTTATTATGTAAGTATCAAACCATCAGTTTATTCAAAAATGGATGATTAAAGCTTGTTGTTCCTGTCATATCAATATTCCACTCTTTAAGTTTTCGAATCAGGCTATGACTATGTACTTGTTAGAGATATCCTTCAAATGTACTTTATTTATGTTCTCTATCAATTAAGTCTGTTTTTAAAATCAAACAAATAATCTCATCATATAATTGTATCTTTTGCTTGCTTGTGTAAAATCTCTTTTGTAGATCCTTTTGATCAACTCTTAAGGTCGAGGTGTTTAGAGTTTCCAATGAACTAAATGCATTGAGTTTACTACAGAAGTCACAATTGATCAAGAAAATTTCTTAAATATTGCAATTTCTGGTTGTTAGCTAATTCGATTAGATGCCTTGTTTTGTTTCCCCCTTTGTTGCTATACCATCACAAAGAACCTCACTACCTGTTTATTTGTTTTGCTACGCAGGATCTTCTAACTCCATTATGGTTTTAAATGCCACTTTGAAGCTTAGAGGAGTTCACTTGAGGAAGATGGCACAGCAACTAATGCAAACTGTATGGGGAGGAGATGTTAGGTATGCAGATTCTCTTATTGTTAGTAGGAATGTCAAGTTCTCAAGGGGCTTATGTTAGTGTAGCCATCATAATGTTGAAAGAGGAAATGCATCTTCTGCATTTGATACATGTGATTTACCTTATTTTCTACAATTTAGAACCCAATTGAAGCTCTTGCAATCCTTATCATGGGGAAACATAAAATTAATACACAATAATGCTTAGAATTTCTATTAATACTCTCAGAAATCCGAATAATGGGAAACAAATTTCAAATTTTCTTAATAAAAGTAAAATCTAGGCTAAACTGCACCTTTTGTCCCTATTACCTAATATTTGGTCCAAGTTCAATTTTTTCCCTGAAATTTAATAGGTTGCACTTAGTTCTTGAAAATTTTAAAGTGACAGTGTTGATGTGGCACATTAAAAGTCAGTGTGGCCTTTATAGCAAATTGATAGAAGAAAAAATTGATACCTTTAAATATATTGAGGACAAAATTGTAACTTTTAAATTTTAGGAATGTCAATCAGGCTTGGGGCCAAAATTTTGGGACAAAAGCCTGAAATCTACCTTATATACATAGTATTTATAATTTGGTTTTGGGTAAAACCTGCACTAGTGGCACTTCCTAGGCATATAAGCCCTTAAAAAAGCTCGAGTGGATTCCTTTCTAGTATGGTTCATCTTTGGATTATACATATGGGGCTTTTTACTGGAAAACATGAGGAAATGAAAATATTCATGATTTAAGGTGTAAATCCTGTCTGGTTTAGCTTTTGGAGTGGTTGAAAAGTGATTTAAGGGGAGGGGGGGGGGGGTTAAAACTCTTTTAGCTGAAATTGCCAAACATTTGGAAATTCTGTAAACAGCTTTAAGGAGATCCTTAAAGCTGAAATTTGGAGCTTTTAGGAAAAAGCTCTACAATTTACTGTTTATACTTTATAAATCCAAAAAAAGCTCCAAATTCACTGTTCATACTTTATAAATCCAGAATTTTAAAGCACTATTCATTGTAACTTTCCAATCACTCAAAATGCTAAAGAGCTTTTTAGTTAAAGCTCTATATGGCAAAAGTTGTACTACTAAAGCTCTATAGTTGAAGCTCTTCTTCTTACAGTTATGCCAAACAGGCACATAATATGTATAGTTTCTGCTCTGATCATGAATAAGCTACTCTTTAATCATCTAACGAGAACTAATTTTTGCAACTACTAACATTCTAGATGCCTTTCCTCAATAAGGCGTGTTTCCACAAAACATGGGGCCTGTAACCATATGGTTTTAATCCAAGCTATCTTCTAAGTAAATTACTCCTGTACTGGGATCAAGAAGTTTTATCAGTACCAACCATAGAATTCAATTGATAATTCTATTTAATACAGAGCTCTTATTTAGCTAGTTCAATTGTTGTTATAAAACAGATGGTAAATTCATAAATTGTATTAAAAGAAAAGCCTTAGATTTTGTTAGTTTTGGTATGATTCTTCTACATATTTAACACTTCAGGGAAAAACTTAATCCTTCACATGCTTTTTGCAGTTAATCAGTTAGAGAAAATTAATTCCTCCTCTTCCAAAGCCACCGTTTCAACATGAATTTGATTAGATTATTCAATGACGCTCTTTTCATCTTATATGCTTCAAAACTTAGAGATATTCAATTGAAGGTTCTGCTGCAGATGTCTGCAGATGTGATTTAGATACCCTTTATAGTTTCTGTTTATCTCTCAAGTCCTTGGATTCCAGCTTAAGCTGGACCAAAAGACTTTTTGCATCAATGTTCAGCTGGAACTTCCTCCACAGTGGACAAACTAGAGTCTCCACACTTCCCAGCACCTAAAATCTTGCCACATTACCTTATATTCATTTCTTTATCAATACAGCAACCTCCAACACGTGAACAATTGTGATATAGAATATTTTACTATTGCCAGATCAATCATCAGCATACTACCATCTTAAGTCTTGATTCTTAAATGAATCTGCAATCTTTTGCAACCTGTTTGAGAGACCTTTCCAGTAATCTAAATTTAACATTATCACTTTGCTTTGAAAAAAAGGAAAACAAAAAATTGTCTTATAATCACAGCCAGTGTGCTACTTGAGTGCTGAGACTACAAGATTTTCGATATGCAAATGTTACGTGCGTACCTGTCATTAGGTCTAATAATTGGATACCTCTACTGAAGATCATTCAGAAATTAGACTAATACTCATTACTTTTTACAGAAAGCATGGGAAAGAATTACAGGACTGCTCTGCTTAGCTAGGCTGAAAATCAGCCCAACTTAGCTATAATGATAAGAAAATTCCTATTTATATATTTATTTTGCTCCCTATTAAAGATGTAATTTTATTACTATAATATTAAGAGAAAACAGAGACACCACTATATAAAATAAAAAAAACTGAGATGAAATATTTTGAATGATATAGAATATATCTCTTTATGGATCAGCCAGTACCTTGCTAATAATTGTTTGAGCATTAAATTTCCTCTCTTTACTTTGGTCTGCTGTATTTATGTGACTGATACCATATTTAAAATCACAATTTGAACAAACTGACATTTTCACAACATGATTTCTTTTTGGTATTGCATAGATTAATTATAAGTAAAGCTGGCAAGCATTGAAGCTCAAGTTATTGCAGCTTAGGACCTGTTGATTAATTTAAATCACTAATTTAATTTCACTTATCCAGCTTCTTTTGAAGAAAATCTACAATGTTCAAGCTCACTGGGCCTAAGCTCATCCAATCACATCTCTGGTATACAATTAAACGATATTGACAGGAAAGATAAGGTTTTCTTTTCTGTTTTTATCTCTAACCACAAAAGAAACAATAGAGTAACATTAAAAATAATTTATGAAATAGCAATCATAGAAAAGAACTCTACTTCTTTGTTATTTTAGTAAGTATAACATTATAAAGTGCAATTACACGTACTAAGAAGTAAGAAGTGCTGGTTGAAATATCTTTTGTTAGCCTTCCTTTCAGCGACACTTGAACTTCCACTGTCATTACTTGATAAAGATTAGCAAGAAATTTATTGTGGTTTATCTTTTTAAGGTGACTAGCTTAAAAGGCATGCCTTTCTCATATGAGATCCTAGTCACATTTTAGTATTATAGTATATGATTGAACTATGAAATCTTTGTACTAATATATTTGCTCAAGTGTACCAGTATTTGTGGAATATTATTTAATATCTGCTCCTCCCTACTTGTCAAATACAAAAACAACTATAATTTTGACAAGAGACAGGTGGCTTCCAATATCAAAGGAAGGAATTCTGAGTTTGAAACATGTTGATAATAAATTTTTTATTTTTTATTTTATTTTAAAGAAGGGTTAATTATAGAAATCCACCCTAAACTATGGGGTACTTGCACTTTGCACCCCAAACCACGAAAACTTGTAATCACCATCCCAAGTGAGACAAATATTGTAAATAGCATTCCCACCGTTTGTTTAGATGTTATCTTTTTACAGTCACGTGCTTTGCACATGACCATCGATTGGACAAAAGAGAAAAATGTCCTCCCACAATGAAATTTAATTAAGTGCCCTTCTTTCTTATTGCCTCCCTCTCCCCAATCTAAAATATTTCTGAAATCCTAAATAAAATGTTGTCCTAAAAACACCACACTTATATCAATCCACACAGTGGTGAAAGAAAATCCGGAAGTATTGGGGATTGACACTGATGTAAATGGCTGTCACAACCTCATGATGTTAGTTATTGACAATAATTCATGAGCTGTCTCTAAAATTCGCTTGAAATACATTATTAGTGGGGCTTATTTCTAGTGTCCCTTTTGTAACTTGGTAATTAATTCAGTAAACCAGGTCCCTTCAAAAGAATGTTTTTCCCCTCAATTTGATTGTTGCCCCAATGCAAAATTGTACGGTCCACTAGCTAACAGTTATCTCATATCCCATGATAGGGTCATCTCATAAAAAAGATGGGACAATTCTGCAAATGACTTTTGTTTTTGGAAACATAACTGCAGATGCAATTTTGAAAACCATTTTATTTGCCCCTCCCTCTTATCCACAGTTGTGAGCGTGGTGTTTCTGTGAGAAAATATTCTAGGTTTCAGAATGGAGAGGGAGGAGGCAATTAGAAGGGGAATTTGAGTAAATTTCATTATGGGAGGCCATTTTTAACACTTACTTAGTTCATGCTCATGTGTTTTGCACAAAACTGTTAAAGTTAACCTCCAAATGGATGGTGGGGTGTTATATGTAGGATTTGTCACAATTGGGGTAGTGATTGCAAGTTTTCATAGTTTGGGGTGCAAAATGCAAGTGCTCCCATAGTTTAAGGGGGATCTCTATAAATTAAACCCGAAAAGAATAACTACAAGTTAGTCACTTCTATGAATTCCTCTCCTTATTGATTGGCAGCAGGCCATTTCATTTTATGGAATAACTGCTCCACTGCAGTGGAAAAGTGGGAAGAAGCTCAGAAAGAAAAGTATAAATGGGAAGGAATGTGTCTCTACATTATTACTTTAGAAAGTAATGGCTGACGTGTGGTTCCAATTGAATTTGGATTGAGATGTCCTCATTTCATCCTTTCTTAATCTTGACTCAATTTGTCACAATTTGGTTCAAGATGTTACATCTAATCTTGACTCTGCTTATTATCTTTTAATATTGTGCAAATGTTGTTTTGTCCCATTCTTGTACATGTACATCAGTTGATTGATTAGGCCAATTTTTTAGATAACAAGCCTTTAGTGTAAGATCCATTAGCGCCACTTCATATCTTACATAGTACCACATTTGGAACAATCTTAAACCTACAAGCAATAAGATTCAATGTGATGAAACTGAATGTTCTGAATCCATTAAGTACTGACCTTAACTGATAAACCTATAATGGATATTCATTTTATTTTCTAAGAAAGTGTCAAACAAAAAGGTCTTCAAATTGTGAAAACATCCATATAAGTTATTAGGGTTCATATTACCTATCAAAAAAAAGCTATTTGGGTTCATATAAGTGTTGGCAAATCCTAGTGCCTAAACATATAAAAATTGGGTTGTACAATAGAATAGTATTAGGGTTGAGTCTGGAACAAAATCTGCTAAAAAAATGATGAGGTTATGATATACTCAAAGATGATGAATTGGTGATTTTTTGCCCATATCTTTTACACCATGGCAAAAAATTTATTAATACTTGTTTCATTCGAAATTAGACATCCATGGTTTCAAAATGGACACAAATTTGATGCAATTTGAAATTGAAATAAGTGAATATGGCCATATGAGGTTGGCATAATTGTGCTGTCTCTGAGAGTTCTCTTGACAGGAACTGCAGCAGACAGTAAATTGACTTTGAAGGCCTGATGTGATGATATAACCTTATGATTCTTATATAAAACCAACCCTTGTTCCACAAATTGAGAGGAGAGAGATTGCTGTATCAATATTACTCTAACAACAAATCTTCTTGAGCCTAAACAGTTAGAAAACTCTCTCCTTGAGTGTGCTCCGTGTGAGTTCCTCCTAGAGTTTCTTTTGCAAAACCATAAAAGTTGTTACCCTTCCCATGAGTTCATTGGTGTGCTCCCTTCAAAAAGTTCTTTGGAATACTGGAGTTCCAATGGTTGTGGACAAGTTTGTTTGTAAAGAAAGTTCTATAAAAGAATTCTAGAGTTCTGAAGAGAGGCAAATGAATCATTTGCTGAGCTTACATTTCCTACGGGGTTGGGTACCACCGAAGTGGTTTTTCCTTTGAGAAGTTCTTAAAAGTTTTTTACTTCATCACTAAATCCCTGTGTGCTTTTACTGCTTTTATTATTATTTTTAATATGTTAATTCATTAATCTGCTGCTTAAGTTTTGGGGGTTTAAATCAGATTTTTCAATTGATACACGTAGTTAGGAATAAATTTTGGAGTGTGACCCTTGACTACGTTGTTAATGGATAAGTCACAATATCTTAGTGTTTCCCCTTACCTCATAGGAAACTAACTGGCTTTTACAGCCTCAATTAGGAGTAGTGATGAGTCCAGTGGGGAGGATACACAAGACCATGGCAACTCATCTTAAGAATATTCTGATGATGAGCATGACTTGAAGAAATCTATAATAAGCTTTTTAAGGAATGTACTAAGTTCAAAAAAATATCAAAGAAATCCCTTTAAAAACCTAATAAGTTTGAGCATGAGAATGGGGATTTAGGGGTTAAACTTGATTAAGCCAACAAGTTTAAGGGAGAGAATGCATTTCTTTTGCAGAAAGTTGAAAAGTTTCTTGGGTGAGAAACTTGACTTAGCTCTGACAAGAGTGGCTTAGGTTACACAGAAAAGGGATCTATCTGCTTTCTCATCTACTTCATAGTCCCTTTGACGCAGGACAACCAGAACAAAATTAAAACAACAGAAAAATAAATGGATATGACCTAGGAGTCAACACCTAGGCTTGGCTTGGAGTCAGCACCAAGTGGGAAAACCACTAGGAGTCAGCACTTAAGGTAGACCTGGAGTCAGCACTAGACCAAAGAAAGACCAAACGGCCATTTTTTTTTTCATTCATCAAATTATCAACTATCCCCTCAAGGAGTATAATAAGTTGCTTATAAAGGATTGCTAAACCCTAGTTCTATTCGGTTAGGAAACTCTAATTGCCTTATTACAAAAATAACCTTACTTCCAAATTAAAATACTAATAGCCTAATAAATTACTAGGACCTAAAACATAAAAAATATAATTGACTTGCAAATATAAATAATACTAAATAATAATTTTCTTGTGTCTCTCACACCATTCTCCTCTGGTTGGAGAAAACTCGACCTCGAGTTCTAAAACATTGAAGGATTAAGATGCTAACAAGTAACACTTGCTTCAAGTCTGGAATCACTTTAGGGAGCACAGAGAAAAGAAAAATCTTGAATTCCACCATGTCAAACTCTTCTGGAATAACAAAACAAATGTGTGGAGTCAATACAATCTTATCTTGAACCATTGGAAGTACTATGTTATCCACTTTCTCCACTTTAGTAAACTGTTTGTCTTCATGCACCATGGAAGTTGCTTATAAAGGATTAACTATTCTCTCAAGGAGTACAATAAGTTGCTTATAAAGGATTGCTAAACCCTAGTTCTAATTGACTAGGAAACTCTAATTGTCTTATTACAAAAATAACCTTGCTTTCAAATTAAAATACTAATAGCCTAATAAATAATACAATTGACTTAAAACATAAATAATACTAAATAATAATCTTCTTGCGTCTCTCGTATCACCCTTTCTTGCACCAAAGGAATTATAATTTTGTTCTCCTAACTGCTACAAGTAACATGGAGGGTGACAAAGTTAGTCAAGCCCTTGAGAATAATGGCAATAAGCCCACAGCTAGTATGAAAAGCTCAAAGTTCCAACTCTAGGCCTCCTCTTAGGAAACAAAACATATATAAGTTTGTTCCTTTTTGTCAACGTTGTGGTATTGTTGGTCACACTCGATTGAATGCTTTGTGTTTAGATCTCAAAGACAAGAACCTTATTGCCTATCCTTAAAACAGTGAACAGAGTCTAGAAAATCAAGTCAAGGCAACAAAATTGAGACCCCAAGATTGAATGGCCAAAAATTTTGAATATTAGAAATTCTAATGTGAGTGTGGGTAATGTTTGCAAAACAAAATGTCACATAAGGAAAACTTGTTGTGGTAGAATTCCAACTCATTTTGATGACCCTTGAGAAACATAGTCTTATTACGAATAGTTTTCAAGGGTCATGCACTAGAGCTTGAGCCCTGGTTCTTTTTCTAGTGCTATTACAAATATTTTTTAAGTTTGATATTTTGCATGAAAGTCAATAGAAAGTAAACAGATGATGCCATCGAATGCTTATCACTTCTAAATTATTTTATTGCGATATTTTAGTTGCAGATATGGCTATGGCCACTATGTTTTCACAAGACTAGTGGTATTGCTATGGCCACTTTCTGAATTTAACCAATCAAGTTACTTTAATATACCTTTCCTTCCGCATATAAATCACCACTAAGCACCCACTACATATAATCAACATTCCACGGCAATTTCTTCATGCTCACAGCTATGGGCCAAAAACTCTTCCCCTACTTCACTATTCCCTTCTGTTTAATGTTGTTTTTGTCTCCTCTCATCCTTCCTCTTGTTTCCAGCCAACTTAATTACAATTTCTATGATTATTCATGCCCCCGCTTGTCAAACATGGTTAGGTACTTTGTTTGGTCAGCTCTAAAAAACGACACCAGGATTGCTGCATCCCTACTTCGGCTACACTTTCACGATTGTTTTGTAAATGTAAGTGTTCTTTAAAATGTTATCTCTAGCCTTTTCTCACACACACGCGCGTGCACACATATATATATTAGTAAACATTCAAAAAAGAGAAACTTAACAAAATGTATATTGCCCACTTAATAGTTTTCTCATGCATCCTTTATGTTGCAAATAATTGAGGTATTCTGCTCAGTGTGTCAGACATGAGATGAAAATAAGTATGGCAACTATGGTTATGGGATGTGTTACACGTAATAGCACCCCCAACAGGACTGTTCAACATAGTACAAATTTTTATTTACTCTACTTACCAAAAAAAAATTTATTTACTTTATAGTCTTAATCCCTTCTGATTCTATCTATTTTCTTTTACTGGGAAATTTTAATGAGTGGAACCCTCATGTCAAACATTCTTGATTGTGTACATCAACTATGACTTCTATTGAGCAGTTAAATTACTTTTTATGAGAGTGTGATTGCTTGGCGTAGGGCTGTGATGGCTCGGTGCTTCTTGATGACTCAAAAGATGGGAGTGAGAAGAATGCCTTTCCCAATCGCCAATCACTTAGAGGTTTTGAAGTCATCGACAATATAAAGGCTGATGTTGAAAGATTTTGCCCATCAACTGTTTCTTGTGCCGATATATTGACTCTTGCAGCAAGTGAAGCTGTTTATCAGGTATTTACAACACCTTAAATATAACTGTTAGCAGTTGTGGTTTTAGGAATATTTTTCAAGGTGGTTATTATTAACCAAAATTTAATAAAAAGAGAACTTTATATATTAACCAAAAAACACACACAGTTCGACAATTTTCTTATAGGAATTTTCTTATTTTGAAATATGCAATAGTCTTATTATTAATGTTGCAGTCGCATCTCTTTCAAAAATTTAGTTAGATAAAAAATTTATTGAGATTTCTCTTTTTGTAAGGACCTAGTATATTGTTAAAGGGGCCAAAATTTAAAGATAAAGTTTGGCTACAAACTTAGTTGTAGCCTAAGACTACAACTCTCACTAAAAAAATTAACGTGACTATATATTTTGAAAATTTAACGGTTAAATTGCATGTTTTTTATGTTCTTAAGACACATGTCAAATTTTATGTCAATCGGATGTTATTTATTATTTGATCTCTAAACTTAAATTTTTATGTAATTTTAGAATACAAAAACTCAAAATTTAAAGATTTAATTGATAACATAACTATTGATTATTGATTTTCTTGAAATTTTGTAAATATGGAGAATATAAGAAAAAAAAATATAATTCAATCGTGAATTTTCACAATTCACATAAATATATATATATATATATATATATGTATATATATATATATGTATATATATATATATATATATTAAGTAGAGTTATAGTTTTAGTCTACAATCAAGTTTGTTGTCAAATTTTGTCCAAAAATTAATTATGTTAGACCTAAAAATTTTTAGGGTGGTTACAAATATTTTTTAAGGATAATAAAATTATAAATTTTTAAAATTTATATATAATAATTAATTATTTTGCCAGGGTGGTCAACATGTGGAGCCCGCCAAGATAACTATGAAATCCAGTTCCTTATTTTGCAGATTGTTGTATTTCTATTCTCTTTTTCTTTCAACTTTTTGATTAGGTTGGAGGACCTAATTGGCGTGTTCCATTAGGCCGACGAGATGGAACAACAGCAAATGAGATGGATGCTAATACTCAATTACCATCACCTGTGGAGCCTCTACAGAACATCACTGCCAAGTTCATATCAAAGGGTCTTGACTTGAAGGATCTTGTAGTCCTCTCAGGTTCTTGTTCTTTACCATATCTTGATTTGGGCTGACTAAAAAAAGTACACTAGGAAGTATTCATCAAAAAAGGGCCGGAAAATTACTCTAGGAAGTGACTGGTCTACATTCCCATGCTTGACTTAAGGTGTTTTATAGAAGGAACTGGTAGGAAACAATATCTTCTTATCAAATTTCCAATGAAAAGCCATACTTCAGGCTGGTAGAACCACTAGGAAAGATGGACCTGTCAACATAAATATATACTTTAACGTAAATCATATTATCTATTTGACACGATAAGTGTTATTTTAAATTCTAAGAAAAAATTATTGGGCTGATTTTCTAATGCCATAAAAAGAAAGTGGACTGATTGAATTTTCATGCATGGGATATTCCAAGCACTCAAGCACACCCTATGGTCCTTACTAAATGTTCTTAACATAAAGAGCTTTACTACTGCTTCTATCTATTTTAGGAGGACACACCATAGGCTTTGCCCAATGCTTTACCTTCAAGGGGAGACTCTTTGACTTCAAAGGCTCTGGCAAACCTGATCCTTCTCTGGACCCTTCGAGCCTCTCGAATTTGCAAAGCAAATGCCCCAATAGAGATGCATCAAATAGAAACCTTGCTCCTCTTGACTCCAGTACTGACAGGTTTGATAATGCGTATTATACAAACCTCAAGAGCAACACCGGGCTTCTTGAATCTGATCAAGCATTAATGGGGGATCCACAAACTGCTGCAATGGTTAACTTTTATAGTACTATGAATCAATATTACTTTTATAATGACTTTTCAGCATCGATGGTAAAGCTTGGTAATGTTGGGGTGCTCACAGGGCAAAATGGTCAAATTAGGAAGAAATGTGGGGCTGTGAATTAAGTTAGTGTTTGTAATGTTAGTTACTGTATGGAACTTCTTTACTATGATTAAGGTTGCAATAAAGGTCATCGGCTTATAAGATATTTTAATCTTCTTACATCTTCTGAGTGCTAATATAGATGATATTGCCAAGAGTCTTGAGCTCACTTGGTACTTCCTAGTCTTGCTAACGAAAACATCTATTTGGTTTAAAACTAATCCAAGTGTTGAAAACAAAAAAACCTAATCGAAGTGCCATACAGCCTTCTGATACTAATTTCTAAGTGGAATTACATTTGAATAATTATGTAATCTTGTAGAGCAGTCACAGGTGAAAGATTTTGATACTCATATCAAATGTATCCTATTGCAGTCAGAATCAAATTACAAGATTGGCAAGAATAAGTGCAGTAATGTGTGGATGTGCCTATTTATAGCTATATATATATATATATATGATGCTGCATGACTACAATAAACCCCAATCATATGGTTGTGTTCTAATGTTTGATGATCTAAAATATCTTCTCATGACCTAATTCAGCAAGACATACAGTTTGCATATGCATTAAAACATTCATCATCCTCATCCTAACTCTGATATACATTACAGACCAAAAAAAAAAAAAAAACAAGTAAAGTTATTGGGGTCAACTCCCCTTATATACACTGATTAAAAGTTGCACATTAGAAACCATCTCTCTTGAATCTCACTTTTTTTGTACTAATCAACAGTTCAACACTATCTTTTCCATTTCCTCTTTTCTTAACTTCATTCATCTTGACACACACATCTAGATGGTACTCATCTAATGAAAAATTTGGTTTACGGCTAATAATTTGTAGATCGTAGTGTGGCCAATGAGCTCTAGCTCAACTGGCACCATAAGGATGAGGTCTTAGATTCAAGATCCATTGGATGCGTGTGTAACTTATCAATCAAAGAAAAATTTGATCGAGCATGACTCCCACTCAACTTAGTCCAAACCCTCATGACCCTTAAAAGAGCATTTACAATTTTTTTATGTGCTAAAAGACAAAGTTTACAAGACTTGGTGCGTTCATGACTTTAAAAATTCAACCATTATGGTTTATTGGCTACATGAACATGCTTAAGGAGCAGTTAAAAGTAATTGCCTTTTGTATGCAAAGTTGCAAAATAGTCATGGTAATGGCCCACTAAAGATCAAGCCTGACATCAGGGACTGAACATTTTCTGTACAGCACTCACCACTGTAACATATTTTATCACTCTCTTCTTTCTAGTTTCAACTGGCATGAAGAAGGGAAAAGTTTGTAGTTGAGAGAGAAGACCACGCTCAAATGCACTAATAAGATTCAAAAAAGAAGCCGACAAGGAGTGCTTGGATTCAAAAAAAAGAATATAAAGAAAAGCTGGTAGATGCCTGACTAAAACTTTTTACAGCAGCCACATTGAGATTTCTGTCCTAGTCTCACAAAACAACTTTTATCACTCCTTCCTCCTCCTTTTTCTATATTTGGATCTGCCAAAATTATTCCATATCATGAACTATCATATTCATCTTCAACATGATCACTTAGAGCCATTAATGAAGCTTGTCTATTATTTCAAAAAAAAAAAAAAAAAAAGGTGATCAATTTGAGCCATTCATTCAAAAAATAAAACCCATTTAGAGGACATATTCTCTGATTCCAGATCAGATTCTCTACCGACCCTTGACTTCTATGCGGTATTGCATAATTGACACCTTTGGCTTTGAATCATTTAAAATTCAATTCTCTTCAATCCAGTAATTGAAGTTTTTTTTGGCTTACTTCAAGGTAATGTTTTCAAATATACTAGTGGTAGGGGAAGTTATCGGTTTTCTTGAGGTGAGTTTTGTTTTCATACTACATGCTAGTGGTCAGATTGGAACTTTTTCCACTACTTGTTTATCTATTATGGTGATGATATATTCTGCAACTTTTTCCGCTACTTGTTTATTCTTATATAAACCTACTACTATTAGTCACTTTTATTTTCTAAGGTTTAGGGATACAACTTTCGTGTCATAAATTTTGCCACAATTCTAATGTGGCTAATTATGAGTGGTAGGTCAATGTAAAAGATTATCTACAACATTTAGAGTGAACCACACCAACAACTTCAGACAAAATGTATGGTTGTAAAAGAACTGTTATTTTCCACTACTCATAACTTACCACTTCAACAAGTTGTAAAACTAGGCAACTAGTTATGTCCCTCCATTTATTCATTCGTAATGGGCTAACTCACCTAGCAATGATGCATGCCAAAAGTAGACCTGACAAAATTGGACCAAGACCTGCTAACTTGCTTAAACCCAAAGGAAAAATATACATAGGGTAGGATTTTTTTGGAACCATGAAAAAATGGGTCGACCCTTTTTAACACATCAAATTTTTTTTTTTTTTTTCCTTCAAACTTTTCACTCTCTAGCTCAAGTTATCTCTCTTTCCTCTTCTCACTTTCTTTTTTAACAGATGGGTGCTCTTTTTTGGTGGAAAAAAATACAATTGGATTTTAAAGTTCTCTTTTATGGCATGTAATCTATTAAGCATTCCATCAATCGTTGTTGCTTTTGAATCATCTTTTAGTATTAGGGGTAAAAAATTTACTCTCTATAGATTGTCTTTTACCAGAAATTGTAGAAGCTTTGATTTGCGCTCGAAATTATATCCATGAATTTGAAGATAATATTTAATTCATTTATAAAATAGTCATAGTTAAAAATATATATATATATTTAAAAAATTAGTTTTTTATTGACCCATTTATATTGTATACTAAAATTATATTAAATTTTGTATTGGAGATGAAAAACTAGTAAAGGATTATTTTTAAGTATTTGGGGATATAGGCTTTTTTTAAGAACTTGAATGAAACTTGTCACTTCAATTTCAAGAGACGATATTCAAAAACGGCTATTTCTTAAAATTACTTTCAAACATTGTTATTTTGCTAAATATTGTTTTTATAGTATTATTCTTCAAAATTAATGGTCCAATAAGATATTGATATAAATCTTAATCAAAAATCATAAAATTGATATGTCTTAGAAATGAGTTTCAAAGGTAATTGTTTCCATCGTGTACTTGAAGAAGAGAAGAGCTAGCTCAGTGTATAAAGCCTTTTGTTTTACACTCTGCAATGAAGAGCAATGCTAGAATATTATCAGTGGGAGCATCAATTTTGGCTAATTCTTTTTGCTGGATCAAAAGGGATGCTAACTTTGTAGCTACTGCAGTCATGGAGGCTTGGGAAAGAGATGTATCTCTTTTGCTCCATCAATGAAAATTTTGAATTTATTAAAAATAAAATAAAACATGTTCTCTTCTTGTTTTTGATCCTTCAGTGGAATATTTATCCATAAAAAATAAGTATAGTCATTTTGTGTGAGGAATTGAAAAGTTAGTTTTTTAGAAAACAATAATCAATATGACAGATTGCTTGGATAGTTGAAATCATCTATCAAGACATTGTATTTTTAACAAATATATAATGAAAAATATCAAAAATTAGATGATATAAAAAATGTTCATAACTGCTCTTTACATCTTTAGAAGATTTTGGTCTCTCACTCTTTCTTATTGTTCAACTTAACATACAACTGTAAAACATGTTGAGAAGGAAGGATAGCCTTCATTGAGGTGGTGGAAAAGTAAGAGAATGAAAAGAGGGGTACGTGGTCCAATTGGCTTAAAGTTTTAACATAATTTTTTTAACTTTTTGCTATTAGAATTAGAATAATGTTTAAACTTTTTGTCCTTCAATAAGTTAGACCTATCCAGCACCTAAAAAAACAACTTTAAGTGAATGATGATCAGCCCCATAGTGGTGGTAAGCAGCCTAGGCACACGCACCATACGCTGCATAGAAAAATCCATTTCCCATTAGTAATTGGGATAAAAAAAAAATTTTAAAATTAGAAAGTTTATTGACACAAAAATTTTACGCTTGGTTGATATAACAAATTATTAACAAATTATTAATAATAAGTTCAGATAAAAACAAGTAAATTCAACCGAGCCAATTGTTAATAGTAAGTTCAGATAAACACAAGTAACAATTTGCTATCGGCCCATCTTTGAAAAAAAAAAAATGTTGCAATTTTTTTTTGTGTACTCAGCATTCTTGAGGAAGAAACTAGATGGAAATCAAGAATACAATGTTTTTAGAGAGTTCACATAGGACAAGACAGAAGAAGACATGGTTTTTAGAGGTTGATGATTCAAATAGCCCCTAGTCTATTATCTATTAATTTAAGTTCTTAGGTACTTCTGGCAAAGAGACATGGCGTTGGCAATAACAAATTGTCATGTAGCAGGAATATTTTGGGGATTATCGAAATTCATATTTATATATATTGCAAATGTTGGTAAGTATACGTAGAAAAATCTCGATCTTGATCATCTAATTTACCAAAAATAAATTAGCATTGCTCATTTTTACTAACCAAAAAATAAATTATGCTGATCAGTGTATCAAAAATTAGATAAAGAATAGGAAATCATATCATCATGAGCAGCAAATATTTCTAAATAAAAATAAAGCAGCTGAAACTTCAAGTACTCTCTCTCTCTCCCTGAGTTATTACTTACAAGGTTTCATAGGCATGGGACCTTGGTACATCTTTGTCATTCCTATTCCTATTTTTATACTACGTAGAAAGTTGTAAACTGTCAAAGTGGTTTCTCATAATTTCTTGCAGTAGCAGAAAAGGTCCTGAGAAAAACTACTCTCCCATCCCACCGCTTTGAAAAAGGTTTTCCCTCAAATCATTCTCAATTCCCCTCTCTCTCTCTCCAAAAAATTTTTACCACAATAATCAATTATCTTTAAGGGTAAAAAAATTAGAAAAGAAACACCCATCTATTGTTTATTTTTTGTTCTAAAGTTTAAACCTTTTGAACACCGAATACAATCTCTTCCACTTTTTTCTCTCTTTCTATGAACAGTACTTGAACACATACACAAAAGCCTGAAATTTTTTTTCTTCTTCAGAATCTAATAGAATACATGATTTCCAAACAAACCCACTTCTAGTTTTTCATTGTCTCTCATCTCTATCAATCTCTCAAGCCCCTTAAACCTCTCAAAAACCCAAAAAAGACTCTGTCTTTTCTCTTTCTTTCTTGTAAAGCCACAGTCAAAACTCACATGTCTACTACTACTACTACTACTACAACTCCAAATCCAATAGACCAACAACAACAACAACTGCCACCTCCATCTCCAGAGGCTGTGACCCAGCAAGCCTACAAAGCTCATTCGGGTCACGGGTCGGTAGGTCCGGTTATAGCTGTTCTTGCAGTGATCACTATTCTTGGAGTGATAGCTGGGATGATCGGACGGCTCTGCTCGGGTCGGCGTATCATGGGTCATGGACAGTACGACTTCGAGAGCTGGGTTGAGACCAAATGCTCGTCTTGCCTCGACGGCAGAGTCGACCCTCCTCCGCCGCCACGTCAGCCACCTCCAGATATTTCTGATCAGCCTTTGCCGGTGGAGAACCCTCAAGAGATTAAGGAAGAAGAAGACGAAGAAGACGAAGATGAAGAAGTAGAAGAAGAAGCTCATGAAAATAAACAACATGGACATAAACATGGTGAATCTTCACAAGTGTTATAGCATATTTTTCTCTTTCTCTTTCTCTCTCTCTCATTGTATGAAATGGGTTCTTTGATAAATTTTTTTTTTTTTTTTAATGTTTTTCTTGTTTTTGTGTTAGCTTGTTATGTTGGTTTTTTTTTTTTTTTTTTGGTTTTAAAAATTTTATGGGCATCCTACAAAATAGGTTCAATATCATGATCATCATGAGAACATTATGAGATTGGTGATTTTTTTTTTTTTTTTTTTTATAAATCATAAAGGAACTTAAATAAACTTTTTTTGTTCTTTTATGTGTTTCGATTTTTGTCAACATGGTCATCATGTGATCATTATGGGGACAATATTAAGCAGTAATTAAGGAGTGCCACAAGTATATAGAATTATAGATTAAAATCGAATGCCACAAATTATATCTTTTGACTCTATTCAACATTTAATTTAATCTTGTAACTTCTATTTATTCATTTCAACTCTAATTAATTTAGGATTGTACAATATAAATCTTTCTGTCAACTTCTATTAAATGAGTTCTTATTAAGTGTCCAAAGCACAACACATTTTTGTACTTACCCATGAATTAAAATGCACAGTATTAAAACATTTTTGTTCATGTTAATAATTTATTGATTTGTGGTGTTTTTTTAATTTGACAATATTTTCTTAAAATATGGTTTAATGAAATATTAGATTCACCTTAATTTAATAATAGAGTATTAAGAACAAGAATTTTCAAAAAAAGAAAAAAGAAAAAAAATAAAAGGAGAGTATTAAGAACACTTTAACTTATGTCTTTACTCTTTGGGTCATTTCATTAAAAAAAACCTTTGGGTCATTCATTAACGAAAACCAAAATGAGGTGGAGTGACAGCTTAATGGTGTCGGCATTCTTTATGATATCTTAGATTGGAAAGAAGAGACCGGAGACACACCTCCTATTCTACCTATTCATTGGAAAAACAAAAACAAAACAATAATAGAAAGGAAAAATAAATAAATAAATATCTCTCTCTCTCTCTCTCTCTCTCTCTCTCTCTCTCTCTCTCTCTCTGCTAGGGACTGTATCTGTGATTGACTACATTTATTTATCTTTAATGAAGACAACTTTGTTAATTATGTAGCAATGATGGCCGGTTTTAATAAAGTTCTATGGATTTTGGGTTTAGCTTTCTTTCGTAATTTTTAAACTAAATATGTCATTTTATTTTAAATATATAATGATAAGTGCAAGTAAGAGTCTCTTATTAAAATAAAAGAAAATTTCAATTAAAAAAAAGTATGGAGGTAAGCGAGACCCAATATTTGTTAGCTCTTCCCCCTGCAACCTAGTGTTTTCAATTAAAGTAATGTTACAGATACAAACTATTTTACAACATTTTTACAAACTACTGATGTGGCTTTAATATTTTCCAAATAGTTATTATAAGTAAAAATGTAATGTTAATGATAGGTCCAATTAAAATTAGTAAGAATTTGTCACATCAGCAATTTATAAAAATATTGTAAAATAATTTATGTACGTAACATTACTCTTCCAATTACCCATATAAGTAGCATGCTCATTATTGCCTTCTTTTTTTTCTTTTTCTTTTTCTTTTTTTTTTTTGGGGGGGGGGGGGGGGGGGGGTGTGGAAGGTTCATTATTGCTCTTATTTATTTCTATTACTTTTCTTTGGATTCTATTCTGTGTCTTGTTTGTTTATTAAGTTCTATTACATTCCTTGTTAGGCATGAGAGACGAACAGGATGTGGACTTCAATGCCATGTTCTGAGTATTAAACCCCCGAGAAATGAAAGACCCTTATTTTTTTAGTCAGTGAAAAACAAATGGTAAATATATTCAACCATGTTTCCACTATGACCTGCATCAGATAGCAATGAGAGTTGAAATAAGACAGACCGAGCTTTAACAAAAAAAATACTCATCCCACTATGTGTGTATTGAAAAAAAAAAAAAAAATGTTAATCACTGGCATCCAATAACTGTGGTCCTTCTAGAAGCAATAAACGAGCTTTGAAAAAAAAAAAAACACTTTTTTGAATTTAAAGTTCTAATGAGGGCCCCTCCATAATTGATGGTCATGAGGCCACCGGCAATTTTATCACCAAATTCTTCTTATTCTTCTTCTTCTTCTGGATAAAAGACTCTAGGATGAGTTTTTCATTCGGCTCCATTATGCAAGGAGGATATATATATATATATAGACATGCTTGTGGTATGGATATCTTGTATCGATGCAGTATGCTCCCATTATTTATGAATATACAATCCAAAATTGTGAAAGTCTAAAAATATACAACCCAATTGATGTGGATATATGAAGGCATTCTAAATTGTTTCCAACTCTATATTTTTTACTTCTCTAAGTAATTATGGAGAATGGAAAATATAGATGAGGATTTTATAAGTGTAAAACCTCTTAGTCCACTCCTTAGAGCATTCATAGTAGTGGAACTAAAAATATAGCAATTTAGCTCCACCAAAAGTTACTTTATCTATTTTACCTACACACATACTACAGCAGTGGATCTATTTTAGCTTTCAACACAATAAAATAATATAACCACTACAATAAAATAATATATCCCACTACCAAAAAACTTCCACAGCACCAACCACAACCACTTCTACCATCAGCCATAGCCACCACCACCACCACCAGTCCACAGCAGAAAAAAAAAAAAAAAAAAAAAAAAAAAAAAAAAAAAAAAAAAAAAAAAAACACACTCAAATCTTCAATCTTTTTCCCCAACCTAGACCAAACAAAATCACCAATCACAAACAAAATAAAAAATCACCAATCACAAACAAACACAACATCGGCGAGCTGGGTCGGCAAAAGGAATGGGTCGGCGAGCTCCATGGGTTTCAGACCGGCGGCTTGGATGAGCTTCAGACCGGCAACTTGATGAGCAAGCGATCGACGGTGTGAGATGAGATGAGATGAGGCGTGAGGCGTGAGGCAGCGTGAGATGAGATGAGATGAGGCGATCGGCAGTGGAAGAGAAGTTTGCTTGAGAGAGTTTTGAGAGAGTGACTAAGAGAGAGAGAGATGAGAGAGTGATTGAGAGAGATGAGAGATGAGAGAGACTTTTTATTATTTTATTAACCAGCCAAATAAAAAATTCTTTTTTTTTTTTTTGTTTTGCTCTCAGCTACAATGTACATCCATCTATAGATGTGCACTGCAACTGAACATCTAAAATTTTTACTTATGCCTCTACTGCTGCAGCGTGACTTTTGTGTCTGTGGAGTTAAATTTTAGCAATATAGCAATATGCCTCCACTACTGTGAATGCTCTAAAGAAGTCCATAGTTAGTACTCTTACATTTTCTTCTCTCTCTCTTTTCATTTTATATATATATATATATATATTTTTAGAAAAAGTTAATACTCTACATAAGTACACTTTTAGAAAAAGTTAATACTCTACATAAGTACACCACTTCTAGAAACTCAAATTCTCTTGCCCATCCTGGTGCAGGCTTGCAGCCTGGGCTGCGCCTTTTGTAACTCCTATGGACCCGATATCATCTCCCCACCCTCTTTTAAGTAGGTCCCCCTAGGTTCCTTCTCTTTCTTCAATAAATTTTATCTCTACTTTGCCCAAAAAAAAAATATTGATGGACATATGGTTAAATCAACCTCTATGTGAGTTATATGGAATTTAAGGATTTGTGTAAAAACAGTTATTATTTGAAACTAAAAATTTTTTGTTGAAAGTAATTAAAAAAAAAAAAAAAAAGTTAGAAGTTAGCTGAATAGTTTAATAAGACTTATGAATAATACCAAAAAGAAACTAGAAACTCAAATAAACTTAAGCAAATAAGCACATCCCAAAATATTGTAAAGTTTTTGTCATAAAATAAGAGATTCAAATCCTGCCTAAAACACAAAAATAATTTTTTTTTAAAATACTCAATTAGTGTCTTGACTTGACTTGACAATAAAGCAATCAAGCATTCGTAATAAATTGAATTTCATTTCATCGCATCTGAAAAAAGGGACTAGCAGTAATCTATATTCTCATTATGGAGTGTGTTCACATATGCATTCACAATAAAAAAATCAAATGCATGCATGTAAAGTAAAGGTGATAACGTGCAAATTTAGAAAAAATTTCAATGGAAACCAAATCAAGAAAATTATATTATTGTTGCCTTATCAATACTTTTTCAGAATTCTTGAGAAGCGTAAATCTATATACAAAATTATTTTACAACCTGTGTGGTGGGTTCTTTGTTCCCATCAACTTGTAAAAAAATTGTAAAATTTATTGTTTATAATATTGCTATTTAAAAAAAGATAGATTCTAGTACTAAAGCAAAATCTTCACTCATATGACTCAACATTTGTGGCCAGAATATTCACTCATTTCTACTATCACTAACCCAAAAATTTGCTTCTATTGAATTTGAAACTACCAGTAATCTCCACAAGAACAAGTACCTTCTCTAAAATGATGGAAACGAATTGAATCTCTAAGAATTATCTCTCTCTTTTCTACTCTTGACAAAAACTTCATCATTGTATGACAATCTTGACAGACTCTCAAGTTCTTCATCACCCTCACTGGTGCTGATGCTGGCAGACAGAGAATCCCATAAGTCACAGCTAACTTTTCACTGTGGTAGTTCATCACTGTGCTGGTTTTGAGTTTGGGTTCAGAGATACTAGAAATAGGCCTCTCTTCTATATAACCTAATTTCTCCATCCTCTTCATCATCTCTTCTAAGCGTGCATATATCACTTGACTCATTGGGTGAGAACGATCACCCACCACAAAGCAATGAACTTCGTTCCCTACCTCGATCCAACTTAGACCAGGTTCCTTCTTAACTCCTCGATTATTCATCAATTCCCTAATTTTTGTTGCAGGCAAATTTATCCTGGCATCATTGTAGATGTTGTAAAGAAGCACATAAGATGCAGATCCCTGAGGTTCAAGCTCAATTACTCTCTCTGCAACATGTTTTCCTGTGACAGTGTCCTTGTAAACCCTGCAAGCACTCAGTAAGGCTCGCCACATCACTGGATCTTTCTCAAATCCTGAGTTCAGAATGAAATTTTCAGCATCAACTAACTTTCCAGCGCGACCCAAGAGGTCAACAATGCAGGCACAGTGCCTTACATTAACTGTCATGCAGTAATCTTTCTTCATGCTTTCAAAGTATCTGCCATGGACAAGGATAGTGATATGACATAGTTTATACAAGTTAAAAACCCAAGAAATGTGCACACAACTATTTATAATTTTTTTTCTTAAAAAAAAACTATTTATAAACTTCGTAGATTAAGTTCTACTTTAGGGTGTATAACCTAGCTTGGTAGTTCCAAGGGGGGGGAGGGAGAAGCAATTAATTCACAGTATCACAAATAAACTTCATATTCAATCTAAATTATTATCAACTTTGAATAATAAAAAATAAAAAAAAGGAGTACATCTGCATTTTCTTCTCCCTTATATAGAACTTAACCTTATGCACCAATCAGATTCAATTCATTACTTTCTTCATCAAGTCCTAGTTTCAGGAAAACAACCCATGGCCAAAAAAAAATCTGATGATGAAGGATAACCCCTCACCCCCACCCCCCCCCCCCCCCCCCCACCCCCCAAAAAAAAAAAAAAAAAAAAGAAAAAAATCACAAATAGTTATGAAATGTAAAAAGGCTTTATTAACATACCGTAGTCCTTCCTTAACAAGACCTCCATGACTACAGGCTGTTAGCACTCCAAGGAACGTAATGTGGTTGGGTGCAATTCCATAACCCTTCATCAACTCAAAAAGTCTCAGTGCTTTTCTTGCACACCCATGTTGTGCATTGCTACTGATCATCACGGACCAGGACACCACATCTGGATTGTCCATCTCTTCAAAGGTCAGATGAGTGGAATCAATGTCTCCAGACTTTGCATACATGCAAATTTGTGAATTTTGAATAATGGTAAATTTGCCAATACCAGTTTTTATTGCATATCCCTGAATCTGCTGTCCAGATCTTGGTGACGCCAAATTAGAACAAGCACCCAACATACTTGATATTATGAACTCATCAGGTTTCCTTCCAGATGAGAGAAGTTCATAGAACAAAGCCAATGCACGTCCAAAATGCCCATTTTGAACATAACCTGAGATGATGGATGTCCATAAGACAATATCTAGCTTAGGAGTTAAAGCAAAACATTTAACCCCATCCTCAACTGAACCTGACAAAAAGTACAAATCAATAAGTGCGCTTCCAATGAACTCATCAGATTGAAGGTTCCACTTGCAAATTTGAGCATGAATTTGCATTCCATAATCAAATGCTTCAACAGCATTACAAGCTTTAAGCATGCTTGAGAACGTAAACTTTGAGGGTTTCATTCCATTCTTTTGCATCTTAGAGAAAAGATCGAAAGCTTCATTTGCATATTCATCACTAATGGTATCACCTTGGAGGAATCCAGCAATCATGGCATTATAGATGATGACGCTTTGGTTGGACATCAGTTTGAAAAGTTGGATTGCATCAACCAAATCCCCAGTCTTTGCATACATATCAAGTAATGCAGTTGCAACAACATCATCCAAATCCAACCCAAGTTTGACTGAGAAGGCATGAAGTGCTTTCCCATGTTGATTTGAATCCTTAAAATTTGTGCAACATGCCTTCAGTACACTTCCCAGTGCATAAGTATTCAACTTCATTCCTGATCGGTGCATTTTTCCAACAAGTTTCACCATTTTCTCATTGGCACCAACTCTAACATAACCAGCAATCAAGGAATTCCAAGAAACTTCATCCAAGTCATTAGAACACTCAAACAAAAGTGCCGCCCTATTGACCTGACCACATTTTGAGTACATATCAATAAGTGAATTGGTTAAAAAAACTTTATCACCCAACCCACTAACAATAACCAAACCATGAATCAGCTTACCCAACAGAAGATCCCCTGTTTGACCACACAGATTTAGAGCACCAGCATAGGTGAACTTATCAAGTTTCAAACCAAAAACTCTTGCTTCATTAAACACCTCCATGGCATTAACAAAAAGACCCATCTGGGAATAACCAGAAAGCAGAGAATTATATGAAATAACATTGTGCTTTGGCATTCTATCGAACATCTGACGAGCGCTATTTATCTCACCACATTCGCAATACATATGGAGAAGATTGTTTAGCAAAAACAGGCATGATCTGAAAGCAGTTTTAATCATGTGGCCATGAGCAGCCTTGCCATAAATAAGAGACCCAGATTTGGTAGAGAACTGAACCAGTTTTGTATAAGCTACAGAGTCCAATGAAAAGTTTTGACGACAAGGTTGAGCATGTTGTGGTGGGTTAGGTAATGCTAAAGTTGGTGGCAATATGGTGGAACGGATTCTAGGCTGTATGAGCCCAGGAAACTCGGTGCTGTGGGGGAGAAAGTTTGGTTTTGTGGGTTTTGTTTCTTGGAGAAACATGTTTTTACCTGCCTTGTTCCCAAATGGAGTTGGAATCCTCGTCTATTTAACATAGGAGGCCTTTCAAAAGCAGATGGGTAGCACCCTCTCTAATTTTGCTTTGAAGTGTACATGGGTCAATTTCTTATCCTTCTCATACTACAAAATAATAAAAACAAAAGAGATACATATCAGGGAGATGAAAATGGAGTACAAAACCAATAATAAAAGGTGCAGAGCATGTCATATTAACCAAGTAAGTAGATGACCATCTCCAATGAACTGGGAAAATTGCAATACAGTCATTAGTTTTGAGCAAGGCTGAAAGTTGAAGTTTATATAAGATGAAAGCCATGAGAAGTTTGTTTTGCGGAAGATTCAAACATCTTTTCATAATGTTGATTGTGCATGTTTGCATTGACATCAGCAAGTATAAAATTGAAAAATGAAACTTACCTATTTTGATACAGTTGAAAATTGTTTGAAAAACAAAACATAAAATTAAAATAATAACACTTCAAATTAAACTCACATATAGATGGTGTGTTTGCCTGATTGTGACTAAATAATGCAAACAGTCAAAGATGCCATCAGTCATAGCTTTACAGGTGATCTTCTGTAACTAACAGCCCTAAATTTGTGAGCTTTCACAAGTTATAACGTATAATCAACTCCAGCTTTCCTCTGAAATTTAGCAATCGGATTGGCTTCAATGAAAATAAATTTACAATAGACACTTGGTGACATAAATAACTCTCAATCCTGAAAGATAGATTGAATTGTTTTTTTTTAATAAGTAAACAATTTTGCATTGATAATTACACATGGACCCTGGTGGTTCTTGAACCTACAATTTGACCTTCTCACTTTTACAAGGGGAAAAGGTGCCATTTGAGCTAGAGCTCATCAGCTTTAGTAGGATACTAGGTGTTTACAGGAAAGGTAAAAAGAGCGTGAAAACTACGTCACTTCATTAGATGATCCAAAGTAATTTAACACATAGAAAGCTTATTTAATAAAACTAGAATTCACATAAAATTACCTACAATAGTAAAGGCACAAACACCATCAGCAATGTACTCCAAGACTTTGATGATAGAAACAGAAGCAAATGAATGATAAATAAGAATATCAATATTTAAACACAAAATGGCAACCACTCTAGGTAATACAATAGATTGACCTATTAAAGCATCATGTTCATTACTCTCAAATCCATCGCAGCTGTAGAATTTCAGTGATATAGCATTTCATAATAAGTTATATATTAAAAAAAATAAAACTCATAATATGAAATATTCATTAAACTTTTAGGGGGAAGAATATTATACACTACCTTTGATGCTTTTTCCCGAAATCCCCCCACTCCAAAAGTAGGACAAATTGCAAGCTTGGTCTATCCATGTCTAGCTATGACTTTGGGCCTTCCCAACTGATTTAACAAACAGAAAAGGAAAAATATATAAATAAGTTGAAAAGCCAAAGACACAAGCATATAATCCTATATGGCAATCAAAACTCCCTCAACAGCAAATCAATAGCACAACAAAGAAGGCAGAGGAACTCAAAAAGCAAGCTGCAAGGCAAAAAAAATTCCTCAGAAGTCTAACAATCAAATTGCCAATGAGATACACCATCTCCTTGTGCAAAAAGGGGGGGGGGGAAAGCTTAGAGAAGAGAGCAAAGGAAAAGTGCGGAGTCATAGGCAAGGAAGCCAACAAATTGAGAGCAAATTAGCATCTGGCAGTGCCTAAAGAAGATAAGACAAGCTAATAGAAAACTTGTCTGAAACTGCTCATAGAGTTGTGTTGAAAACACTACAAATGGTTCTTCAAAACTCATTTAAAAAGTCACAAGATGGGGACACATGAGGCTTAGATTGAAGCAAGGAGAAAAAATATGTTGGCAGAGAATCAATAAGCTCCTTGTCCTCCCCTGTCAAGATTAAAATCTCGCAAACGAAGGTAGGAGACAACGGTGGCAGCAAAAGCAAATAACTTAATAGCAATAAGCTCCTTGAGTTGTCCTCTAATTCTTGGTTCTGTTGTTTTACTTTGAATTGGGAAATCTTGGCATAACTTAATAGCAATAGAGCCTAAACAAAAACTACAATTTTGCTCAAACAACAAGCAGGGAATGCTGAACTAAGTCTAAACAGCATGTATAGAAAGCCAAAGCAACAAGCAATCCAGAAAAGAGATACCCAAAGTCCAAACACGCAGTGAAATTAAGCAATGGATGCAGACAAATTCAATAGCTTTTAAAGGAACCAAAAAAAAAGAGTTTCAAGACTCACAAAAATTCAATGGTAATAAAAAGAAACCAGAATCTTTCAACAAAAAAAAAAAATACTAACCTGTTCTTGTCTCTGGGCTCACTATCTGGAGTGGACGGCAATGATGTTGTGCTTGAGGCTGAAGATGAGGCCTCAACATTTGATTATCGAACTCTCTGTCTGGCCCAAACCTGTTTCGAATCGAATCCCTCACAAACAAACAAGCACACGAACGTTTTTTCACCAAAATCCTCGGATTGTTAGAGACTACACACGGCTGCCACTTCGAACTGTTTTTTTTATAAATTTTATACAACTAGTTAGGGCAGCACGATCATGAAAAAAAAAAAAAAAAAAAAAAAGAAAAAGAAAGAAAGAAAGAAAGAAAGAAAGAGGAAGAAGTAGCAATTAGGATCCGTTCTAAATTTTATTTGTATCACAAAATAAAAATATAAATCATTTGTTTTTTAAATGTTTAGACATTTACATTAATCAAAAGAAATATTAATTTTAAGAATTTTGATAATTATGTCATAAAAAGTTAATATCATTCGTATAAGACCGTGACGGATCCCAGTTCAAGATTTTATTATTTTATTTTGACCTATAACTTACGCCTCATTAGTTATAAATATATTGTAATAACAACAATATGTTACCACATTTTTAGTTGTGCTAGATCTCGGTATGATATTTTATTATTTTATTTTAATTTATTTTGACCCATAAGAAATTAACATATGCGTCACAACATTTTCACAATATCTCTATGTATACATTGTACTTAATTACAATATAAATTTCTATTGTAGACACAAAAAAAAATTGTCAAATTTTGTACACATTTACAAAATTTGTACAATATTTACTATTTTTTGTGCAAATGTGTATAATATTAACCACTTTTATCTATTTACAATGTAAACTTGCATTGCAAGTATAAAATAAACATATAAAGATCTTAAAAAAACAAAACAAAAACAAAAACAAAAACAAAGCTCAACCAACTGGCATACTTAAAGAAAAAAACAAAAAGCAAAACAAAACAAAAAGTGCACCTCACTAATTGAATAAACCAATAAAACACTATTCATGAGCCTTTGACTCCTTTTATATAGTTAATAGATATGCCAGCTTACATGAATATTTAAAAGGAAAAAAAAAAAAAACACACACACACACACACACACTTTAGGCATTGTAGAAATTAATGTTAAAATGTTGTAGACTTATCATTTTTTTATTTGATCTAGAAAAAACTGAGATCTCAATAATTGTCAAAATATTGTGATAAAAATAAGCGTTGTAACATTTTCTCGAAACATTTATTTTTAGTTGTGGTTGTTCACAATCTCATATTTTATTATTATATTTCGATTTGTAAGAAATTGACACGTTAATAATTGTGAAAATATTTTGAAATTTGTTGTGTCAATATAACAATATATATATATATATACCAGCTTACATAAATATTTAAAAGGAAAAAAAATAAACCAATTACTTAAAAAAAAAAAAAAAAAAACTTTAGGCATTGTAACTACAGTGTCAGTTGAATAAAGTAAAAGCACTGCACAATAAGTGTTGTAACATTTTCTCAAAACATTTATTTTTAGTTGTAGTTGGTCACAGTCTCATATTTTATTATTTTATTTCGACTTGTAAGAAATTGACATGTCACTAATTGTAAAAATATTGTGAAATTTATTATGTCAGTATAACAATATATATACCAGCTTACATAAATATTTTTAAAAAAAAAAAAAAACACAAACTGATTACTAGAAAAAAAAAAAAAAAAAAAAAAAAAAAAAAACTTTAGGCACTGTAGCTGCAATGCCAGTTAACTAAACCAAAAGCACTATAGCTACCATGCATACGCGCATTCGCGATAAAGCAAAAGCACTACACAATAAGTGTTGCAATATTTTCTCAAAACATTTATTTTTAATTGTGGTTGGTCACAGTCTCATATTTTATTATTTTATTTTGACTTGTAAGAAATTGACCCGTGAATAATTGTGAAAATATTGTGAAATTTGTTGTGTCAGTATAACAATATATATACCAGCTTACATAAATATTTAAAAGAAGAAAAAAAAAAAACACAAACCGATTATTAAAAAAAAAAAAACTTTAGGTATTGTAGCTAAAGTGCCGGTCAATAATTGTGAAAATATTGTAAAATTTGTTGTGTCAGTATAACAATATATATACCAGCTTACATAAATATATATATAAAAAATTATTAAAAAAAAAAAAAAAAAACATTTTAGGGACTGTAGCTCCGGTGCCGGTTAACTAAACCAAAAGCACGGTATATAAAGAAGAAAGAAAAGACAAAAAAAAAAAAAAAAAAAGCACAAAACAAACCAAGAAAAAAAACTGAGATCTCAACAATTGTCAAAATATTGTGATAAAAATAAGTGTTGTAACATTTTCTTAAAACATTTATTTTTAGTTGTGGTTGGTCACAGTTTCATATTTTATTATTTTATTTCAGCTTGTAAGAAATTGACACGTCAATAATTGTGAAAATATTGTGAAATTTGTTGTGTCAGTATAACAATATATATACCAGCTTACATAAATATTTAATAGAAAAAAGAGAAAAAAAACACAAACCGGTTATTAAAAAAAAAAAAAAACAAACTTTAAGTGCTGTAGCTATCGTGCCAATTGAATAAACCAAAAACACTACACAATAAGTGTTGTAACATTTTCTCAAAACATTTATTTTTAGTTGTGGTTAGTCACAATCTCATATTTTATTATTTTATTTTGACTTGTAAAAAATTGACACGTCAATAATTGTGAAAATATTGTAAAAAAAATTTTTGTCGGTATAACAATATATATACCAGCTTACATAAATATTTAAAAGGAAAAAAAACACAAACCGATTACTAAAAAAGAAAAAACTGTAGAAGTGGCACTGTAATTACTGTTCAAAACTTGAAAAAAAAAAAAAAAAGTGTCTCACAAAACCAAATCAGTGTAGCTACAATAATTTAGTGCATTCGCACTTTTATATATAGTAGCTACAATGCTAGTTAACTAAACCAAAAGCACTACACAAGAAGTGTCGTAACATTTTCTCAAAATATTTATTTTTAATTGTGGTTAGTCATAGTCTCATATTTTATTATTTTATTTCGACTTGTAAGAAATTGACACTTCAATAATTTTGAAAATATTATAAAATTTTTTGTGTCAGTATAACAATATATATATCATCTTACATAAATATTTAAAAGAAAAAAAAAAAAAACACAAACTGATTATTGCAAAAAAAAAAAAAAAAAAAAAAAAAAACTTTAGGCGCTGTAGCTATAATGCTGGTCAATAATTGTGAAATTTGTTACAGCAGTATAACAATATATATACCAACTTACATAAATGTAAATATTTAAAAAGAAAAGAAAAAAAAAAACACAAACCTTTTACTAAAAAAAAACTTTAGGCACTGTAGGTAACTAAACCAAAAGCACTGTTGTAGTTACAGTGCATGCGCTTTGTTGTGTTAGTATAACAATATATATACCAGCTTACATAAATATTTAAAAAAAAAAAAAAAAAAAACATAAACCAATTACTGGGAAAAAAAAATTTAGGCACTGTAGCTACAGTTCCAATCAATAATTATGAAATTTGTTACGTCAGTATAACAATATATATACAAGCTTACATAAATTTTTTTTAAAAAAAAAACTTTAGGGACTATAGTTACAGTACTGGTTAACTAAACCAAAAGTACTGTATATAAAAAAGAAAGAAAAGACAAAAAAACAAAAAGTACAAAACAAACCGAAAGCGAAAAAAAAAAAAAAAAAAAAAAAAAAAAAAGACTCAAAAAAACAAAAAACTGTTGCCGCTACAGTGCTTGCACAATGCAAACACACTGAGTGCACAGTGCCGAAGCACTGTAACGGCATAGCCGCTTTTTATATAAAGAAATAGAAATTCTATACTATCCTACAAATATTTAGCATTTATATTTGTAGAATAACCATCACATTATAGGCGCATAATGGTACCACTTCGAAATGTTAACTACAAACAAAATTCATCCAAATTTCTAATTGGTAATTTTTTGGTTAATTTCCCAAGAAAAAATAATAGGAAAAGATAAATTTTTTTTTTAAGTTTTATGTATTTATCAATAAAATTTTCAACACTTAAAAAGACATAGAAGTGTTTGGTTGTGTTGCTTAAACAATAATTTTTGTTGTTTAAACAACACAAAACGTATTTCCACAATACTTTTTCATCTACACATATTTCCACAACACTTAAATAACGTTACTAGAATAACATTACCAAACGGGCTCTAGATATACCCGCACCCAAAAAAAAAAAAAAAATTCTAAATTATACTTATTTGCTTTTAAAAAAAGTTTGCCAAATTTTTAATAATTATTTTTTCCCCTTTAATGAGAATAATCACTAGTCATATACTAACAAAGTGATAGCCAAGTGCTAAGTATCCTTTGTGTCCTTGTGACCAATTTTATTTTAGCATGTTTTTGTGTTCGTCATGCTTTTGTGTTTTTGTTTGAATTCTAGTGGCCTACATTGGTACTAGACTGAATATAAAACGTAAATCTAAATATGAAAAGTATGGACCATTGAGAAGATTTACACCTCCTTCTATCAACACTTTGAAGTGATTTAGATTGAAGATTTATATTGGTTAGAACTTAGAAACTATAATTTGGGTCTTACATTAGTTGGTTTGGGAGGATCCTCTATTCGAAAAAGATTCATTTCATGGTTCAAATTTAACACATTTAAATGGCGTAGCACTACTAATCTAAAAAATATAAAATCTTCAATGTAAAATGGATTCTCTTCCCATTCTTATTTTAATGGATTAGTGTTGGGCCCCACACGATCTCCGCGTGAGACTAACACTTTATTTGGGAGTAGGTGTTACACTTATTCCCATTACATAAAATTTCCCAAGTTGGAAGAGGGGGTGAGTAGGAGAAAGAAAGAAAAACTTATTCGATTTACCACTTTGGATTATTATCCCATATAGAGGCGTTACATATATCCTTGTTAGATTTTTCTTGGTTTGAGGGCTAGGAGAAAGGAAGAAAAAATTTGTTTGATTTGCCACCTTGGATTGCAATCTGCTGGTTGAGAACACTAGCACTAGCGGGTGTAAACACCCCCAGTTGCTATTTTACATCCAAAAATAAAAAATTGTCCAACATCTGGGTATGGGTTCTTAAAAATTATTGTATTTTTTTTGGTTAAAAATTATTGTAACCTGTGAACAGTGGGTTCTTATATATAGAACCTACTGTTCACTTGGTTGTAAAAATAATATTATTATTTTAATAGAAAATGAGAACCTTCTCTCTTCTAATTTACTCTACACGGTACAGAGTCACAAGCTACACTCTCCTCTTCTCACTCATTCTCTTAATCTCAGTCACTCTTCTCCCTCTCTCTCCCAACTATAGAAGCTCCATTGCCCATGCTTAATCACTCTCTTTTTCGATGACTTTTCTTTCCTCTTCACTGTATTACTCTATCCCCAAACTGAAGAATCAAGGGTTGTTGGTTTAATTTTGGGTTTCTTTTGGAATTTTTGGGTTTCTCAGTGGAGCGTGCTTCCTCCTCGTTTCTGGGTTTGTAGTTTCTCAGTGGCTGGATTGGTGATGGAACAAGTTGGTGTTTTTTTTTTCCTCTTCACTGTATTGCTCTATCCCCAAACTGAAGATTGAAGGGTTGGTTTAATTTTGGGTTTCGTTTGGAATTTTTGGGTTTCTCAATGAAGCGCGCTTCCTCATCGTTTCTGGGTTTGTGGTTTCTGGGTAGTTGGATCGGTGATGGTTGTTGTTGGTGTTTGTCTGTTTGAATTAGTGGCTAGGTCGGTGAAGGTTGCTATTGGTGCTTGTTTGATGAAATGATGAATCGGTGGTTGTGTTTGTCTGTTTGAATCGGTGGCTATTTGTTTGTTTGATTCGGTGAAGAATCGGTGGGTTCTTTCTTTAACCGTTTGGGTCATCGGTGGGTGGTTTCTCAGCTATAGCTTGATTGGACTTTTGATACAGAGGCATGTTATTGTCTTCCTCCTCTGTTTTTATTTTTTTGTTATATGTCTAAAATGAATTTTGAGTAGCTCCATCTGTTGTTTTCTTCATCCTCTCTTTTCAATAGTTTTCTTTTCAATAGCTCTATAATTAGCTTTCTTTTCAATATCCTGTATATATCATCACCAAATTGTTGCCAAAGATTTTACATACGCCCCATGTAATTTGAATATCCTAATCTTGTTTCTACACCCCTTGTAAGTTGGAATCCCCTTGATGATCTATAGGGATACTAATCATGTAGTTAGGACAAATCATTGGATATGTAAAGAAAATTAAAAGTTTTTGTATAATATCAACTTTATGTTTGTCATATAGTATAGGGTCCAATTGAAGATGTAATCACAATGTTTATGTCAAATTTTTGGGTTCAATTTTGGGAATAGCTACTAATTTGTTTACATTACCTATTTTAAAAGGGATGGATTCACAATATAACATATCCCAATATGCTAATATCTTACAATCCGATTCCAATTTTGAGGCACAATTTTTGGAAAAATCTCAAAATCCCCCAATGTGTATTTAAGATTCTTCCCCAGAACTTGAAATTGTCACCCCCAAGACAGCAACACGGGGTGCCAACTTTAGTGTGGAGGAAGATGTCCTCCTTGTCTCGACATGGCTTAACACTAGCATGGATCCTGTGTGTGGTAATGAGCAAAAGCAGGAGACATTTACTGCTAAAGTTTGGCAATACTTTTGCCAGCACAATACCTATGGAACAAAGCATTCTTCCTCCTCCCTAAAAAGTTTATGGTCTAAGATTAATAGGGAGACAAGTAAATTTTGTGGGGTCATGGCTAAATATTGAAGCAAAGAATCAAAGTGGTGCAACTGAGAAAGACAAGGTATAAATTATATTGCAATGTCAAAATATTAACTTTTAGCAATAGTTTGAAAGTACTAATTATGTTTTTTTTTTTTTTTTGGTAATTTAGCTTGATCAAGCAAAGGTTTTGTATAAAGTTACATCACCAAACAATACATGTTTCCAATTTGAACATTGTTAGCTTTTATTGAAGAACCAATGAAAGTGGAGTATGCCTAAGGAAAGATCAAAAGGGTAACCTCAAACTTCAAGTTCAATAGGTGAAGTTGGGGGGGGGGGGGGGGGGCGCGGGCTAATAACACAACAGAGTTTGAGAGACCGATTGGTAGAAATGCCGAAAAGGCTAATCGAAATAGAAAGGATGGTGATAAAGATTTTGGGGAATATTTGGCAAAGAAATTGCACTACACTGAAGAAGCACATGAACAAGAAAAAGAGGCTTTTCGAATCAAAGCGGAAAGGGTTTGAGTAGATGAACAAAGAATTGGTTTTGAAAAGGAAAGGGTTCAAGTAGATGAAGAAAGAATTGGTTTTGAAAAGGAAAGGCTTCAGATTCAAATGTTTAAAGAGGATGAAAGAATTGGGATTGAAAATGAAGGGTTTCGTATTGAAATGGAAAAGGAGGACAAAAAAATAATGATGATGGATACAAGTGGCATGACCGAAATTCAAAGAACTTTTCTTGAAAAACGCCAAAAGGAAATCATTGCAAGACTAACTAGTGGTAAATAGTTGGGTTTGACATGTAGATGATGTCTTGTGCTTGTTTTTTGTACTAGCTTATTTAGGCCTAGGTTTGGCACATATTGATGAAGTCTTTGTTCCAACCTAATTTTTTGTACTAGCTTATTTTAGGCCTAGGTTTTGACACCTGTAAATGATGTCTTATTCCAACTTAATTTTTGGTACTAGCACTTTTTTTTTTTTTTTTTTTTTTTTTTCTTTTTTTGTATTTTGTTATGTACCAAAAAAGGTCTGGACTCTTATGTGATTTCTTGGTATTTTCTATTATGCCACTTATGTAATCACAACATTTTTGTGTTATATGAAATGTTTATGTATTTTCTATGATTGATGTCATATCTTCTATACTTAAGTCTATATTCAATCTTATACTTATGTCTTGTGCCGACCTTGTTTTGGTAAATGCTTTTGGGAGTTTTGTTGTTATATTATATTTCATAAACTAAGTAATTTCAGTGCCCCCAAACGAATTTTATAGAACTTGTTTTGCTTATCTTCCTTTCATTTATATTGATAATTTTTTAACAATGTTGTCTTGAAGGTTGTGTCCATAGGTCACTCTTTTTTTAGAAAATTACTTTTTGATGACTCAAATAAGGATGAGATAATGAATAAACGTTGTGGGGACGAAGGCCCAAATATATATTGGGCCTTGGGCCTTGTCCAAGGAGGCACAATGGTCCGAGAATAGATCAATAGTGAGGAAGGAGTAAGACTTTGAACTTCACAAGCAAGCTATGACTGTAAAGGCTGGGAAATGTAGGCCAAGGAGGAGTATCTTCTCAACTAAATGAAGAAGGGGTTAGAAGGTGAGTTCTATTATCCGGAGTAACGTTTCAAGAAGTTCTGTTGATAAGGATATGCACTATGAACGTACAGGACGAAATGGGAACTAAGAAATATCTAAGAAAAAGCTACTACCACCGCATTGAATGCTCTGCAGCTAACTTTCTAGCTGCATTTATGTGGAGAAGACTCCTAAACAGTGTTGCCTTGGTTGCTCCAACTCATAGAAGGCTTGTGAGAGTGTTCGATGGGACAAGCACTCAAGTAATGGCTTGGACGACCGACAAGTAAAGGGCCATGATCATTCAAAGGGAGATATATAATGTAAGAGACCCCTGATGAAAAAGAGGTCGAAAAATTAAGAGAAAAACACTATAGCAATAAAAAACTGAGCTTGTAATCAAACTAGAGAGAAATATATAAGAACTGGTCTCCTCTGACTGTGTCAAGGATGATTTTATTTAGAATAAATAGGTCTATCTTCATTTTCTTGTCAACTGAATCCACTTTGCTTTTTGTCTGATTCATTAAAACCCAGTTTTCCAACCAATTCTTTACAAATTCATTGTATTGGGTTTGTTGGGCCTGAATTCATTTATCCTTTGGGCTAGGGACCCAAATTGCATCCTTACAATTGGCGTTGTCTGTGGGGAATTCTTGCGTTTTAATGAATTTGACATTCAACTATGGTAGTTTCAGGTCCAAACCAGACAGAATCTATGGGATCCCAACGTGAAAATCATTTTGTCAACCTTGAGTGAAGAATGGACTAGGAGGTTAATGTATATACCACCCATACTAGCAGGAGCCAGTCCCGAAATGGGAGCCACCTCTTTCATGAGAAGGATACTAGAGCCCTACAACTGGAGATTGATCATTTGAAGAGAAAGCTGTGCCATGAACGGTGAAAGCGAACTCCCTCCAATTCTGACTGCTTTTCTAACAATGAAGAGGATGGTAGTTATAGACGTAGATTAAGAACTCCTCCTAATGAGTCTTTCTCGTATGATGAGGAATATCACCATGAGTGCAGAAACAGGAATTCATCTTCCAAAAGCTTGGGAAATGATGCGATGAGCGGAGCATTCAACCGAATTTCCAAATCACCCTTCATGCACAGAATTGAGGGAAGGAGACTTCCTTGGTGGTTCACCCAGCCCACGTTCACCGTGTATAATGGTCGAACAGACCCTGTGGAACACGTAAGCCACTTCAACCAGAGAATGGTTGTGCACAACAAGAACAAGGCTCTGATGTGCAAAGTATTCCCATCCAGTTTGGGGCCTGTGGCATTGAGGTGGTTTGATAGCTTGGGAGCAAGTTCTATTGATTCCTTTAAGGAACACTCTCAGGCCTTTGGGTCCCGCTTCATTACATACAGCAGGGTTCCTCGACCCTTATATTCCCTACTATCTATGGCCATACAAGAAGGGGAGACCCTGAAAACATACTCAGATAGATACTGGGAGATGTTCAACGAGATAGATGATGACTTTAACGATGTGGCCATCAAGACTTTCAAGGTTGGCTTATCTGCCGAGCATGGTTTGAAGAAGTCTTTGACTGGGAAACCTACTACCAGTGTACGTCAGCTCATGGACCGAATTGATAAGTACAAGAGGGTTGAGGAAGACCAACAACAAGGGAAGGAGAAGACTAAGGTTGTCCCTCAGGAGAGGAGGGACTTCAGGTTAGACCGATACAACAATAATAGACCCCGAAGAGATTTTGCTGGGTAGCTTGGGCTTACGGCTCCTCAGATGGTTAACACGGTGTTCCAAGAACCAGTACATCAAATCTTGGAGAAGATCAAGAATGAGTCATACTTCAAATGGTCAAACAAGATGGGAGGAGACCCCATGAGGCACAACCAAAGCCTTCATTGTCAGTACCACTAGGAACGAGGACATACCACTAAGAATTGTAGAACTTTGTGGAATCATCTAGAGCAGCTGGTCAAAGATGGAAGGTTAAAAAAGTTTTTATATCGGTTCAATAGGCAAGGAGACCAAGTAGGGTCAGGGGCTCAGGGGAATGCTTCTTCAAGGCCCCCTTTGGGCACCATCAATGTCATCTTCACGGCCTCGGGGAGAACTGGCTCTCACCCCTCCAGGGTGATGTCTATAGCCCGACTACCTACCGAGGACTCGAAACCTAAGCTGAAGAGGATTAGAGTGGAGAACCGGCTAGCTATGAGTTTCTCTAAGGAGGACAAGGCAGGAACCATACAGCCGCATGATGATACCCTGATGGTCACCCTCAAGATAGGGGGGTATGATGTTAAGAGGGTGATGGTATATCAAGGCAGTGGAGCAAAGATTATGTACCTCGATTTGTACAGCAGGCTGGGCTTGAAACATGCGGACTTGACAGCTTATGATTCACCTCTGGTAAGTTTTGACGGGAAAGTTGTCATCTCTAAGGGCCAGATTCATCTGCCCGTACAAGCTAGATCAGAGGTGATGGAAGTGAATTTCATTGTAGTGGATGCTTATTCTCCCTACACGGCCATGTGGGAAGACCTTGATTTCATGCCCTAGGGGTCGTTTCCTCCACTCTACATTTAAAGGTAAAAAATTCGTCTGGAAATCGGATTGAGGAGCTGGTTAAGAGCCAGTCCGTGGCGAGGCAGTGCTTGATCGCTGCAATAACGCGTTAGCCAGGACTGGAGTCTTCAGCCTCCGCTGAGAGGAGCTTAGAGCAATCAATGACTCCGATGTTACCCACGGAGGAGACAGCCGATGGGGCGAAATGTGAGGACTTGGAGAAAATTGTTGTAGGTGATGATCTGGAGAATTTTTTCAGGTCGGACCTCAGCTACCTCCTCAAGAGAAGGAAGAGTTGATAGAATTTCTCAGGGGAAACATTGACGTATTTGCATGGAGTGCTTACGAAGCTCTTGGGGTGGATACCAACTTCATTTGTCATCATTTGAATGTCAATCCATCTGTGACCCCCAAAAAGCAACCACATCGGTGCTCATCTAAAGACCATTTTGATACTGTCAAGGATGAGGTGATGAAGATTAAGTGGGCAAGGGCTATTAAGGAGGTGTTTTACCTTAAGTGGTTGGCCAATACGGTAGTGGTGAAAATGAATAATGGGAATTGGTGAGTGTGTGTGGACTTCACCGATTTAAATAAGGCCTGCCCAAAAGATCATTTTCTTATGCCTTGGATAGACCAGCTGGTAGATGCAACTGTAGGCCATTCTCGAATGAGCTTTTTGGACGCATTTCAAGGATACCATCAAATATCACTGGCTTTGGGTGATCAAGAGAAGACAGCTTTTGTCACCCCTACTGGAAATTACCACTACAAGGTGATGCCTTTTGATTTGAAGAATGCAGAGTTTACCTGTTTAAGAATGATGACTAGGATGTTTGAGTTACGATTGGCCAAGAATATTGAAGTCTATATAGATGATATGGTGATAAAGAGTAAGGCGGTGTCTGAGCATGTGGGAGACCTTGGGGATATTTTTGAAATATTGAGGAAACACAAGCTGCACCTTAATGCTTCCAAGTGCTCTTTCGGTGTGGGATCAAGCAAGTTTCTAGGCTATATGGTCACTCATCATGAAATTGAGGTTAATCCTGATCAGGTTAATGCAATTAACAGTCTACAACCACCTCGGAATCCCAAAGAGGTCCAGAAGCTAACAAGGATGACTGCTACCCTGAACCGGTTTATCTCTCGGTCAACGGATAGATACAAACCTTTCTTCCAGTTGTTGAATAAGTGGAAGGGATTTAAGTGAATCAAGGAGTGTGCCTCGGCCTTTCAGCAGCTTAAGGAGTACCTTTCTTGACCACCTGTCATATCCAGGCTTGAGGTGGACGAGGTCTTGTTTGCCTACACTGCTGTGGCTTCTCATGCCATAAACTTGGTGCTGTCCGAGTTAATGATGGTGTGCAGAGGCCAGTTTATTATGTGAGCAGGTCATTACATAAGGCAGAAGTTCATTATCTACCATTAGAGAAGGCTATTTTGTCAGTGGTACATGCTACACGTAAATTCTCCCACTACTTCCAATCCTACACCGTTGTTGTTTTAACCCAACTTCCACTTCGATCACTACTTCGGAGTGCTGACTTCACAAGGAGGATTGACAAATGGGGTACAATCCTAGGGGCTTTTGACATTAAGTACATGCCTTGCACCTCTGTTAAAAGTCAGGTCCTTGCAGATTTGGTAGTCGAGTTTGCTGAATCCCCAGCAGAAGAAGAGGTGGAGAAGTAGGGCATGGATGGAAAATTAGTTGGCATGGTCTCCTCACGGGAGCCTTTATCCTAGAGGGTATATGTTGATGGCGCAGCAAATCAAGAGGTTTCGGACTAGGGCTGGTTCTAGAATCTCCTAAGAAGGTCACTACTGAGAAATCCTTAAGACTAGGTTTCTCAGCCATAAATAAAGAGGCTGAGTATAAGGCTCTATTGGCAGGGATGGCCATGGTTCAAAAAATGGGTAGAAAGGTAGTGGAGATATTCTCAGATTCAAGATTGGTCGTAGGCCAGGTGAGAGGGGAGTTAGAGGCTAGGGATGTGAGAATGCAAGAATATTTGAATCAAGTTAGGCACTTGTAATTAGGGTTTAAGTCTTTCAGTTTGCTGCATATCCCTAGGAATGGAAACACACATGCTGACTTTCTAGCCACTCTTGCAACCTCTTCGGCACAGGGTTTACCTTGGGTTTACCTTGGGTCATCCTTGTTGAAGACTTATGCAAGCCTATTGAGGTGAAGAGGGAAATGGTCCATATCCATCAAATCAGGGTGGGGTCTAATTGGATGGACCCTATAATGTTATTCCTTAAGGAAGATATCTTGCTAGAGGAGAAGTCAGAAGCTAACAAGGTGTGAAGAAAGGCTCCTTGGTTTTGGCTGTCCAAGGACCAAAAATTGTACAAACACTTCTTCTCTAGGCCGTACTTGCTGTGCATACACCCTAAGGCATCAAAGCTACTTCTGAAGGAGTTACATGAAGGGATTTGTAGAAGTCATACAGGAGGCAGATCCTTATCTCACAGAGCCTTTACCCAGGGATATTAGTGGCCGAACATGCAGAAGGAAGCACAAGAATATGTGAAGAAGTGTGACCAGTGCTAAAGATTTACCCCAAATATTCATCAGCCAAGAGGGATCCTTAATTCTCTGTCCAGCCCTTGGCCCTTTGCTCAATGGGGCTTGGATATTATTAGACCTTTCCCTAAGGCAGCAAGGAATAAGAGATATTTACTAGTCGGCACAGATTACTTCATCAAGTGGGTTGAAGCTGAACCATTGGCAAATATCAGAGATGTGGATGCTAAGAGATTTGTTAGGAAAAACATTGTCACTCGATTTAGGATCCCTTATACACTTATCTTGGACAATGGTCTTCAGTTTAATAGCAAAATCTTCAAGAGGTATTATTATGACCTAGAAATTACGAATAGATACTCCATCCTGGATTACCCATAGAGGAATGGATAGCCTGAGGCTATTAATAAGGTCATAGTGGGTGGACTTAAGAAGAGGTTAGATGATGCGAAGGGAAAATGAGTGGAAGAGCTACCACACGTCCTTTGGACATATTGGACCACACCTCGCAGATCAACAGGAGAGGTACCATTTTCAATGACTTATAGAGCCGAGGCTATTATTCCTCTAGAGACTGGATTCCTAACATTGAAAATGAGTTCTTTCACTCTGAGCAATAATGATGGGCTGTTAGAAAAGAACTTAGACTTAATTGAAGAGCAAAAAAAAAAAATGTCATCGTCCAACTAACGTATTATCAGCATAAGCTCAAGTAAGGGTATGATGCCAACATGAAGCTAAGGCCACTGGCACCTGGAGACTTGATATTAAGAAAGGTTTTAGGTACTGCCAAGAACCTAGCTTGGGGAAAGTTAGGGCCTAACTGGAAAGGGCCATATCGCATAACTTTAGTGGCTGGAATAAGTGCATATTATCTTGAAGATTTAGAGAAAAACGTTGTTCCACACCCCTGGAATGTAAGCAACCTAAGAAGGTATTATTATTAATGAAAGATTTCTTTACCATATTTCGGTTTATCACGTTATGCGTCACACGTTCTACTACTTGTTCGAATATCAAACAGAACTTTGGTCATGCCTGGCTCCTTGGACCATATACCTTGGTAAATTGATATATTAAGTTACTTTTCTAAATATTAAATAGAACCATAGTCATGCCTGGCTCCATAGACCACATGCTTTGCGTAAATTAATACTTAATGACATCTTTTTTAAGTACTAAGCAGAACCTTAGTTATGCCTAATCCCTCAGACCACATATTTTGGGTAAATTAATACTTAATGACATCTTTCTAAGTATTAAACAGAACCATAGTCATGCCTGGCTCCCCGGACCACATGCTTTGAGTAAATTAATACTTAATGACATCTTTCTAAGTATTAAACAGAACCATAATCATGTCTGGCTCCCCTGACCATATGCTTTGGGTAAGTTAATACTTAATGACATCTTTTTTTAAGTATTAAACAGAACTTTAGTTATGTCTGGTCCCTCAAACCACATATTTTGGGTAAATTAATACTTAATGACATCTTTCTAAGTATTAAACAAAACTATAGTCATGTCTGACTCCTCGAACCACATGCTTTGGGTAAATTAATACTTAATGACATCTTTCTAAGTGTTAAACAGAATCTTAGTTATGTCTGGTTCCTCGAACCACATACTTTAGGTAAATTAATACTTAATGACATCTTTCTAAGTATTAAACAGAACCATAGTTATGTCTGACTCCCCGGACCACATGCTTTGAGTAAATTAATACTTAATGACATCTTTCTAAGTATTAAACAGAACCATAGTTATGTCTGACTCCCCGGACCACATGCTTTGAGTAAATTAATACTTAATGACATCTTTCTAAGTATTAAACAGAACTATAGTCATGCCTAGCTCCCCCGGACCATATGCTTTGAGTAAATTAATATTTAATGATATCTTTCTAAGTATTAAATAGAACTATAGTTATGCCTGGCTCCTCGGACCACATACTTTGGGTAGATTAATACTTAATGACATCTTTCTAAGTGTTAAACATAATCTTAGTTATGCCTAGTCCATCGGACCACATATTTTGGGTAAATTAACACCCTTTATTTATTTTTCTACGTGTTAAAACAGATCCCAGGTTATACCTAGCTCTTCGGATCACTTGCCTCGGGTCAGTTAATGTTCTCGGTTATTTGCCTAAGTACTGGGTAGAACAAGGGCTATGTCTGGCTCCTCAAATCACACCCCTCAGACCAGTCAATACCTGTTTATTTTTACTAAGTGTTTTGTTCATCCCCATAAAGATTTAGCCTTCTCTGTTGGTTGCATGGTTTTCAGTACAAGCACATGGTCATTTTCCTTATTATTTATATGCGGTTAATTTGTCTAAGTTAGCAGCAATGCACTACTGTTGGTTTATAATTCACTGCTATTAACAATATTATCAGTTTTTTAAGTCCCATTAGAGGGAAAAATAACAACTACATCAATCATAAAATAAATATTACAGAGAAATGAGAGATTCATAAAGTAAAAAGTGCAGCCCTTTTATTAAGTAAAGGAAAGATACATTATACACAATGGCAAACTGCCACTACAGAAGAAGAAGACCAAGATGTTCTACTATTAAGGCTGAAAAATAGGAGGCTAATCTATCCTTGTTCTTGTTAATTTGCTTGATCAATCTTGGATTGTTTTTACATTTGTGCACACATGATATATGTTGCCAAGTGAAACCTAAACTTTGTCACACCAAAAATCTGATGCTATTTGCACTAGCTAGGCCTTGGCTGGAGGAGGAAGGTCTTCTTTCTTGCTCGGCTAAGAGGCAGGAGCATCTGTGGCCTTAGGATCAATCTCTTTGGATTTGGCCTCGGCCTCTTTCACCTTTATTGCAGCATCCTTGGCCTTGGCAGCATTCTTGGCCTCTGAGGACGGCTTGGTCTCCTTAACCTTGCCCTTATCCTTGGCCACCTCAGCCCCTTAAGCTTGATCACCAGCTTGGCTGGGTCCTTTGGAAGCCTTCGGGGGGCGGGGGGGCCGGGGGGGGGGGGGTGGGAGAAAGGCTTGAGTAATCAGGTGCTATCCAGAGGATTTTGGGGTAAGTGCAGAGGGAGATGGGAGGGTAGCTGGGGTTTCGCAGATGTCAGGATGATAGTACACACTCCAGCCTGCCTCCACTCCGAGGCAACAAGGACCCTTGCAAGGTTGAGGGCCTCCATCCACATTTCCTTGCAGTAGTCCCTGCATACTTCAGCTAGCTCCTCAGCCAGCTAAATCTTGGTTTCTTCTACCTCGAGGTTGTAAGACGCTTGCCTCAAGGCCTCCGTAGCTTCCTCGGTAGTCTGAGCGGCGGCTTTGGCATTCTCTAGCTCAACTTTAAGGTCTAGGACCAGCTACTTCTATGTGGCCAACTCTATCTCAGTGAGGTAGAGCTTTTGGCACTGATCTTCAACCTGGTCCTGGGCATTCTTCAGCCCAGCCTCAACGCTCATCCTCGCCCTTTCCTCAACAGTCAACTAAGCGGCCAACTCTTGGTTTTTATGCTTCATGGCTCCTAAGGAGTTGTTGACCTTGGCGCGGAGGTTAGCCTCAACCCTAGTCTCGTTCTGGGCGTCCTTGATCCATTTCGCAGCTACAAAAACTTCCTGGGCAACTTGCACAAAAATGACAAAGGAATCCCATGTAAAAAAAAAGGGGGAAAAAGAAGAGAGAATGGAAAGGGCATTGTAGCATTTAATTCAAATATATGATGGTTAACTTACCATGGCAAGATCCCTTTTCAGGGACATAAAGAGGTCTGGCTGCCTCATGCGCCTTAAAGCCTCCATGTCTTTGAGTAGGAGGAGGGGTTGCTCTAGGGCTTCAGCAATATAGGCGGAGTGCCCTCTCTAGAACTTCCTGATGAAGGAGTTCTATGGGATGGGAGTGTCATTTAGCTCCAGTCGAGGAGCCCATATGCGTTGTTGTTGGCGCACCTCTTCCTCCTTACTATCCATGAAAGAGGCCCATTTGTCCTTAGTCGTTTTCTGTTGCTTAGCCTCCTTCTGATGGGCCACCTCACCCTTTTCCAATACCTGCTCCTTCCTCTTCTTCTTCAGGTTGGGGTTGGGGAGCAGGCCAACTGTGGTTGTAGGAGGAAGAGGGGGAAGCGGTGACTTAAGGGCCTTCTTTGGTGACGACCCCTTATTCCGCCCAGCCATAAGGTCCTTCAAGCCCTTCCTCAAATTCAAAGCCATTGAGTCTTCCTCCTCGGAACTGCTATCTACCTCAGCGATTATCAATTGTGGGGAGCGAGTTGTTGAGGATCTATCAAATTCACCCTCAGAATCTAGGATCTCCACGAGATTTGCCCACACCTCTTCTTCTTCCTTAAGTTGGAATTGATCTATCTCCTCCTCGAGTGATAAGCGTGAGGAAGTAGTCTATTCCCTTGGAATTGCTGCTTCAGGGAGGTCACGTTGAGATGGCAGCTCAACTGGCACAATGTCCTCGCGGGCCAGGAACCCAAGAATAGAGACGTCTATTAGGAAAAACCGGGGGTCACCTGCCCTGATCACATGGCCCACTTCCTGGAAGTTGTCCAAGAATGGTTCAAAGTCTAAGATGAGGTGGATCACTCTCAGCTGCCTATCCTCACTCACAAATACCTCAGATATGAGGACTTTGTTGAGGTTTGCAACGTTGACCAAGCTGAGGCGCAGTGCTACGTGCCTTTTCTCTGCAAGAACAGCCGTGGAACAAATCATGATTAGATCAACAAAACCCATCATCAAAGGAAAATGAAATATTAAAGGGAAGGATGGCAAAGCTAAAAGAACTAAATCCCATGCTAAGGGACCTAACCCTAGGGTATTCCTCTTGGCTCTCCCTCCCGAGTTGGGCAGTGAAGACCGTTGTGTCATTCCCTAGAGGCGATTATGTAGTCATCCTTCATGCCCTTGTTGGACTTGGGAAGACACGACATGAGCCTAACTATGTTGGACCTCGACTTGAGGTAATACCCCAAAGTCAGGAAGTGAGTAGCACTCGTACATATGGACGACATCGTGCCAGGATAGTCCCAAATCCATCTACTCATTGAGAGCATCAACGCTACCCAGGACTCTAAATAGGTTATGAGCGCACTGGTGGGGACACAACCTATGGTTGATTAGGTAGTCTCATTTCACTCTACCCATGGGAAACGTCATTTCTCATTCTATGAAAGCAATCATAGGAATGAAAACCTCCCATTTTATTCTATCTATGACTATCCGGTCTAGGGCACAATACCGCAGGGCTACTCCCTGCAGAATGTGGTATTTAGCCCTGAAACCTTCCATACCGACGGGAAAGTCTACAAGGTGTTTAAATCTACCCATCTAAGCGAGCTAAAGGGATGTGAAAGAAGTTTTCAAAGAGAGGAAACAAAGAATAGAAGGCCGAGAAGAAAAGAACTTAAAGAAGTAGAAACTTACGAGAATAAACACGTCTGTTGATCCTTGAACCTTTTAAAGATTTAAACATTTTTTAGGAAGAGGACTTGGAAGATTCAGAGACTTGGAAAGTTTTGAAGGTTTGAGAGTTAAGAACTTCTGGAGAGCTTGGAAATTTGTAAAATTAGGAGAAATAACTCCCCTCAGGCGCCTTATATAGGAGGCAAAATTGAGTGGGAGTTATCCCGCTCAAAATTCAAGGAGAAATGCCAGTCGTAGGCTCCACATCTCACCGTTGGACACGGGGAACATAGCGTCGCTTAGAGCATTTAATGAGACATCGCGGGCTCTGAAGCATCAGGAACAATTATGGGACAGGCGAAACAACATTCTCAAGTGTGAAAATCAAAGGAACATGTGGGATTTATTTTTCAAACATTAAAACCCCACTTTTCTCCTCGAATAGGAAAGGAAAACCGGAGTTTTGAGGGGCGATTATGGGGACACGGGCCCAAATATATATTGGGCCTTGGGTCTTGTCTGAGGAGACACAGTAGTTTGAGAATAGATCAATAATGAGGAAGGAGTAAGACTTTGAACTTCACGAGCAAGCTATGATTGTAAAGGCTGGGAGAGGTAGGTCAAGGAGGAGTATCTCCTCAGCTAAACGAAGAAGGGGTCAGAAGGTGAGTTCTATTATCTGGAGTAACATTTCAAGAAGTTCTGTTGATAAGGATATGCACTGTGAACATACATGACGAAATGGGAGCTGAGAAATATCTAAAAAAAAACTGCTACCACCGCATTGAATGCTCTGTAACTAACTCTCTGACTGCATTTATGTGGAGAAAACTCTTGAACAGTACTACCTTGGTCGCCCCAACTCACAGAGGGCCTGTGAAGGTATCCGATGGGACAAGCACTCAAGTAATGACTTGGACGACCAATAAGTGGAGGGCCAAGATCATTCAAAGGGATATATATATATAATGTAAGAGACCCTTGGTGAAAAAGAGGTCGAGAAATTAAGAGAAAAATACTGTAGCAATCAAGAACTGGGCTTGTAATCAAACTGCAAAGAAATATATAAGAACTGATCTCCTCGGACTGTGCCGAGGATGATTTTATTTAGAATAAACCGGTCTATCTTCATTTTATTGTCATCTGGATCCACTTTACTTGTTGTCTTCTTGTCATCTGAATCCACTTTACTTGTTGTCTGATTCATTAAAGCCCAATTCTCTGACTCACTCTCTACAAATTTATTGTATTGGACTTGTTGGGCCTGAGTTCATTTATCATTTGGGCTAGGGACCCAAATTGCGTCCTTACAAATGTCTTAAGAGTTCAACATCACAACGTAAACATCGTCGATATATTAGATGTAATCATTTGGCATGTAATGAAAGACTTTATCTTGATTACTTTGTTGAATCTCCAATATATCCTCCTAATTTATTTCGGAGGAGATTTAGGATGAGTCGTTCTCTTTTTCTCCGTATTCAATCTAAGGTAGAAGCTCATAAAACTTACTTTATCCAAAAAAGAGATAATGCCCAGAGGCTTGGTTTATCTTCACTTCAAAAGATGACCACTGCAATTAGAATGTTTGCATATGGGGTAATGGCTAATTTTATGGATGAATATGTGCAGATTGGAGAAACCACTGCAATGGAGAGTTTGAAAAAATTTGTTGCAGTAGTGGTTGATATTTTCCCTGAGGAATACTTGAGGTCCCTAAACAGTGAAGACATTGCTAGATTGTTGGCTCATGGTGAAAGCTGTGGATTTCAGGGATGCTAGAAAGCATTAATTGCATGCATTGGAAATGGAAAAATTTTCCAACTGCATATAAAGGTCAATTTAGTGGTCATATTTAGGACTGTGCAAAACCGGACTGTGGTCGACCCAACCGACCGGCACCGATGATACCGCACCGCCGCTGGAGCCGATCGATGGAGTCGACATTGGCAAATGGAGGGTAACTCTAGTTCCGACACCGGTGCAGTACGAAGCTCGGAATGAAAATCCAAAACCGACAATATCACCGAACCGATCGATATATTAAGTTTTGGATAGTTTTCTTTTTTATTTTTTTAAAACAAAACAGCGTCATTTCACTTAGTTTTATAAAAAAAAATTTAAAAAAAAAAAAAAAAAAAAAAAAAAAAAAAAAAAAAAACCATGAAAACGGTGTCGTTTGTGCACAGCCCTAACCCTAACTCCCTAGGTATAAATACTTACTTTTCTCTTAGGCCTCTTAGCTCTGGGCTGGCTCTCTCCTCTCGTTGCCACTCTCCCAAGTCTCACTACCTCACCAGTCACTGGCTTACTGCCACGCTGCTGCCAGCCACTCACCGCCGGTAACTCCATCTCTCACCTCTCACCTAAAAGTTCTTAAGACTCTCTCTCTCTGCCTCAAGTTCCAACCCATTAAGTTTTTTTAAAAATTACATAGAAAATTAGTCAGTGGGGTCGTTGGGAGTGCAGTGTGGTTATGTTATGGTGGACCCTGATTTTAGCTAGGAATAGGTGTAAAATTCTACAATAGAATAGTGGGCTAGTCGGCTACAATAGAAAAGGCATAGAGCCATAGACTTGTCTTGGGTGCTTCATTTGCAATCTCTGAGTCAACTGTCCAAGTCCACATCTTTTCTTTTTTACAGTGTTACATCAACTCTAAGTGCTAAGGTTCTTTTCTTTTTTCTTTTCTTTTGTTGGCATTTTTCAGCATTTTGAAAAATCTAAAGTGGACAGTTTGATTGATGTGTGAATAGATTTGTGTGAATATTTTGTCAAGTGAACATTTGGCTTGAAATCTTGAACGTGTTGTGTATTGGGCTTGAAAGCTTAATTTAGTTTTTTACTGTTTCAAACCAAACAAACCGATTAAATCGACCGAAAAAAACCGCACCGCTATAGGTGGGAAAACCGACCCTATGCGGTATGTATCGGCTTTAATTATGAGAAAACCGATCCTAATCGGTTCGGTGATAAATTTGGAAAAAAATTGGGCAGATCGAACCACGCACACCCCTAGTCATATTCGTGAGCCAACCATTATTTTGGAAGCTGTGGCATCATATGATCTTGGTATATGACATGCATTTTTTGGGTTACCTGGGTCAAATAATGACATTAATGTGTTAGAAAGGTCTAATATATTTTCTGAGCTAGCAAAAGGATGTGCTCCAGCAATTAATTACTCAATCAATGACAATGACTACACAATGGGATACTATCTTGTTGATGGCATTTATCCAAAGTGGTCAACATTTGTGAAAATAATTTCAGCTCCACAAGGAGAAAAAAGAAAATTATTTGCAAAAGCCCAAGAGCGTATAGGAAGGATGTAGAATGTGCATTTGGAGTGCTTCAAGCAAGATTTGCAATTATACGTGGACCTGCAAGATTTTTCTTCCCTGAAACACTCCAAGACATAAAGAAAGCATGCATAATTCTTCGTAACATGATCATTGAAGATGAGTGAGATGAATATGAAGTAGTTGACTTTGATTATGAACAACTCAATGAAACTCCTCAAATACAAGTGTCATGTGAGCAGACAAATGAATTTACTGCATTCATCCAAAATTATCAACGCATTCAAGACCAAGAAATTCATTTTCAACTCCAATCTGACATCATTGACCATTTATGGCGAAGACAAGGCGATTTGTAGGAACTTGAATGTATGACATTATGTATGTGACTTTTTATTGTAATTTGATATAATATGTATGTGAGTATTCTATAGACTACTTTAGTAGTAATGTTCAACTGAAACTACTTCTTGGCAGGTTGATTTTTATATTGATATGTATTCGGCTTTTGATATAAGTTTTGAAAGGTTCATTGAATAGTTTACGATTTGCTTGCATTTTGCATAAATGGAATTTGACAGGTTCATAGTTTGTGTTTTGTATAAGGGGAATTTGACAGGTTCATTATATAATGTGTTTTGTGTAAATGAATTTTGACAGGTACATTATGTGGTGTGTAAATGGAATTTGACAGGTTCATTATATAATGTATGTTTTATGTAAATGGATTTTGACAGGTTCTTTATACAATGTGTTTTGCGTAAATAAATTTTGATAGGCAAGTACATTATATAGGGTGTAAATGGAATTTGATAGGTTTATTATATAGTGTATGTTTTATGTAAATGGATTTTGACAGGTTCATTATATAGTGTGTTTTATGTAAATGAATTTTGATAGGCAGGTACATTATATAGGGTGTAAATGGAATTTGACAGGCTTATTATATAATGTATGTTTTATGCAAATGGATTTTGACAAGTTCAATATATAGTGTGTTTTACGTAAATGAATTTAAACACATTTTTTTTTCCAAACAAATAATTCTGATAGAAATCTGGATTTCCATAAATATGATTGTTTGATAAAAAAAAAATATTCCACTAAGAAAAGTCAAGTCGAGTTTTAAGAAATATGATCGTTAGAAACAAATAATAAAGAAATAATAAAAAGAATATTTAAATGAGATGGTATAAATAAAGAATGAATAAAAATGAATATTTAAATGAGATAGTATAAATATAGAAACTAAGATGTTAGATATATTGTAAAATGAGTTGGTATAATAGATAAAATAACTTTTGAGGTTGTAAAATTGAAATTTTTTTGACCACTCGGCTGTTAGTGCTCTGACAAGCCCACGTTGGATTCCAAAGCAGGTCCACAACTGAGAACGAGGCCAGGCAGGCTGGTATCTGTTCTTCTTGGGTTTGACCCTGTGTGGACGCATGGGATTCCACAAGTTTTTTGGCTAGCCAGTAGCCCATATCCATTGAAAAGTAAATTCATTCAAGAATATGTACAATTTTTTTAATTAAGGGTCAATTTGGAAATATAGTTTATTTAGATAAAATTGAAAATTTTTCATTGAAAGTGTAAAAAAAAATAAAAGTTAAAAGTTAACTGAATAGTATAAAATGACCTATAAATAGTATAAAAAAGTAAAATAAAACTCATAAATAGTAAAAAAAAAAAAACTAAAAACTCAAATAAGCTAAAACTTTAATCTCATCTAGCTTTAAGTAGCTTTTCTAGAATTCTATGCACACTGAACACATCTGTGCAAATCTAATAGGGGTATCTTAAGTGACTATAAAGAAATCAACAGCTAACCAATCATAACCTTAGTGCTGCATTATAGTGGCACAAACACCTAATCTCTAGCACTATTTTTTAACAGGATTTGTCAAACAATAACTAAATTGGCATTTTCCAAGCTTCGCATTCGCTAATCATAGAGATATACATATTGTAGTAATAGGACAAAGAATTATAATCAAACTTTTGGACAGTTTATGTAGTAGAATAACTTATTTTATACCATATGTTCTGTCTTCGTTTTTTCTTTATTGTCCCACTTCCTTGCTTATAATGTAGCTGTGCAAAAGTCATCTCTGCGTGTACTCAATTTTCATCCCACATTGATTGTTTTTTAATGGTTGCAAGTTGCTAACTTTCCTTGAAAATTAAGCATTTTAAGCATTATTTATTTTGTCCAGTGGTCAATTTTTTTTTGTACTGTTAAATTGGGCCCGTTTGGCAATGAAACAGAAGGCTGAGGAGATGTATACTATTTTAATAAGTGTCATAAACATGATATATAAAGATAAATTATCCAGTCACATTGGGCTGGGCCCCATCATTAAGTGAAGCTGTGATGGTGGGGCCCAAAATTATGTAGAATCGTACCATATATCTTTCTTGTTCTTCTTTTTGGCATAGGCCAGTCAGTGTACCCACGCTACTGTACGTGTAATTGTTTTATTACTTAGATGGTCCTTACACAATTTTCCTTTCAAACATTTTCCTCAGCCTTCTCGTTTGAGATTATGTTTGTAAACTACTTTTACAAAGTTTATGATATTTCAAACATAATTTGGGGTGTGTACGGGTTAGGTTGAGAAGTTTCTTTAATTCAACTCATTATAGTCGAGTTAATATATATATATATATATATAACTCTACCCAACTCACCTAGATCGAGTTGAACTTATGAGTTGGATAGTTTTTTTTATTATTATTTTAATTTTCGATTAAGCATTAGAATAATATCAATATAAATAAAAGCAAATTTATAATCTAATAAGGCCAAGCATAGCACTAAACTAACACAAACTATTCGATTAGTGCTTCAAAGTTGTCATATAGTGCTTTCCTAACTTAGTTGATAAACAAAAGAATATATAATTTTTTTTAAAATAACAATCCAATCCAACATACCAATCCTAAAAACCAACCCAACTCAAGATTAGATCAAATCAATTTTAGTGAATTGGCGAGTTGGTTATACACCTTTAATCCTAAACTACTTACATGAATCACCCCATGAACTACTTTTACTAACTAAAAGGCCATTTTTTATGATTTAAATTTGGTGACCAAAACTATTTTTTTTGAGACATAGGTTAAGGAATACTAAATAAATTTCAATCACTTATATACATAATAATGGACTTCTAGCTTAAAATTGTTTTCTTACAAGTAGGATGACGATGGGGACAAAAATGATAGTAAATTTAAAAATATAAAGACCAAAATAAAATTATAAAAACTTGAAGACCGAATTGGAACATGACCATAATATAGAAATCAAAAATGTATTTATGACTCTATTTAATCCCTGACAAACATGCTACAATGAATTTTCATGAATAAATGCTTTATGCAAAGTAGATGAGTGCTCCACAAATTTCAAACCTATACTAAAAAAAGAAATAGACTGTTTTACAATAGAGGCATTTTTTTTTTTGGAGAGGACCATAGAGGCATTTCGGACTTTAAGGAAACTTCCAAACTAATTTTGTCGTGGGTGAGTTATAGCTTTTTAGCTTTGCCCCCACACATTTTGAATTTCTTGGTTAAGGACTTGGTTGGTTTTCCACTTTGTGCAGACAAGGTCCCGAAGGATATCTCTCTCATTGACGTAACCAAAATGTACGTACCACCCACTTCATAAATCGGACGAGAAAATCAAGACAAGACAGACAAGACCCTCGGGCTTTGCTTTACCAACCGCAGTGAAAACTAACAGACACTGTGCCCCATTTATTTTGTACATTTATTCGTTCTTCCTTAACATTTTATGTAGAGGTGCCTTTCTTTTCATGTATCTATAATTTTGTACCCTATGTTTTTTTCTTTTGACACAAGTTGGTGTCTTTATTAGCTCTATGTTTTTTCATGCATTTGTAATTTTGGAGTAACATTGATATCCCTGAGGGAATTTGCTTCTCTTGGGATAACCCTTCTCATTCATGGCCAAAAATAAATGGAACTTGTTTTATAATCCATGTCTTCCTCTTATCCTATGGGCAATTGTGTTTCCCCAATATTCCAACTCTTCAGTCTATGTTTAAGTAAGGCTATGGAAGCTTGTACTTATTTTCCCTCTATTCAAGCTCTTACATCAAGATCTACCTTGTTTCCAAATTGGATTAAGGGTTCGTTAGGTTGGAGGAGTGGAAAAATGGGAGAATAGAAAATTAGTGAGAGGATAGAAAAGATCATTTGGTAACATTATTCTAGTAACGTTGTTTGTATTTTTTTGAAATAACTCTGGGTGAAAAAGTGTGTAAAAATACGTGCAATGTTATTTAAAAACTGAAAATATGTTATTAAACTACTATATCAAACAGGGCCTTAGTTTTTCCTCATATGAGTTTGGTTGGAGGGATGGAAAAGTAGAAGGGTGAAAAACTCTTTTATTTAGTTGAAGAGAAAAGTGGGAGAATATAAAATGTAATTTGTATAAATTGACTATTATATCCTTATTACATAATATGTAAAAAATGGATTTATTTGTACTCATTTAATAATATAAAATTTACCACGTCATGCATATAATTTATATTATTTTTCTTTATTATTATAATATAAAAATTACAATAGTGTACATATAAATTTATCTGGGTAAAAGATTTTATAACAAGGGTATAATAAGAAAACAAAAGGAAAATAGAAGAAAGAATGACCAAAAAAAAAAAAATGTCATATGAACTCATACCTGAACCTGGGCTGGAGAAGACAATAAAATCAAAAAATCAACCAGCAAACAATAGATTAATAACAAAAGAATAGAATGAGGACAAGGAAAAAAAAAAAAAAAAAAAAAAAAAAAAAAAAAAAGAGAGAGAGAGAAGAGAAGTTGAGTTCTTACCGTAGCTATGAAGAGGCTGAAGTAAGAGGATTGATGATCAGGAGATGGGAAAACGAGAATTTGGTAGGGGCTAGGTGAGAGCGAAAAGTCTCAAGATGTTTCTGTCTTTCCATATTCCTCAACATTTTCATCTATCTTTTCTCTCAATTTCGGAGAGAGAAATTTTGTGTGGGCCTGGGTAGAAAATGTTTGGGCCCCACTTAAAAGTTTATTTTCTCCCCCCCCCCCCCCCCCCCGGGGCCCTCTCCAAACCAAACAACACACAAACCCATTTTCTCTCCAAAGTTTTCAACCTATCCTATTTTACTTCCAAACAAACGCACTCTAAACTTTTGATGGGCTAGTTCAAGCTAAATACTGATGGTTCCACCAAGGGGAACACAAGTCGGGTTGGTAGGGCTAATGTTATTTGTAATGAGGAAGGTAATTGGGTGAAGGGGCTTTCTGAAACAATTGGGCATGCTTCAAGTGTAATGGCTGAAGCTTAGAAGCTTAGATGGTTAGAAATGACCTTATTGTTGCTAGCTAGGGAGCCCCAAATCCAAAATATAATTGTGGAATTGGATGCCATGGAATTTGTATTGGCTTTAAATAATAATAAGTCGTGTCCTAATATTCCCATTCACAGTATTGTGAATGACTGCAAGAGTCTAGCCCAAGTTTTCAATAGGTGCGAAATGATACACTGCTATCGAGAAACCAATAAAAGTATGTTGATGCCTTAGAGCATCCACACCAACTCGTGTAAACTTATCATCTATTTTATACGGAAAAAGCTATTTTTTCTATTTTACACATCTATTTTTACAAAACACCCACAGCAGTTCATCTATTATATAATATATTTTATATAAATAATATTTTTATATTCTTTTTTTAATATTATTTCACCTACCCGTTTCTTTTTCCAATACCTCATTTTCTTTCTTCTTTCTTTCTTTTTTCCTTATCTCTATAGTTTCCTCTTTCTTTTCTTCCTCTTCTTTCTTCTTCTTTCTCTCACGATTAAAACCCATAAGCACCAGAGCAAGAACTCCATCAACACCACAGCCATCACAAGCACCACAACGCCTCTCCAATCCACCGATCTCCATCTCTATACCCATTTCTGAATCAACTCTCCCTCTCGGTCTAATCCACACCATCTCGGTTACAAGCACCGATCCATAGCTTCGATCAGGCAAGCATCGATCTCCACAGCTCCGATTCACAAGCACCGATCAGGCAAGACCCATACCCACGAGCTCCGATCAAGTGAGACCCACGAGCTCCGATCAAGCAAGACCCACGAGCTTCGATCGTTCCAGTCAAGCACCAATCTCTCTTTGTTGTTTGTCAGTTTGGGTTTGTTTGTGTGTGGGTGTGTTTTTGTATCTATGTTTTTTTTTTTTTTTTTTGAGCAAGTGTATCTATGTGTAGATTTGTCTATGTAGATGTGTTTGGGTTAATGTAAGGTTGAATTTAATCAATCATCTTGTTGACTTTATTCCGTGTCAAATTTGCTTGTATTTCAGCAATTAGTAACCCTGCATTTAGGTGGGATTATTGTAAGGATAGTGAGTGAGATAATGTGAAGAAATGCTCAAGAGTATGCAAGAAAAATAGGGACTCGCGACTGGATCTCGTGGGTGACTCGCGGTTACAAGCCGCCAGAAGCTGCACACGTGCTTGGCATGCCAGAAGCTGAAGCGTCATGCTAGCTGGAGCACTACAGGATAAAATAGGACAATTGGCCATTCAGTTATCTCGCGGCTGGAACTCGCGACTCAGTCAAACTGCGAGGTTAAGTCGTGAGCTAATCCTATTTTGAAAAACCTGACTCTTCACATTCTATTCTCACCCTAGTATAAATACCCCTTATACCCACGAAAGAAAGAGAGTTTTCAGAGAGAATTTTGAGAGAGAAACCCTAGAGAAAAATAAGATTGATTCATCCACAATCTTCACTTAAGAGACTCTTTAAATTCCTCAACTTTCTTCCTCTCTATTGTTAAATCCTTGAGAGGTTTTTTACCAAAACATTTTCTCACCATATCCATTACTGTGAGAGGGCTGTTTGGTGTTTTGGGAAGCAGTTAGGAAGGAACCAATTTCACATTGGTTGATGCTATGGTCAAGTAGCGGAATTCGGGAAGTTAGAAAAGAAATAGGTTCGGCGCAACCTCGTTGGAGCATGAAACTTGGAGATCTTAGGTACACTGGGTAGATTAGGCTTGGAAGGTCTATTACTGTTCATGTATCCCAACTACATTTTCTAGTGGATTACTTACCGCTTGGAGGGCGGCGGAGAGGTTTTATGCCGAGGGCTTCGGTTTCCTCTTCGATAACACATCGTTGTGTTGTCCTTGTATTTGCATCTCTCTTCCCTTAATCTTTGCCTTTTATTTTCTGCTGTGGATGTGATTTTAATTGGCTTAGATTGTTTACCAATTTTGTTTATAGCTTGTGTTCATTTTCCGCACACTTATTGTTTGTCATAAAGTTTGAATTGGTATTTTTGTTTATTGGGGGTCTAAACGTTCAAGGGTGTTTTATACACTATTTGAACTTTCAGTTAATTTTCAGTTGATTTTGGGTTAATTTTCTGTTGATACTGGATTGATTTTGGTTAATTTTCAATAGATGTGTTTGGGTTAATTTTCAGTTGATTCTGGGGCGCTGGGTTGTTGTAATGGTTGGGGAAGAGAAGTATTTTGATAGAGGAGAGAGAAAAAAAAATCGTTTACACGTTGAACAGTAACTGTGTATATATACACGATTACTGTTCATTTACACAGCCGGGTGTATATTTTGCACAATTTTACACCCATTGATGTGGGTGTTTTTTTGGCCAAAATGTGTAAAAATGGTTGCTTTATGTATTTTGCAAGACTATTTATGGACTGATGTGGATGCTCTTAGTGAAGAGAGGATGTTCCATAATTTTAGATTTCATATTATTTGAAAATTCACCTTATAATGTACTCTTTTTATCAGAGTTTGATAACTCTAAGGCTCGTTCAAGTTTTGTAAAAGCTTAATTTATTTATGAATGTCATATTTACGAGTATATATATTCTCAATGAATAAGGGATTAAGATTTGAATTTTTTTTACACAAAATTAATTGATATCTAAAAACCAAGACTAAGTGGGGGCCCACGGGGACCTGCCCCCTAGTTCTTAAGATATATATATATATATATATATATATATTTATATATAGGTTTTTTTTACAATTTTATGATTGGGCTCCCCACTTTCAAAAATTTTGGACCCCTGTCCTACAATTTTAAATTGATTTTATTGTAATAGCATTTGCATTAGTTGTAAAATAACATGAGACACCAAATTTGTCTAATTAACCCTAAAATACACTAACATCAGTCTATGTATTATTGTACAAAAATATATGCGTGTTATAGTAACAGTGCAAATTTATATAATTACTGTAGCACAAATGTATTTTTGCAAATTTACACAATTATCATAGCACAAATGTATTTTTGTGCTATGATATATAGACTAATGTGGATGTATTTTGGGTTGATTGGGAAAATTTACATAATTATTGTTGCTATGCAAATGAATGTTTTAAAATTATTAAGATTGGGGACAATGGTTTTTGGTTGAGGAAGAGAGAGATGATTTGAGATAATAATAAAAAATTGATAAAGAAAAAGTGTTATGATGAAATGTAGTGTAAAATAAAAAATAGTGAGTGTAGGTGCTCAAGAATTCTTTGCCTTTGGCTTTGGCATTTTTGGCTTGATTGCCTAGCCTTGCCTTTGGCTTGAATTCCTTTGTCCCACATTGGAAAGATCTCTTTCCTCTTCATGCCATATAAGGCATGAACCAATGGTTGAAGAGTACCACTAGTATGGTTAACAGTGAGTATATAAAATAAAAAAGTAGGTTATTATGCTAAAATAAAAAAAAAAATTTGTATCAGTTGATGCAAATGCTCTAACTTAGTAAAAAACAATGAAATTATGTGTTTTTGTCTTTATTAATGATGATTGCATTATTATATATTACGAAACAAAAGTTTTGTATATTTTTCTTTGTTGATACTAAATAACTACATATTTGAAACTTTATATAATATATATATATATATATATTTTTTTTTTACTTATACATTTTACTTATACTCCGACTCTTTTTATATCAAAATTTTGAATCCATTCCTACTAAAAACACAATCATCGTAAACGGACACTTGACGGCTTGATTGGAGGGTGGGGTGTCTTATTATGGGTGAGTTTGGTTCAGCTTTTTGTAAAAGTGCATAATGAAAAAGTGGAGTTTTCAAAAAGTGCATAATTGAAAAAGTGCATTTTCAAAAAGCTGAGTGTTTGGTAAAAGCTGTTAAAAAGTGTTTTTTGAAAAAACTGAGTGTTTGGTCAGCACTTATAAAAGTGGCAGTTTGAGGGATAAATTACCAAAAAAGGACAATGTATATATAAGAGCATCTCCAGCAGGTTAGACAAATTTTTGTACTGTTTAGACAATCAACAGTGACATTTATCTTTTGCCTATCCACTTTTTTAATTTTTATTTTGTAATCAAATTTATTCTTTTTTAATATTTATTTATTCTTTTTCTATTCATTCTCAACAATTATATTTTTTAACAAAAAGTGTTACATCCACAATATTTTTTGCAATACTTTCACAAGAATCATAACAAAATCTTATATGAAAAGTTGTTACTAGTTCTAATTTGAATCCATTACTGAAATTATATTTTTACTCATCAATATTAGCTAATTACTTAAAATTTATTGTGAAAATATTGTGGTAATATTTTTAAATTGTGATTTCTAATACTTTGCCTTTTTTTTTCCTCCATACGTTTCCTTTTCCTTTTTTTTTTTTTTTTTTTTCTCTTGTATTTTGTCCACCACACACGTATACATTATTTTGTCCGCGTTTTTTGGTCTATGTCCAAAACGCAACTTTTATCAAAAAGTTGCGTTTTGGACTTAACCAAACGCAAATTTAGGTTTGGCTTTTTTCAAAAAGCCCTTTTTGGGCTCAAAATGTGAAAACAAATGGGCAACATATAATTTTTCTTTTCTCTTTTGAAAGATGGAATAGGGTTTTTTTTTTTTTTTTTTTTTGTGGGGCGGGGGGGGGGGGGGGGGGTGATGAAAGATGCAATAAGTTGTTTTCACTTATAGGACGGGTCATTTTCCTGTAAGGTAGGTCATTTCCAAAAGACGATACCGTTGATAGGTCACTGCATTTGTGCAGGTCAAGAATTGATTGTACACACCTGATATGATAAGTCATTGTTTGTTCCAATTATAGGCCGTTAAGTTACAAATGAATGTATGATATGGGGCATTTAATATGAAACATAAAGTTGTTTTTGCTTTTAAGGACAGGTAGTCTCGACGATATGTCAAGAACCAGTTGTTGCAATAATCGACATGTCCTTCCTTGCCCATATATTTTGTCTTCACGATGAGGAGGTTTCTAATAATAATATAGAAAGGCTAAGAGAGTTGGAACTTCGAGGAGATAAGATAATCCTCTAATTAATTTGCACTATATATTTATTGCCACTTGATTAAAAAAAATAAACTCCAAAGTAGATTAAAGGTCAAAACAGCTATGGGCTCGAACACAATTTTTGAAAATATTAGGACTAATTGTTCATCAAAAAAACAAATATTAAAACTAAGGCCGGCAGCACCTTGCATGTGCACAAAACTTCTCAATGGAATACTATTATGGTGTTCCTCCTACCCTCACCACCAAAAAAACAAAATCGCTATTTTTATTTTCTGCTTCTTGTTTTAGGGTATTTTGACGAATCGTTTTGGAAAAGTTTTGATATTGTTTTTATAAGAAATATAAAAAATTATCAAAAAAATCAGTAACTTTTATTTTATAGTTTTTTTTTGGTAAAAAAATTTAAATATTTTTCTTAATCAACGCTTTTAGGACATTCATTAACATTTTTCAATTTTTTAAAAAAGAGTTTAAAAGTTACACAATTTTTTAGTTGAGAGTGAAAATTGTAAAGTTGACTTTGAAAATAAATTATGAAAAAAAAAAAAAAGGCGAAATCATCAAAATGTTTGTCCACATCAATAATATCCCATATACTAATATGATATATGCGTCATATTTTGAAGATAACAAATTACAATCAATGAGCCATAGTTGACGCATCATATTATATATGAGGAATCTTTTTTACTCGTAGAAGATTTTAAGTTCCATCACGAACCAAGAAAAAGAAAAGGTGTGTTGGGGATCAGTCAAAATTGCCACCCTAATATTAGAGTAATTGTGACAGCTAGTATCCTACCATCTAATTCAATGTTAGAGTTAACAAGAAATTCAAAAGTTTAGACTTTAGAGTTAACAAAAATGACAGTTAACGAACAGACAAAAATAGCCCACACCGACATTAATTCCTAGGCTAGTCATTATTGCCTAATCTTACTAATGAGATGAAGAAGAAGAATAGGGATTGAGATCATGTGCATACCCAGGATATTGCATATGATGCAATTTTTGTTGAAGGTTGAGATTGAAAGTTGCTTTTGCAACCTTCAATCTTAACCGTTAATTAAAAAAGTTAAGAAAAAAAATGAAGTAGAGTAAAAGGTAAATCTTAAAAATGTAAAAAGTAATTTTTTTTTTTGGGGTGAGAAATGGTAGGGTGAATTGCATCCAATGGTATTGCACTGGTCCTAATTCGAAGAATAGGAAGAGGAACAATGAGTAAATACCTAATTTTTATTGATGTTTTGAGGGTGGGTCATTAGTTCTTCGGTTTGATGAGTGCCAAAGTAATGGTGTCTTTAAAAGGAAGCGTAGTTACGGCTATTATAGAGCGCGTGCTAGTAGGATTTACTTGGTTTAAGGGTTTTATGGTTTGTCATGTATGATGGTGATGTGTTGGGTTGGGTTGAGTTGGGTTGGATGAGTCATAACCGTTATGTGGTCTAAAGAATTGTGATTTTGATGGTTGTTTTGAGTTACTAGGGGTGGGCAGGGTATATGCACTTTTAGGGAAATAATGACTAGAAAAGACATTTGCACCTTTGTGCCAATTATACATTCATTTTCTATTAATTCTATTATTTTATTTTTAACACTTATTGCGATGGTAGAATGCTAATTATTTTAATTAGAATGTCGGTTACAACTTTTTAATTGGGTCACACTAATTACATTTATGATGGAACTCATAACTTATATGAGAGGGAAGAATACGCATTTATGATACTCTCGAAATATTCAATAATTTTTTTTAGTGCAAGTATATATATTAGTTTTTTTAGGGCGATAATAACAATGTGCATTTAAGAAAAGAAAAGACAGAAGAAGATAACTTTTTGGTTTTATGATTTTTCATTTTTGTTTTGTTTTTTCTACAAAAGATGAAAACCATTACTCAAACCAGTCCACTAATTGCATTAAAAAATAGTTGATCCAACCTCTTAGTTTTCACTTATTTAATTATGATGAAATATTAAGAAAACTTTGTTGACTTGTTTAAAATAAACAAATACTGTATTGGTAACTATTATATACGAGAAAAACCAAATACATCAATCCCAACATAATTATGACATAAGGATAAGGTTAACATAAAGGAGAGTTTTTCCACTTAAAACAAAGCAATCAAATAAGTCTCATATCTTTCTCAAAAAAAGAAAAGAAAACTCATATATATATATATATATATATATATATATATATATATATAAAGGACTTTTTTAACAGGTGTCGGCCAGCACCTGTTAACGAATCAGCTATGATTCATTTATGATCTATCACAAATTCTACCTGTATAGGAAATTGGCAAAAGCCTTATCACAAGCGCGAGATGAGGCTCTTTTTTTTTTTTTTTTTTTTTTTTGTGTTTTTGATATAACTTGGGAATGGATATTTTTTACCCCCTTTTGTTAGTAAATGTGGGTAGTTTTTATTTTTAAGTTATAGGAATGTGGGGTGGTGGAAGTAGGTAGGAACTTTTTAGCAGGAATTTTATTTTTAGGAGTAAAGGACGTGGGGTAGTTTTTCTTTTATAAGAATATTATTAATTTTTTTTCAAGTTACTATTTTAACCCCATGAAATAATGATAAGTAAATTAAATTAGAGGTATTTTTAACAGTGAAAGAGACAATAACTAACTTTTTGAATTCTCTTAATATATATATATATTCTAAAAAAAGTCATATATATAATCCAATAATTAAGAAAATGATCTATTTATTTAAAATTGAAAAATACGAATAAAGATGAAGGAGCTTTCCAAATTAGTTCAACCCAAAATTTTCCAAATTATTAATAATGAATATGGGTTGAGAATAACCTAAATCAGACCTAATTAGCTCAAAAATGGAGCTTGATTCACCATATTTTAAAGTAATATGTTTAAAAATACAAAATCTTTTGTAATTGTTGAATTAATATGCTGTAATTGGTTTAATAAAAATGATGTTAATAATGAGCTTTTGTAAAATTGCAAGCGACGTCACAATTTGTCAAATAAATTTTTTTAAAATATTTGTGTAGGTTAAAAGATTCATTACATGTCTAAATTATTATGGACAAAATTTGGTTACATACTTTTTCACTCAATATCTTTTTATTAGATGTGAATTTTGACAAATCCACTATTAGATTACATTTTCTTTTTATATCCTTCATGTTTGCAAAATTTTCAAAAAATTAAAAATTAATAGCTATATCATCAATCAATTGTTTAAATTGCAAGTTTTTATAGTATAAAATTATGCATAAAAAATAAGTTTATGGATCATATAGTAAATAACATCTGATTTACACAAAATTTGACATGTGTGTTAAGAGCATAAGTAATATGCAGTTCTATAGTTAGATTTTCAAAATATGTAGCCATGCTAATTTGTTTTTAATGAAAGTTGTAACTTTAAGCTATTACTAAGTTTATAGCCAAATTTTGTTCAATTATTATTATTATTAATATTCAAATAAGGACAAGGGTGTTATTTAGATTTCCTAACAATATAGGGAGTTAAATAGTAAGTGCAAATTTGAAAAAGTATAGGGAGTAGAAAGAAAACGTGGGCAAGAGACAAAGGGTATCTGAAAAAAAAAAAAAAAAAAATCGTTTACCGTATACGACTAACGTTAGCGAGTCAGATAAAAAGTAAAAACACAACAGCAGCAGAAAGTAAACAAAACAACAACTGGGCCTCCTTCAATAAACTGTTGAACTACCGAGGTGTTTGAAATTTTTTGGCAGATTCCAGAGAAGTATATAAATACTAACCCAACCACACTTACTAGGGGTTCTTTCATTGTTTCATTCACTCAGACACACTCTCTCTCTCTCGTTCTCTACTATAAGCCAGGGAAGAGTCTGGAAAGAAACACTAAGGAGAGAGAGAGATATGGGTAGGCCAAGGTGTTTTCTGGACATAAGCATAGGAGGAGAGCTAGAAGGGAGGATAGTTGTGGAGCTTTACAACGATGTGGTGCCCAAAACTGTTGAGAACTTCAGAGCTCTCTGCACTGGTGAGAAAGGCATTGGTCCCAACACTGGTGTCCCACTTCATTACAAGGTCTTCTTTCTCTTTCTTTCTTCACACACAAACAATATATCCTTTTTTTTTTGGATGAACACGCAAACAATATATCTATGTGCATGATGTATGTGTGTATTAGGTATATAACCAACTGGGTATTCTTGATCATGGAAGAAAGTGAAGAAAATTCGTGTCCTTGATCATGGACTAAAAACTGATGCTTTAATGGGTTTTTGTTTGCTGGTGAATTTATTTAAGGCTATTTGTGACTATATGTATGTTTTTTATATTAAAAAAAAGTTATATACGTATGTGTTTCATATGAATGTTTATGTATGTGTTTTCTTTTTTGGTGTACATCTAATGTATGTAATTGGGTTTTCGGATTTACTCACGTGTGGTAGGTCATATATTAGTAATTCATTTTAGGAAATTTTTTATGAAAAAACGAAAAAATAATTCAGTCGTGATAATTTTTTTAATTTTTCATAAATTTTTTTTCAAAATGAATAATTAATGCGTGCCCGGCACACATTAACGGCACCTTTTTTCTTTGGTGAAGTAAATCTGTAAATGTATCTTTTTGATAAATTGGTACATGCACTTGGGCTAAACTGAGCTTTCTGGTTAGTGATGAAATGACGGGGTTGTCCTGTGTGATTGAGAAAGATGGTGATGGATGTTCTGGTTGGTAGCTGGTACCTTCACAATTGATTGAGAGGGTATTTGTGTCTGTACATCTTCGTGCTATATAGGAATGATGGAAAAGTCGGTATTTCTTTTGTCCTTGAAAAGACGCTGATGCCCTTGATAATAATTTAAGTACATTATTCTTAGCTTCTGTAGAAAGATGTAATTCGATTCTGCTTCTGTTTATGATGATTTCTCACAAATTTTAATGCACAAATGGACTCTTAATATCTGATGTCATTCTTGGTTTTGAATTATTATTAACTCTTTTTTAGATGGGGAAGAGCTTGTGTCTCCCGTGTTCAGTTCCAATGAACATGTTGGGATACGAACATGGACATGTTCAGTGAATTTGGACACTGGACACAAGCCGTGTACTTTTGGATGGAAGGTGTAAATTTTTGGAAATAATGGAACTTCCTTTCAACTATAGTACGTACCTGGGAAATTATTTTTTAACCTTTTCCAACTATAGTTTAGAGAAACAGGTCTTGGCCTTCCATAACACAAGCAATTATCAACATATGAGGAATGACTGACTGTTTGTCGCAATGTGCTGTGATTGCTCTAAAGCTTGAATTTGTGTGTAAAAATTGTGAAATAATGGATGTGATTGAATGAGGCCCTGGCAAGTAATAACTGAGTTTTAGGCTGGTTGTCTATAGCTTTTCACATTCCTGGTCTTAATATGCACTGGTGATATTCAATAAGTTTCATGCTTAATATGCACTAGTGATATTTAATATGGGCTAGACTTACAGTGTGTTTTGGATGGACTGTTGAACGGTGGAAAGGAATGGAGTTGTTTGGATTATTTAAAATTAGGCGGAATGTTTTGTTCCCCTCATTAACTGCGGGGAATTTGTTATGGACGTCCTTGAAAACATAAAATTTTCAATGAAATATCAAGAACTGTAGTAGTGAAATTATATATTTCTTTCAAAATTCCATTCCATCTTTATATACTCCTACATGCCTTAAAAAACTCATTCCTTTATAATTTATCCTTCCAAATCTTTCCATTTCCTTTATAAACTTCCAAACATATTGTTAGTTGTAGAGAGATGGGTTGGGTCATGGAAGGTATTAGGTATCATAAATTAACATCATGTCTAGCCAACGAGAAAAAAAAAATCAAGAAAAGAGTCCCCATTTTTCTAGTTTAGTTTCTTCTGGTTAAGAAGTGTGGGCAATATATCAGTTAATATGGGGAGTTAGAGCTTCTTATTGTTGACATTCACTAGAAAAATGACCTTATTATCTTTCCTTCCAAACTGCTTAATATATTTCTGTGGCTGGTTGTATTTGTCTTTGGAAGAGCTCAGTGATGCTTATCTTAATTGGTTTTCAATATATGAAAATTGTCATTTCAGGGAAGCCATTTTCATCGTGTTATTAAAAGCTTTATGATACAAGGTGGAGATATCTCTGCCGGTGATGGTTCTGGGGGAGAATCTATCTATGGCTTGAAGTTTGAAGATGAGAATTTTGAACTAAAGCATGAAAGGAAAGGAATGTTATCTATGGCTAACACTGGTCCTAACACAAACGGGTCTCAGTTTTTCATCACAACAACTCGCACTTCTCATCTGGATGGAAAACATGTTGTGTTTGGGAAGGTAGCTAAAGGAATGGGAGTGGTACGATCAATTGAGCATGTTACAGCTGATGATGGAGATTATCCTACTGCTCATGTTGTGATTGTGGATTGTGGAGAAATTCCTGAGGGGGAGGACGATGGAATATGTAATTTTTTCAAAGACGGTGATACTTATCCTGATTGGCCAGTTGACCTTGATGATAGTCCTAATGAGCTCTCCTGGTGGATGAATGCTGTTGATTCTGTTAAGTCTTTTGGCAATGAACATTACAAGGTAATGTTTATAATGGTTGCATTTCAAGTGCTAACGAGCCCTAGGCCCCTAGCTCAAATGACACTTCCTTCCCTCACAACCGTGGGTGGAGGGTAGTGTCATATGTTCCTGAAACCCTAGGTGCATGTGTAATTCACTAATCAAACAAAATTGCAGGTTAATGTTTTTTTAACCTGACATATACTTCAGAGAAATTTTTAGTTGAAATTTAAATCCTTAGGGTGGGAAAGAAATTTGGTGAAAGAAGTTTTTATTTGTGGTATTTACAACACATTAATAATTCCCATGTACAGAAACAAGACTTTAAGATGGCTCTTAAAAAGTATCGGAAGGCTTTACGCTATCTGGATGTGTGCTGGGAGAAAGAAGGGATTGATGAAGGTGAGCTATCACTTTTGTCGAATTGTTTATTTATGCCTTGATGATGTTGTGAAAATGTTATCAATTCTCCATGCCTCTGTTCTAATTTTATGCTTTATTTCTTGGGACTGCAGAGAAGAGTTCATGTTTGAGAAAGGCAAAGTCACAAGTCTTCACTAACAGCTCTGTAAGTCATTCCTTTTACCATTTGATTGTTTTTACAGATGATTGAGCTGCTTACTGTAAATTGAAATGAAAAGTAGACCCAAAATGAACAGTGGAAATATTTGTCAAAATAATAATATCTACCTATGCCTATTTAACCTGGGCCAATATTGTACATGGATTCCTGCTAATTTGTAGAAAATGATATTATAGCTTCTTCTTCTTTTTTTATTTTTATTTTTTATTATTTTTTTTAAGTAATAAAAATATATTAAAAAAGAAGAAGGGTGTCACCTGAGTATGCAGGAAGAATACATCAGGGACAAAAATAAATCAAGTGCATTAAGTACAAAAGTCCATGAAACCATGAACTGAAATATGATATTATAGCTAAGGACAAGCCTCTGCACTTTTCCTCTGTTCCTATACATTATTGAGATGTAGATAAAGAGCATTAAGAAGGGAGAGAATATTTTCAAGGATATGTAGAAAAAGACCAGCAAACTGCACACTGTTGGAGCTATTGATGGTTGTGTCTCAACCTTTTATTTCAAAAAATCATGTACAAAAAGTTATCAGAGAGTTGAACTCGATATAAGTTTCTGCTTTTTAATGATATGATATGAATCTGGGTGGGTTAGCATCTAGACGTACATGTGTATGATAATATAAATATTTTTATGTATGTCTATTAAACATTTAATCACTTATTATTTATCTCAAAAAAAAAAAAAAAAATCACTTATTATGCGGTAAATTTTTTAAAAGCCTTTTAACTTTTTCTTTAGATGATATATCTCTATGATCGATTTTGTTTATATATTTCCTGTAATCCTTTCTCTGTTAAAGTCCCTTATATTATGTGATTCTTCCTCTTTGTTTTCCATTTCAAAGCTGCTTTTGTCTACTTACCAGTTGATGCTGTGTGTTGCTCTAGGCTTGTAAGTTGAAGTTAGGGGATCTGAAAGGAGCATTGCTAGACACAGAATTTGCAATGCGTGATGGAGATAACAATGTGAAAGCTTTGTTCCGCCAGGGTCAGGTAGGTATCTTCCTTCAGTAAGGACTTGCATCATTAAAAGGACGGGCACTTTTAATTATATTTGGTCTGAGCCTGTCATGTATGTCTGTTCAGATGCTTATTCTATGCTTTTACCTCTGTAAATCCCAAGCTTAGCACCTTCCTTTTATGCCTTGTTTCCTCATTTGAAAGTTTTATTTTTGTTCATGAGTTTAAAAAATTTGTTCTTAAATGTGTCTTTTTATCATTTCTGTCTATAAGCATTTGAAATGCCTAACAATGCATCATTTTAGAAGTTGAAGTACTTGATTTGAGATATCTTCTGTCTGCTTGGCTGGCCACAATTTTTTTAGGATTGCCTAAGTTTTCCCTAATTACAGTTTTTACCCTCCATTCTTCCTGGATGATATCTCTTCACAAATATGTTGCATCTTTTTGTTATTCTTTTTATCATTTCTGTCTATAAGCATTTGAAATGCCTAAACAATGCATCATTTTAGAAGTAGAAGTACTTGATTTCAGATATCTTCTGTCTGCTTGGCTGGCCACAATTTTTTTAGGATTGCATAAGTTTTCCCTAATTTCATTTTTTACCCTCCGTTCTTCTTGGATGATATCTTCACAAATATGTTGCATCTTTTTATTATTCTAACTAATTGAATTGTCCTCCTGATCTATCAGGCATATATGGCACTTAATGACATTGATGCTGCTGTTGAAAGCTTCAAGAAGGCATTGGATTTGGAGCCAAATGATGGTTAGTGATATTTCAGAATTCATCATACTCTTTTATTTTTTGGTCGGACATCGTAATCTTAATGCTTGATGACTACTACTTTTAGAAGTTTGTCTCTAGATATTTAGTTAAGGGAGTGTTTGTTTTGAGGGGAAATAGGGTTGATGGAAAACTTTGGAAAGAAAATGGGTTTGTGTGTTGTTTGGTTGGGAAGAGGGAAAAGAAAACTTATAGGTGAGGCCCAGGCATTTTCCACCCGGGCCCACGCAAAACTTTTCTCTCCGAAATGGAGAGAAAAGAGGGATGAAAATGCCTGATGTGTAAAATACAAATCTACTCCAACCTTTTTTGCTCTCACCTACCTCCACTTAACCCAATAACTCTCATCAATCTTCATTCTTCTGCGCTTCTTCATTCTTCTGCGCTTCTTCATTCTAGACTCTTCACAGATTTTGTTGAATAGTACTTGCGTTGCCCACTACTTGTGTTGAATAGTACTACATATATTATATATATATATATTAGATTATATTATATATTTTTTGATGAAAAGATTATATTATATATAATAACAAAGAAAAATAATATAAATTTATATGTGTGATGTATTAATTTTTATATTATTTAATGAGTATAAATAAATTTATTTTTTACCTATTATGTAATAAGGGCATAAGAGTCAATTTATATATATTAAAATTTCTATCCTCTCACTTTTCTCTTCGACCAAACATAAGAGTTTTCTAGTCTCCCACTTTTCCACCCCTTCAACCAAAAACGCACAAGAGAAAACTAAATCTTTTCTATCCTCCCACTAATTTTCCATCCTCCCACTTTTTCATTTCTCCAACCAAATGGATCCTAAGTGCTTTATAGATCAGCACATATATTTTTTTGATTGTTTGTAAAATAAAATTTATACTGTTTTTGGTTTGAACATTCTGGATATTACATTTGAATATCTATGTGCATTTGATCCAAGTAAGTCTCAAACATAAAGTTGTGATTTGTGAAAGGGAGTATTATGTTTGGATTTTGTGAATATTTACTATTTGTTCAATATTTAAGGTAAATAAATAGTAAAATTACATATGTTTTCTTCTGAAAGCCTATTTGTAACTGTTGTTTTTCTCAGCTGGAATAAAGAAAGAGTTTGCTGCTGCTAAGAGGAAGGTTAGTACATTAAAATTAAAGCAAGCTATAATATGTCTGGATGGGGAATAACTTTTTTTTTTTTTTTTTTTTTTTTTTTCTGAATCATTGGAATGAGATTCTGAATGTTAAATAACTGTTGCAGATTTCTGATAGACGCGATCTGGAGAGGAAGGCATACGGCAAGATGTTCCAATAGCAGATTGGCATTCAATTGGTATGTTAAAAGCCTATTAGAATTATTCTTTTATTATTTGATGTTATGACTGGCAACAAGGATTTTTGTGACATAGGCTGCATGCAATTGAATGGATAAAAGCTTCATTTTTTCGTGTTAATTTTTAATTTCACATTTAGCTGGCCCTTCTTTAGGTGCTACTTGTATGTCTTTGTACTTCCTCCTAATGAACTTGATCCTTTCTTTTCAGGTTCTTCCAGGGAGCCAATGAAAATAACCAAATCTCTCACACCAATACAATTGTACAAAATTGAGGACTGAACCAATTCATAGATTTTTCTTGTCAGTATTGCAGCCATATTATAGAACAGGCCTGCACTGGTGAATTGTTCACTAAATGAAAATTTAACCTGAAGAGAGTTTTGTATGCATAAAACATTGGACAAAGTTTACAGGCTTGACTTGAGATGCTTTTTTGGGTGGTTCTGTTTGCCATATCAACTTTTCATGCAAACATATTTATCATTGGTTTTTTGGACCTTTGGTTCCTCCCCTCCTGTTTAATGTGTTTTTGCTGCTGCTGCTTTTCTCTTCTTATTAATGCTAAATTCCCAATCTGAAAAAAAGAAGAAAAAGACACGTCAAATGTGTTTTGGGGGTTGGATTCGTTGGCTGACAGTATGATGCACTAAAGGCCAAGTATTTTGGGAACATAGTAAGCAAAAAGATGATTCATAAATATAGTATATTGTTAAAAAATGTCTTTAAGGACACGAGTTAAGAGATTTTATAAATATTGTTTATTTTGATAATTCAATTGTTAATTGTTATAAGTAGGGAATGAGATATTTGAATCTTGATTTTTACAAAGAAAATCAAGTCATGCTATTGAATTATAAGGCTCTTGATGAATTTCAAATATTCAATTACAAATTGCAACTTACGCTTCTCAAAGTAAAAAAAATAAGGCATTAGTAAATTTTTTTTGGTTTGCACATAAAAATTCTAAAAATATATGTGCTTTTCTTCTAGTTGTTACAATTTAACTTTGTTTTGGGGATATGGAAAATTTTATTTAATGAAGTATTAAATACTCATTAATTTGTATCATTAGTGTACTAAGATAACAAAACCCGAAGTTTAGTACTACCTGGATTCTCAAAAAGACAAAAAAAAGTTGTATTACCATTCCAAAAGTCATTGCAACCTGGAAGAGCTTTTGGAGTATTTAAATCCTTCACAATTTCAATGGCTAAATGCATTTTGTTTTACACGTAAGACATGCCGGAAGAACATAGCAAAATTATGGGAAAAAATAAAGTTCTCATTCTATGAGGTGTTTACGAAATATTACATGTAAAAAGTATTTTAACTCATTAAAAAGTCATTTTATCTATTTTATATTACTAGTTTTAAAATACTCCTTACATCCTATCTTTTATTTTGGATACATCATATTAAAATATTCCTTCTGTTTCAACAAACTCAGTTAACCAATAATGAAACTTGATATTCATTGGAGGTTCATAAAATATTCTTTAGGGGCTCATTCAAATTCGTGTTGAAGAGATTGACAAGAATTTCTTTGTAAATAATATTTCATCTTGATCATTAGGGCAATAAGATGAGATCTTTCGTAACTCATGATTTGAAGGAAGATTTTTCAAGTTAACATGAGTTCTTTCAAATAATGAATCTTATGGTAAACATGATTTCCTTATAAAAAATTTATCCATAGTACAACAAGATTATAAATGATAAAGTTCATTGGATATATTTTTTCTTAGTATAATGAAGATTAGTGTTGCTAAAATTAAATCATGGAAATCATCTATTATCTTGTACTATGATAAAGTTATTAATTATTGTTGTTAAGCGAACTTTAATTATTATTGTTTAGAATGTTTTAATTTATTATTTATTAGTTTTTGTCTTTAGTATTTTCAATTCTTTTATTGAACAATTGAACTCAACTTTGACAACTTATTGGTCTTTGTAATCCATTAAGAAGAATCCTTGTTGTGCCGTTTGCATTGTTCTAGTAAGAACACATCACAATAATACAATCATTAAATAAACAAAAAAAATTTGTCTTCACTCTTCAATGTCTCATGCTTCACTTCCACTATCTCATACTTTATTGTCTTTTAGTGTTTATACTATACTGCCCACTAATCTTCTTTTTCTGACTTTTAGTATATAGTAATGATTTCTCCTGCCTTTGTGGTTTTTGTTTTTGTTTTTGTTTTGTTTTTTTTTTTTTTTCCAGCACCTCTTGCACTATTTACGGGACATGAACAGTAACCCACGCGTGAACAATAACTTTATTATTATTATTATTTTTTATTTTCAGTTTTCAGTAAATTAAGTAGTATTTAAACAGATCCTTAGTGTTTACATTTTACTACCCACTTAAATTTTTTTTTTTTTTTTTAGCTAAAGGTTTTGTAACTGAATTGACATGTTCCCATGTACGAAGTGTTTGGAGATCTAGTGGGAAAATGATTCGAGCTATGAGATTAGTAGCATGTGTAGGGACACGATTCTCAAATGGCCCAACAATGACGTTGGGCTCGCGCGTGATGGATCCCTCACAATAAAATTTGTAGAGAGTGGGCTTGAAAGGCTAGCGTTTGGTCACAGGGCGTTGGTCCACACCGGATTTTAGGGAACTCATATAAGAAAAGGGTTCAGCCTGGATATCCAAGCCCCACAGTTTTGTAACTTGAGGGGTTGGGCTCCTCGGATCAGGTCCGAGGAGCACTAATGTTTTTCTCCGGTTACCCGGCGATGGGTTTTCCGTGGTGGTGTACATATATTGTCCGGGCCTTCTCATCCCTGGAGTTTTTTCCAGGAAGTGAGATGGGATCCTCCTCCCTTTCTTTGTTACCTTACGTTCTCTTTTATACTAGCCTACGTTCGTTGTCCTTCGTCCACGTGTAGGGTCGACTTTTTCAGGACAGATATTTGTCCCGTCAGTCTAATCCCGAAATGGTTGGAGATGGTCAATAAAGCCTAAGAATCCGGCTCTGTCAGGTGCAATGTCATATCAATGAAGGGTATTAAGGACTATTTCCCCGAGATATTTTCTGATATTTTAAGTTTGCTTGTGTGCCACTTTTATCAATGAGACTTTGGGTCTGCCGAGGACTAAGCTGTCCTCGGCTGTATCTTCGGGCCACTTTGGGCTTACTATTTTTGAGCCTGGGCCCTGGCCTCCTTCAGTTTGGGGCCTGTGGACTCCCCATAAACGAGCGGGCCGAGCCCACAAACTATTGTGCCCCACAGCATGTTATAATTATCTCTAGAAAAAAACTTTTTTTTTTTCCTGAGATTCATGATCAGCAAAGTACTAATTTTTATTGTTGGGATTTCTTTTTTTTATAAGATTTTAGATCAAATTGGTTTGTTGTTAGATTTTTTCTTTCTGTTTAAAAAGGCCAGGACAAAGTATGGTGTTAAATTGATTTATTATTAGGCTTCTTTCAGGGTTCAAAATTTTATTTTAGAATGGTAAAAAAAAAACTTTAAAAGTATATGTAAAAAAGAAAAAAAGAAAAATAGTCCCTTAGAACACAATGAGTCCCACCAACAAACCCAGCATCACTCAACAACACAACCCAGCACTGCCAAGCAACAACCAATCACAAACCCAGCATTGTCACTCAAACCCGTCAACCACTGCAACTTAAGACTTAAAACTCACTCTAGTAGAGCCAACAACCTATGACTCGCAGCAACCCCAGAACCACCACCACTCACAATCTTGACTAAGGTAGGGGAAATCAGGGAATATACTCCGTTTGTGGTCACCAATCTATAACCGCAACCACAACCACAATCCCAACCCACTGCAATCCAATTGTTGAGACACAACAACCACCACCACATTGAGAGAGAATAAAAAGGAGAGAGGGAGAGAGTTCGGTCAGAGAAAGAGACAATGAGAGAATAAAAAGAATTTACAACATTCTACCGTGGACATTTATTTTTATATGTTACTGTAGCAAAATATAAAAAATCTCAATCATGTTGCATTAAAAGACTTATTTAATGTTCAGTGAAATGCAAAATAGATAGCACCGGAGGTGAATGCTCTAACTCAGAGGTCATTAGGATACACATCATAACAGCCACTCATAAACAGCAAAGACAAAAGGGTTAACAAAATTGATGGCCAAATAATATTGAGGCTATGTGAGGAACATCAGTGTTTTAAACCATGGATTACAAGTTGTAGTCATCAAGCCCCAGATCCCTCAGTGCATCAGTTGCAGCATCTTTACAACTTTGGTGGCTTTGCTTGGCTTTCCTTATGTATTTCTCAACACCATTACCAAGCAGAAGAGTTCTGTCCAATGAAAAGTTTAGTTTTACAGATTATGCTTTTATCAAAGTCAAAATCCACTAGTTCTAGCAGAATGTAGAGCTCCATCGAGACCAAGGAAAGGAATGGAAAAAAGATAAAATAATTAGAAATACTTGCCTGTTTTCTGGGCTCCTAGCTACAAGATTCCGGATCATGAGACAGGAGTTTTTTTGCATTTGTTGAGCTGCCGGGAACTTCTCCATGGCTTGGATAGCGAGGTCCCCAGCTCCAGCTTCAATGGCACGAGTTGCATTTTCTGGTGATCTCAAGGAAAGTACAGTAATAATAGACATTACCTGTACATGATGAACATTGCTAGTTAATAAAACAAGCACTTCAAATGCATGTATGTAACAAAAATGAATGTTTAATCAGACCAGTGAACACAGTTAATAGGATATCGTAACAACTGATGTCCATAAGCATCAAATCCTAAATATTTTTGGGTACATTTTTTTTAATGAATGTTTTGGGTACAACCTTTCCAAGCATTATGTTTAAAAGGATGAAGCAGTCATAGGTATTCTGCTGTTAAAAGAAAAACATTTTGACACAGTGGTGTTGCTTGAACCATGTGATTACTGGTACGTAATTGGCCTGTTGAATAATACCAGGCCTAACATGCATTAGAAAACATGGGATGCGACTAACGCAGAAAGCTTTTAGGAAGGCACAACTAACATCCAATCAGACCTTACACGAACTGGAAGTCACCATTTTGAGGACTACAAATTGATTACAGGTACCATAACTATGCAGTCATTGGGACAAGACAAGAGTTGCAGCTTCTTTACCTCTTGTAAGACAGAAGGATCATCAGAAAATCTTGCAGAGAGTTTGATTAGCCTATCCATACCCCGCTTCTCAACAATGGCAGTCTTGTTTGAGTCACTTCCTGCCAACTAATCACATAGGACGCATAAAGGGGTGCAAAAATGCATCAACAAGCAGCAATATGCTAGTAATAGTCAAAGCAATAAAGATGTTAACTTGCTAATCTAGAATAGAGGATTCTTTTCCTTTTGGTTTCCATTAAAGGCCAATTGGGCCTCTGGGTTACATACGGTGAAATGGTCCTCCACCATAAGGCACACTAACCACATAGAAGGTGAGAATTATTCCATGACTCTTCACCAATTAAGTTTGCAGAAACCATCATGATTGAATACTTAAAGTTGAAACCAGAAACATTCCACCAAATTTGCCATGAAAATTTGGTCTTGACATTATGCTTGCAATAAAGAAAATGAAAACTACAACTCTTGTAGAAGTTGGTTCTGACTTCATACCTTGGATAGCAAAGAACAGCAAGCTCTAGCAACAACCTTGTTGCCTTGTTCACCACTGTCATCAATGCATTGGAGAACTGCATCAATACCGCCACTTTCAGCAATGGATTTACATATCTCATCCTGTACTAAGAAAATATCAAGAGTAAAAAAAAAAACCAATAAGCCAATACTATATTGTACAGATATTTAGTTGTCTAATCAGTGTTAGTTAGTTGCCAAACAGGACGTAATTAATGATAAGTGAGACATGGTTGTTGCTAAATCATTCACCAATTTTACAATTTATCATAAGAAAAATCGACTGACAAAGAAACCTTCCCAGAAAGAACTCTCATCTCTCAGTATCGTTTTCTTGCTTGCAAGTAAAAATCTAGTACACTGTGAGTTAATTAAAGCCATGAAAATATTATAATAAGGTTACATTTTTTAGGTTTTCTGATGATAAAGGCAACTCATGCACTGTTATAAGGATTAAACCTGTGATCTAACTTTCCACCCATTGTTATGTGGAGAGGATATGCTTTTTATTTCAAAGACCATTGGCTAAAGCGACATCAAGTTAACTTTGGCATCTTGTCAGATTTGGGTAAACTCACATTGACAGCAATGGCCTTCAAAGCAATGCTTGCAGAAACTAGACCAGGTGAGCTAAGCCCTGCATGTAGTGAGTCCACTAGAGCTCTTGCAATTCCAATTTTTGCAAACCTTCGTGCATAACCATAAACCTGACATTTGCATACATCATAGAGTTTCTTTTAGGAACACTTACACTTCAGTTCGATATGCTTTTTTATAAATCCTTTACTTACTTGAGAAGCCACAACACGATTATCATCAGGTGTCAACAGAATACGTATGGCATCATATAAGCTTTGGATGCTGCCTTTACTCAGCCCACTTGGATCACTCAGTATTTGCATAATAAGCTCACCAATTTTCAACTCCATGAATGACTCTTTGAGGACCTCATTACCAGTTGAAGCCGCAGCAACAACAGAGAAACCATTGTTCAAGATGTCTACATTTTGACAGTTATCATTCAGGATACACACCACAGTTGTTGGTCCACCACTAGTCCGAAATATTTCTGTACTTTGAAGATCTGCACATCACAAAGATAAACGCATAAGAAAGACTGCAGTTTAGCAAACCACATATTCTTCTCCTTAAAGTCAACATTTCAGAAAAGCTAATCTCACTTCTTAGTGTACTGATACCTGACCCACTGGCTAATGCATACTTCGTTCACACCACGATATAAAGCTTTGTATATGTTATCCGAGTAAAACTTTCAAACCAAGAGTATTCAATCCGATCATGCCACAAGCTATAAAATTGGTGTAAATCGAAAATCATGATCCCACGTCTTGTAGATAATCTATATGTTAAGTACAACTATTTCTGCACTCACTAACCTAATAAAAACATAACCTCAAACAATTATTTCTGCACTCACTTGTATTTGAACATTCTTTTCTGTTCTGACATTTCACATTTTATCTTGCTTTTCTTTTCTTACCTTCTACCTTTCTTAATTTTAAAAATCTCAAGACTCCAAACCCATCTGAATCACCAAAAACCAAAATGAAGGTATCATACATTTCAAGAAAATGAACAAAAAAGACAAAGCATACCCACCAAACATTACCATTTAGCCATCTTATAACCTTATCTGTGCATACCAACTCCTCCAAAAAACATTAGCAATTTTCCAACATCACCTCCAACATTTGACTAATCACAGCAAAAGCTTATTACATACACAACCAAAGCAACAATAAGAACATTACTACATTAGTTATAAACAATCAATTAAACAAACTGCATTAACTATTAACTGTTATACCATGAAGAAGTGATGCCAATGCCTTCAAAGCCGAAGCCAGAACCCGCTCCCACCCGCTTCGAATCTTTGAACAAACCAATTCCACGCCCCCATTCTTAGTTGCTATCGCCGCATTCCCTGATCCTTCAACGCCACACAGCTCCGCGAGCTTGTCAAGCAATTCCACCATTTCATCCAAATCTTTCTGCCCAATTTGCTTCAGCCTATCCAAACACTGAATCACAGGGTTAGCCTTCACTCCACCACCCTCTCCTGGAACGCACGTGACAATCCCTGCAACCAACCAACATACATTCATAAAAATTACAAAATTAGATTTCGATTTTTTTTCATTCCCATTTTGTTTTTCCTTGCATATTTTCTTGGGAACCAAACAGACCAGTCAGATCGACGCCTTGGAGAGTTAAGGTTTGGATAGCGTCTTGGAGAGCCTCAGTGGGGTCCATGTCGAGATCTTCTATGTTTTCCTTCACCAGATCGTCGAATGCCTCCTGAGAGATCGTACGGCCTGCCTTCGTCGCCGGAGGCTTCGGTGGGCCCATTTGATCTTCGCCGGAGTTTCGATGAGAGATGAGAGTGTGGAACAGTGGAAGAGAAGTGGGTAGAGTTTCCTGGTTTTTTCAATTTGAAATGTGAGATGCCAAAACACAGAGAGAGAAAGAGTGATAACGATAATAGAGCTGAAACTCAAAACGACTTGTAGTACTGTCTCCCAAGTCCCACTAGTAGTCGGCTTTAAAAATTTCGGTCTATTTTAATATAATAATTTATTTTAATAGATAAAATATAATTTTGGTTTATAAAATTTACTAAATATTTGGTTTTTATCTTTATATTTTTTTTTCGTCTTTAAACTATTGCAAAGTTCATATTTCATTCTTAAATTATGAAAATATTTTATTTTTTTGTCTTTAAACTATTGAAAAACACTCTTTCCAAAGTTTAGGGATAAAAAAAAGAAATTTTTAAAATTTATGTATAAAAAACAAAATTTTAATGAAGTTTGGGGACTAAAATAATATTTTACCCAATCTTTCTTCTTCTTCTTCTTCTTCAATTTTTTTTTTTTTTTTCTATTTTACATAACCAATCTACAAGAACACCTACATCAGATTATCTATTTTATACTACATTTCATTAAAATATTATTTCTTTATCAATTTTTTATTACTCTCTCAAATAGTCTCTTTATATATGTTTGTGTATATGACTAAAGAAGTATATTTTCATGTGAGTAGTAACTGTGTAGCTCATCTTATTTTATACAAGATCTTATTTTATACAAGTTTACATGGATTGATGTCAATGATTTTTGGAGTTGAATGTGCAAAATTTACCTCTTATGTTGTTATACATTAATTGATGTGAGTGTTCTAATACTAATAAATAGGTGTCAAAATATAATTCTTTTAGATGTGAAAGCAAAAAATATTGTTAAATTTATTGTCTATTAATTTGAATATGGATTTTCAGGTAACTTAAAAAAATCACCACTTTTTTATAAAAAAAAAATTATAATTCAATAGTTGGGGTTGGAGGAATATGAATTTGAACCTAAGATATCTTTGTCGAAAATATTAGGAGATGCTAATTGAGTTACAAGACTATTGGCAAAGTCACATTATTTGGTAATTGTTGATGCCAATTTTTGACAAAAGGCCCAACAACTGAAGAAGTTCAACAATAAAGAAGATGAGAAGAAAATGAGGGGCAAAATGATAAAGAAATGAGGAAACAATCCCATTGGGTTGGAGTGGCAGGATTGATAGCCAACAGGTCCATGAAAATAATAAAAGGTAAAGAAGAAATAAACGGGGCCGAGGATGCCCAAGGAATGAAGTAGTAAGCCCATGAGAATAATAAGAGGTAAAGAAGAAGTAAATGGGTTGGGATAGCTATGGGTGCAAGGGAAAAGAAGGGTTGGAGTCGCTACCTAGTTATATGGTCTAGGAATCATGAATATAGCGTCCTTTCGAGGAAAGACCTTTGGTCTTACTACTAGAGTATGGGTTCGGAGTTTAGGTACGCTCTTGGGAAGGTGTTAGACACCCAAGATTGCCCATCATTGTGTCTTATGTCCTAATCTTATTAAAAACATGTTCAACACTTGCATCTATACTCACGCACGCACACACTAGCATGTATCTAAGCATACAATCATGACATCATTCATCCCAAAACACATATCCATCCTTAAAGCAATAGAGAGCCAAACCTAAACACAAATAAGAAACCCTAGCATACATCTAACATTTGAACACCCTATCATACATCTCAAGGAAAAATAGCAAACAAAGCACGACAGCAAGCATATCATATCATGAATCAAAATAAGGCATCAACTTCATACACATATATCAAGGGAGGATTAAATAATCAACATGAATTTTTATGTGAATGCATGACTTACTTTACTTACCTCGCAGCACCTCAGCACCTATGACATCATAAATGGGCATGTGAATGCATGTTCATGGCATCGAAGCAAGAAACAAGCATAAAAACCCTAATCTAAACATGTGATAACAAACAAACACAAAATACCTAATTAACATAGAAACAGAGCAAAAACCAAACAAAATAGAAAAACGTAAATCTAGCAACCTAACATGCTAAAAAACATAAAAAAAGCCTAAAACTAATCTAAACAAACATAAACAAAACCAAGAAACAAATTAAAGAAAATATTAGAGGTAGAAAAAGGAAAAAGAAAAGTTCAAAAAAATACCTTAAAACAAAAGCTCTTAGGCTTATTTTTGACCATTCCCCTCAATCAAATCTATCACAATTCAATAAAATAGTGATTAGTAATCTTAAACTCAAAGGATTAGGGCCAAAAAAGGTCCCAATCAAATAAAAAAGACTTGAGGGTGTTTTGTGAAAAACTCTATTTTGATTAACTATTTTCTAGTGAATCTTAGGTTTTTCCCGTGGGATTTCTATGTGTTTTGGAAATGTACCATGTAAGGCATTTTATAGTTGAAAAAAGGGGTTTGGAACAGCTCCCAAATGATATGGGATTCATTCTAAACCTCAGCCATTATTGTAGAAAACTTGCCTTTTATATGCTTTTGAAACCCTAGTTGCGTATGTAAGAATGTGCCTGCGTACGCAGGCTTTAGCTCGTATACGCAGGCCGCGACTCACGTACACAGGTCGAGGGCCACTTTGGTCATTTAATTTTCCAAAAATAGATTCTTGCTCATTTAAAAGGTTATATTTTCCAATTTAACACTCCTCTAGTCAATTTAACATCTAATTAGACTCTAAATGGCCTTGGGCCTTAGAGTTCGAGTATCATTAGGGAACGGGGGCCCGAGTAGTAAGAGGTACAAAATGTAGTGTCTATAGAAGCCTAGGGAATAAATTAGTAAACTCAATTGGCAGGCATGGCTGGAATGATGGCCAATAAGCCCAAAATGGTAATAAGAGGTAAAGATGTAGTAAAAGGGTCGAGGAAGCCCAAAGAATTTAGCAACAAGCCCATGGGAGTAAAAAGAGGTAAAGAAGAAGTAAGTGGGCTAAGGAAACACAAGGAATAAAGTGGTAAATGTGAGAGACTGCAAAAGTGCCTCTCAAAAAAGAGAGTTGGGTACTTTTTAGGGCATCTTTCTTTTTGGGTAAATGGTGTGGAGTTGCCACATATTTTTTATACAAAAAATAAGAAAAACTATATACAAAAATACATTACTGAATAATTCCTTTATTGATTAAAAAAAAAACATTTGGTAAATTGAAAATTACAAGGCTTTGGGTCCTAGTTACAATTTAGGCAAAAATGCATTTTTGGTTCCTACACTTTGGATCAATTTCTCTTTTGGTCCCAAAATTGATTTTGTTACTAATGTCATCCCTAGAAAAAGAAAATCATTTTTAAAATGGTCCTTGCCGTCAATCCACTAACGGAAACCTCCTACGTGGCAGACGGAATGCCCTACTTGCTGATGTGAAGCTGACGTGGCCATTAAAATATTATTTAAAAAAATTATTTGGCATTTTATTAATGACATGTTAGGATTTTAATTTTTTTAAAAAGCCATGTCAGAAAATTTAAACAAAAAATAAATTAATTTTTTTTAAAAGCCTTAAATCTAATTTAATTAATTAATTAATTATTTTTTTACTTTTCATTATTTTTTCATAAGAACATAACAGTTTGTTCTTCATGTTCTTCCTAAATCCAAGAAATAAACCTAGCAACCAAATCCAATCTCCATCAATATCAGAAAAACAAGAAATAAATCCAACCAACCAACCAATCTCCAACAAACCTATAAACTCATAAATTTCACATTCAAATTATCAATTTCCTATTCCAAATTCATATTGATCATGAACACACAAGATCAACAAACCCAGAATTCTCAATCCCAAGAACAAAAGAATAGAAACCCAAAATATTCCAAAATTTGTACACAAATTCTTCTACAAAAATCAATTATACATTCAACCAAAAGTTATTATCCTAATACAATATTTTTTATGGTGGTAGTGTTACAGTGGAGCTGACTGCATCATCGTCCAAGATCCACAACCAAATCACCCAAACAATCGCCTATCAAAAACTCCGCATCACTCAAAACCCACCATCTCTCTCGTCAACCCAATCATATGGGTTTGAGAGCCACTGCTTGGGGTGGCGGCATTGGTGAAAAAGGGGTGGAGGTAAGGGTTTTGGTCATGGCTAGGATCGGGCTTGAGAGAGGAAAAGAGAGGGTGAGGTAGAGAGAGGTTTCGCCATTCATGGTGGCTTACTTGGCACATGGAGAAGTAGAAAAGCCGAAGTCAAAGAGGGGTTCAAAGGTTCCTTCCCCCCGATCTACTCCAGACCACCACCGGCCTCATCTCTTTATCTCCTCATCTCCCTCTCTCTCTCTCTCTCTCTCTTTAAACCCAGATCACGGGTTCTCTCTCTCTCTAAACCCAAATCATGAATTCGAAATGGGCTAATGAAAAAAAATGGTCTAATGAAAAGAAATTGTTTAAATTAAAGAGAAATTAAAAAGAAATCATGAGAGGTAGAGCTTGGGGTCTTTGGCCATGGGTTTCTGGGTTTGGAGCTTGTTGTCTTTGGCCATGGGTGTTTGGCTATGGAGCAGATCAAAGAGAAATCAAAGAGACATAGAGTGAGAGAACAATGGGTAGAGAGAGGGATTAAATTGATGCTTTGATGTTGGTGACTAAGAAAATTAAAATTTGATGTTGGGTTGGGTAACTTGGGTTCGTGGGGTTGGGATTGGGGTTTAGTGCAAAGGATTATGATAAAAAATTTTAAAATTGAGAATTGAGAAATTAAAATTTCAGTCTAAATCAAATTTGTATTTTCAGTTTAAATTAAAATTAAGAAATTAAAGGTTTATTTTTTAATTAGATTTAGGCTTCGCTTGAGAGTTCATAAGGGAAGGAAATGAAATAATAATAAGAGAATGGAAAGGAATGAAAATGAATGGAATGTAAGTAATCTTGTTTGGGAGCACATGGAGGGAATGGAATGGAATCATTTTATTACAATATTACTATTAGACCCCTATTTTAAAATAAAGAGTTGAATATACAGGGGTATTTTGGGAGTTTTAGTAAAAAAATCATTAAATTTAATTCCATTCCCTCCAATTCCTCCTAATTTCGGGGGGAATGAAAATTTCAGGTTTTAAGGGAATAGAGAGGAATGAGTGTTCCCTCCTACCCATTCCATTCCCTTCTACTTAAACTCCCAAACAAGAGAATGAACTTTTCATTCTCTCCATTAAAACTCCCAAACAAGAGAAGGGAATAATATTCTAAAATGATTCTTTTCATTCATTTCCATTCCATTCCATTCCCTCCTCCCAAGCGAAGCCTTAAGGTTTGTTTTTTAATTTAGCTTAAATACTTTGATCTAGCATTTTTTATATTAATTTAAATGCTGACATGGCCTTTAAAAATGCCAAAAATCTTTTTTAATAATATTTTTGATGGCCACGTCAGCGCCATGTCAGCAAGTAGGGCATTCCGTTAGACACGTAGGATTTTTTCATTGGTTGGCTGACGGCAAGAACCATTTTAAAAATGATTTTCTTTTTTTAGGGATGACATTAGTAACAAAATCAATTTTGGGATCAAAATAGGAATTGACCAAAAATGTAGGGATCAAAAGTGCATTTTCACCTACAATCTACCCAAAAATAAGACAAAGATAAGACCTAAGTTTACCTATCCAAAGAAACTAGATTTGGAGGCTAGGTTATGAAATGAGAAGGTGTTAGACACCCATGATCTTCTAGGTTCTTGTGACCTATGTAACCCTTTATGCATGAGATGAATGATATGTTGTATATGACAAAAACTAAATCACACAAGTTAATTTATTGATGTATCCTCTTCTTTGTTTTTAAAAAATAAGATCTGTTGTTGTGAGTAAAAAAATTGATTTTGGTTTGTAAAAAATCAGATCTGTTTTATTTAATTAAAACAAAGTCTTTAGGTTTTTTAAAAAATTTCAGATCTGTATTTAAAATTTTGAAAAAATGGTTTTTTGATTTGTAGAAGGTTAGATCCATTTTTAAGAATTTAGAAAAAAATAGTTTTTGACTTGTAAAAGGTCAGATTTGTTTTTATATGTTCAGAAATATGAAAAAGATTTTTTATGAAGAGAATTTCATTCATAAAATAATTTCATGCTACATGGACCAAACAAAACAAACAACAATGAACACAATCATGTATGATCTTTTTCTTTGTTTCAAAATCTGCATATGTAAAAAAAAAAAAAAAAAAAAATCAGATCTATATCTAAGGAAGATACAAATAAGTTTTTGTGGTAAAAAAATTCAGATTCGCAACTAATGAAGATGCAGATCCATTTTATTTTAAGAAAAATTCAGATCTACATCTAGGGAAGATGCAGATTCGTTTTATTTTGAAGAAAAATTCAGATTTATATCTAAGGAAGATGTAGATCTGTTTTATATTTAAAAAATTCAAATCTACACCTAATGAAGATGTAAATCTGTTTTATATTAAGAAAAATTCAGATTTGCATCTAATGAATATGTAGATCCGTTTTATTTAAGAAAAATTCAGATCTACATCGAATGAAGATGTAGATCCGTTTTATTTAAGAAAAATTCAGATCTTCGTCTAATGAAGA